>NC_060901.1:15223512-15823512 GCF_014805685.1 Silurus meridionalis | reverse complement strand
GCCAGACATTAGCATGTATTGATCTACTCTAACCTACCAAATACAATCTACCTACACAGTGCATACAGATTTGCACAGTATCAGTAATAAAGTAAAACTCTTGCATTTGAGTGAGAAGACCAGACTACAGTAATTATACTTCATCACACAATTACACAATCATGTAAATAGATATGTGAATATAAAGCTTTTTTTGTAATTAATTGGTTTATAGTTGAGCTAAAATTGTGGGAAGAGGAAGCTCTTTAGTTAAGATGTTGGCCTTCTGCTCAGAAGGTTGTGAGTTCAAATCCCACCCCTGTCACTGTCACCCTTGAGCAAGGCCTTTAACCCCTTAACTTCTCAGTTGTATGAATGAGATAATTGCAAGTTGCTAGGAAAACATTTTCCCTTTTATTTAAAGTATTAAATAAGATGAAAAATAGCCAAATGGCCAAATGGCATAAAATGTAAATGTAAGAAAAGCCTTCTAAAATAAACAACTATTTACAGTCATACTTTATAGCAGGGGTGGCCGAGCCGCATGCGGCTCTTTGGCTGGTTTCATGCGGCTCTTACGTTCATATCGAAGTTTGTGTTTGTTTGTTTTTTAATGTGCATGTTCGCTTCGCTTGAGTTCAATACGCTATTTTTAAGACTTAAATGAGCTTGCCCCTACTGGGAAACTTTGCGGTTTATCAGACCTGGGCAAACTATGGCCCGCGGGCCACATCTGGCCCTTTGTACGTCCCTGTCCGGCCCGCGTGAGGCCAATCATCTGGATAAGAGCCAACATGTCTGCGGTGTGCGGATAGCGATTTGCAAAACATGCAATGCTGAAATTTCAAGAGGGGGTGTATCTGCAAAGAGTTTCTCCAAGTCGGGTTTAATTTATCACCTGAAATCCAAACATCCCGATTGCCATTCTAATGCGCACTCCGTCTGTAGAGGACATTTTTGAAAAGGCAGGAAAGTTTTCCAGTGATGGTGCCAAGGCAAAAGGCATAACACAAAAAATTATGGATTTCATTGCCTTTTGAATTCAATTTTCATTTCGGTGCATCCCTAGTAAAGCCCCTTGTAAAAATTAATTGCCCACCCCTGCGGTATATTCATCTCACTCACATGCGCATTTGAAGAAAATACCGTATTGAACTCAAGCGAATGAACACGCACATAAAAAAATAAAACACAAACAAAGTCTGTTTTTTACCCTGAAACATGTAAAATCAAAGCATCGATCTGTTCTGACTGACACCCATGTGAAAGAATTGCTTCGAGTGACAACAACGGAATACGAGGCAGATTTGAAGGGGATTGTTCAAGGCAAGGAATGCCAAAAGTCCCACTAAATAACATGCATAGTAAAAGAAAAACGCTTTTGTAAATTATTATATTTTTGTTTGTGGACTTGGTTAAACTAAGAGTTTGTGTGTGTGAGACAGTGCACACAATGTTCATTGTTGAAAATGACTGTTCTGTGGTCTTAGAACTCTAGGAGTCAATTTCTGTCATTCTGTCATGTTGGTGTGTGACATTTACAATAAATCTGGCTGAGCAGAGGTGTGTGTGTGTGTGTGTGTGTGTGTGTGTGTGTGTGTGCCCATGTGTATGATGTGGCTCTTTGCGGTAACACAGTAAAAAATGTGTCTCCCGGTCTCTGACTGGTTGGCCACCCTTGCTTTATAGTAACAATACAATTTAGGCCTCAGCTGCCAACTTGCAAACTATTCTATTCTATTCTATTCTATTCTATTCTATTCTATTCTATTCTATTCTATTCTATTCTATTCTATTCCATTTTTTAGTCATATACATTCAGGATCCTAACCCAGCCATTAGGGAGGCACAAGCCAGTGCACTCTTAGTGCCGGTCCCAAACCCGGATAAATAGGGAGGGTTGCGTTAGGAAGGGCATCCAGCATTGAACATGTGCCAAATCGAATATGCGGATCACAAATATGAGTTTCATACGGGATCGGTCGTGGCCCAGGTTAACAGCGACTGCCACAGGTATCGTTAGCCGACAGGGTACCAGTTGAAATTGGGCTACTGTTGGCCGAAGGAGGAAAAGGAGAGGAGGAAGATGTCTACAGAGACAGCAGGAAAAGGAGATGTGTAGGAGAGTGGAGGTTCGGGTTGGTACTTTAAATGTTGGTACTATGACTGATAAAGGGAGAGGGATAGCTGATATGATGGAGAGGAGAAAGGTGGATATGTTGTGTGTTCAGGAGACCAAGTGGAAAGGGAGTAAGGCCAGGAACATTGGAGGTGGGTTTAAACTGTTCTATCATGATGTGACTGGAAAGAGAAATAGTGTAGGGGTGATTCTGAAAGAAGATTACAGTAAGAGTGTAGTGGAGGTGAAGAGAGTTTCTGATAGGGTGATGAACGTGAAGCTGGAAGTTGAAGGGATGATGATAAATGTCATCAGTGCCTATGCTACACAAGTCGGCTGTTAGATGGAGGAGAAGGAGAGATTCTGGGGAGAATTAGATGAAGTGGTAGATGGTGTACCTTGGAAAGAACGATTGGTGATTGGGGCAGACTTTAATGGGCATGTAGGTGAAGGGAACAGAGGTGATGAGGAGGTGATGGGTAGGTATGGCCTTAAGGAGAGGAATGTGGAAGAGCAGATGGTGGTGGATTTTGTTAAAAGGATGGAAATGGCAGTGGTGAACACTTATTTTAAAAAGAAGGATGATCATAGGGTGACGTATAAGAGTGGAGGAAGGTGCACACAGGTGGACTATGTTCTATGTAGGAGATGCAACCTGAAGTAGATTGGAGACTGTTGGCAGGGGACAGTGTAGCTAGACAGCATCGGATGGTGGTCTGTAGGATGGTTTTGGAGGCGAAGAAAAAAAGGAAGAGAGTGAGGACTGAAAGAAGAATAAGATGGTGGAAGCTGAAGGAGGAAGAGTGTAGTGTGACGTTTAGGGAAGAGGTCAGACAGGGGCTTGGGGGGGATAAAGCGGTGTTGGATGATTGGGCAACTACTGCAGGAGTGATAAGGATGGCAGCTAGAAAAGTACTTGGTGTGACATTGTGAAATAGAAAGGAAGACAAGGAGACGTGGTGGTGGAATGAGGAAGTGCAGGAGAGCATAAGGAGAAAGAGGTTGGCAAAACAGAAGTGGGATCGACAGAGTGATGAGAAAAGTAGGCAGGAGTACGAGGAGATGCGGCAGCAGGTAAGAGGGATGTGGTGAAAGCCAAGGAAAAGGCATATGAGGCGTTGTATGAGAGGTTGGACACTAAGGGCGGAGAAAAGGATTTGTACCGATTGGCCAGACAGAGGGACCAAGCTGGGAAGGATGTACTGCAAGTTAGAGCAATAAAGGATGGAGAGAGAAATGTGTTGACTAGTGAGGAGAGTGTGTTGAGAAGGTGGAGGGAGTATTTTGAGCAGCTGATGAATGAGAAAAATCAGAGAGAGAGAAGGTTGGATGGTGTGGAGATGGTGAAGCAAGATGTGGAGAGGATTAGTAAGGAGGAAGTGAGAGCAGCGATTAAGAGGATGAAGAGTGGAAAGTCGGTTGGACCAGATGACATACCGGTAGAAGTGTAGAGATGTTTAGGAGAGATGGCAGTGGAGTTTTTAACCAGATTGTTTAACAATATTCTGGAAGGTGAGAGGATGGCTGAGGAATGGAGGAGTTTGCTGGTACCAATCTTTAAGCATAAGGGAGATGTGCAGACCTGCAGTAACTACAGGGGAACTAAGTTGATCAGTCACACCATGAAGTTATGGGAAAGAGTAGTGGAAGCCAGGCTGAGAAAAGAGGTGGCCATCTGTGAGCAACAGTATGGTTTCATGCCAAGGGGGAGCACCACAGATGCCTTATTTGCTTTGAGAATGTTGATGGAGATGTATAGAGAAGGACAGAATCAATTGCATTGGGTATTTGTGGATTTAGAGAAAGTGTACGACAGAGTGCCAAGAGAGGAGTTGTGGTATTGTATGAGGAAGTCTGGTGTGTCAGAGAGGTATGTGAGGGTGGTGCAGGACATGTATGAGAACAGTGTGACAGCAATGAAGTGTGCAGTAGGAAAGACAGACTGGTTCAGGGTGAAGGTTGGACTGCATCAAGGATCGGCCCTGAGCCCTTTCCTGTTTGCAGTGATGATGGACAGGTTGACAGACGAGGTCAGACAGGAGTCTCCCTGGACTATGATGTTTGCAGATGATATTGTGATTTGTGGTGAGAGTAGTGAGCAGGTTGAGAAGAGCCTGAAGAGGTGGAGATATGCACTGGAGAGAAGAGGATTGAAAGTCAGTAGGAGTAAGACAGAGTACAAGTGTGTGAATGAGAGGGAGGGCAGTGGAGTGGTGAGGTTACAGAGAGAAGAGGTGGAGAAGGTGGAGGAGTTCAGGTACCTGGGGTTCAACAGTGCAAAGTAATGGAGAGTGTGTTAGAGAAGTAAAGAAAATAGTGCAAGCAGGGTGGAGTGGGTGGAGAAGAGTGACAGGAGTGATTTGTGATAGTAGGGTATCTGCAAGACTGAAAGGGACAGTTTATAGGACTGTGGTGAGACCTGCGATGTTGTATGGATTAGAGACAGTGGCATTAAGTAAAAGACAGGAGGCGGAGCTGGAGGTAGCAGAACTGAAGATGCTGAGGTTTCTTTGGGAGTGACGAGGATGGACAAGATTCAAAATGAGTTTATTAGAGGGACAGCTCATGTAGGATGTTTTGGAGACAAGGTGAGGGAGGCGAGATTGAGATGGTTTGGACATGTGCAGAGAAGGAACATGAGTTATATTGGTAGAAGAATGCTGAGGATGGACCCACCAGGTAGGAGGAAAAGAGGAAGGCCAAGGAGGAGGTTCATGGATGTGGTGAGGAAAGACATGCGGGTAGTTGGTGTGAAAGAGGCAGATGTAGAGGACAGGGTGGTATGGAGACGGATGAGACGCTGTGGCGACCCCTAATGGGAGCAGCCGAAAGAAGAAGAAGAAGATACAATCAGGATCCTATTTATAGTACTTGAATGGGAAGGAAGCCATATTCTATAAATAGATAAATATGGTGGGGTTTCAAGAAAGAATTTTAAAATTATTGTTGAAATCTGACAAAAATGTATTCAGGTTATCCAAATATCCAAACATTTCTTCATTACAAAATAAACCAAGGTAATTTTTCCCTGGCTGAACTTTGGTTTGAGGAGCATAATTTTGTAATTATAGTGCTAAATTCTATAATTATAGTATTTATTTGTACTATTTTTTGGCAGACACTATGTTCACACACCCTTTAGTGTTTATTTGCTTTTAATTAATTCATTAAGATCTTACTGTCTCCATTTTAACAAACTACTTACATCACGAAGGAAAAAAGTGCTTCTAGAGTCAGCCCTTTATATAGGGGGCAGCACCGTTTTTGGGCATAGGCAAACTTGGTGGCCGCCTAGGGCACAACTAGCTGGGGTGAGTGCTCCGGCCATGCCCCTGCCCTCACCCTTGCCCATTTAAATAATTTACTTTCTAACCCTAACTCTACTTTTGACTGAAAAACTGCAAAGTATTGCTCATCTTTCTCTGACATTAACATAAACTTGGCTGAAACATGCTTACTAAGCCATAGTTTTGGTTTTCATGTTCACACATAAAACACACATAGCACTATGGATTCTTTACCGTTTCCATGCATGCGTAAAACAAATCTTATTTCCGGTAGGGAGTGAGTAGCCACAGTGACACTGCGCTAACTTTAGTTTATTTTGGTTTTGTTATGTATGTTTTCAAGTGTAATAATAATTATAATAATAATTGAAAAATGCACTTAAAGTGCAAGGCATAGACTAAACAAACTCATGGTCCACCACTTAATATGGTCCTAAAGTAACTTCAATTTGATCTATGTTCCACACATAAAAAGTATTGCACTGACAGCCCTGTTACCACAAAAATTACGGTACACGATTTACGTGTACTGTTACACCATTACTACTTATATTAAATGACCAGGCTATTCTCTAATCCTGTTTATACTTGTTTGCTGATCACCTGACCATGCTCACTTTAACCACTTTGATGTTCTGTTTCGAATTTTGTGCCTGATATTAAAATATATTCATTAAATTATGATATATTCATAATATGTTTGTTAATGGGTTTTTACCAATCAGCTTTGTTTTATTGATGCCTTGATAAAGCACTTTTGTAAATGGTAAATGTATTTGGTTTGTGATTTGGACACAGTAATCAGACTGAGGCCAGAACAGACAGATGACATATTTCAATATTTTGAATAACAATATAACAATATTGTGCTATGCTGGGATTTTTTGGAAGTCTGCAGTGGTACTGTGGGGGAATGAGCAAACACACCTGCTTCTTATGTGTGAATTGTAATTTAACATACTTTTTCTTTCACCTTTACTATCTATTACGATCGAGGCTTAAACAAACGTGTACAGTATGTTTGAACTAAAAGTTCAATGGAAAGATGGAAAGTCTCTACTTTATTTCATATTTCTTTGATTTTGAGGCAGTGACAATAATCAACACTATGCATTCATCTCACCTCAAGTTGTGTTGTGCATTGATTGCATTTGTGGTAAAAACATTATTAAAATAACCCTAAACCTTAACCCTGCCAATATTTCTGCCTGTCCACTAAACTAGAGAATATAAAAAAAATGTGAGGAGACCATTTGCATTTGAGTTGCCTTAGCCTTGTTTCCATGTCAGAATGGCTTTTTTGCCAAATTTCTTCTATGCAGACCACTTCTGGCCGGACTTCTCTAGTAAATCCATTGGTTTCCAGTAGTTCTTTGCTGATGGCACTGCTGGACATCTTTAGATGTTGAAGGAAAGTAAGCAGGATGTGTCATTCTTCCGCTGCATTAAGTTTCCTTGACTGACAACAGTCTAGAGTCCTGAACATTACACTTTTACTTTACCCGCTTTATAAAGATCAGCACATTTAAAAACCCCAATATGCCTTAAAATCTTTGTCTGAGCGAGAACTTGCTGATGCAGTATAGTTACCTTGTATCTTTTTGCTTGACTTAATCTTGCCATGGTGTATAATCTGTGACATGAAACTGTCTTCCACAACCTCAGCTTAGTAGCAGAGTGTAGCATGTGTTTGATGAACCTATCTAGCCAGAACGTAGCAGAAATTACCATGATGAGGTGATCTTGAATGTTGATTTGGAATTGTAATTTAAAGAATGGGCCCCAGGTAATCTTTTACATTTTGCTTTTTTGGATTCTCCAATCTCATTTTATTATCATTATTTAACACTGTATTTGATAGTGTATTTGTGCAGTATTTGTTGGTGTTAGTAAGATGCTTGTGTGGAGGTGGTTGCAGCTTGTGTTAGTGTAATGTGGTGTTGATATTTGTTAGTATGCTAAGGTTCATTCAACTTCATGAGGGGAGTCTGTGCATAAGCAGGTCATCTGCATACCAGATGAATTTTATCCCTGGGACATGTAGAGAAGGACCAAAGGCTGCAGACTGTTTTATAATACTAAGTTAACTGGCTGGCAGAGTTATTAAGTAATGCTAAGTTTACGCAGTCACCCTGTCTTTGCCACATGCTCTTATGGAAGGATTTTAGCCATTTAAGAGAAATGGTGTACTGGTGATCCTGAAGGAAGAGTACAGCAAGAGTGTAGTGGAGGTGAAGAGAGTTTCTGATAGAGTGATGAACGTGAAGCTGGAAGTTGAAGGGGTAAAGATAAATGTCATCAGTGCTTATACTCTACAAGTCGGTTGTGAGATGGAGGAGAAGGATAAATTCTGGAGTGAGTTAGATGAAATGGTAGAAGGTGTACATAGGAATGGAAGATTGGTGATTGTGGCAGACTTTAATGGGCATTTAGGTGAAGGGAACAGAGGTAATGAGGAGGTGATGGGTAGGTATGGCTTTAAGGAGAGAAAGTGGAGCCACCAGGTAGGAGGAAAAGAGGAAGGCCAAGGAGGAGGTCTATGGCTGTGGTGAGGGAAGACATGCAGGTAGTTGGGTTGAAAGAGGCAGATGTAGAGGACAGGGGGGTATGGAGATGGATTATCCGCTGTGGTGATCTTTAATGGGAGAAGCTGAAAGAAGAAGAATTTATTATTATTATTATTATTATTATTATTATTATGCACTTGGTATTTAAGTGCATTGATTAATTATATCGTGTGTTTTACCTGTACACTACTTTCGAGAATTTTTTTAAACAAAATGCTTTAGAAAAAATATTAATTTAGATTTTTGTAAATAGGTATTATAAAACTTAAAGGCGGAACAAGGTTTTTGCGAGGGCGTGGAGTGAGAACAACATCCATGGCAGGGCTAGAAGGCAGAGTGATGTCCATTACCGGGCTAGGAGGAGAGCAATGTCCTCAAAAGTGCTAGGCAGGAGAGTGACATCCCCAACAGGGCATGGAGGCAGAGCAAGAAAGTCTTCAACCAGCCACTGGGAGAAAGCACCATAACACCCAAAAGACATGATTTCCATAGTGTGGGAGGGTGAAGGTGTTGTTTTTCTCTACAGGATATTAGCTCCTTCCCCAAACGGCTCCTTAATGAAGTGCCCAGCATCAGACCTTATCAAGAGTTGGTCCAGAAGTGCATCAAGGATGTCAAGTGGCTTCTGATTATCCCGGATCTGCTCCGCTGCACCCATAAGATAGGTGAAGCTTTCTGTTACAGGCAAAGGCTGCAGATTCAGGTGGAGGTGCAGACTTTTATTTTGCAATGTGTGAAATAACTACACAGACTCTGAACAAGGCTATGGTAGGCAACACAACAAACTGACATGACAATTACAAACGCTTCAAAAAGAGAATCAGAAACTTGTATAGTGATACTGGAGAAACAAGAAACAAAAGGGTAATGGTTTGTGACATTACATGCAGGGGCTTCTGGGAAGTGTCATCTTCCTGCTTCCTGACAAGACTGCTATAAAATCTGACCTGTAATATTTTGTCAAAGACTAAAAAATCTTAAATATTAGACAATGTCTCTACATCATGAATTATGCTATCACTCCACAATTAAAGTTTCATTTAAAAATCATTTTATTTATATAATCCATTTAAATGCGTTACTTAAAACAGTAGGCAAAAATCCACTCAGTTGTCAGTTTTGCTTTTGCCTACACTATATAGGGGAAGGGAGATACTTCTGGCCAGCACTTCTAGCAGCAGAATGTAATAGTTAAACTACATTTTTAAGTGGAACAAGCACAAAAAAAAACACACACTCTTAATAGGCATGCAGCTGCGTGTGTTTTCTTTATATTTTCTACAGCTAACATGAGGCACATTTGATCTAGGGAGGTCATTTGTGTCATTTTGCCATCATGTCCTTGTCTTTCTGCAAAACCTTGTATAAACTATACTCTATTGCCACCTCCTGGTATAAAAAATAGTTTTCCCCTACATAATCAAATAATGTGCACTCACTGGACACTTCAATAGGAACCTGTTCCACAAATAGGCTTGAATCCCAAATACCATTATGCAAAGCTACAGTATTTACGTCTGAATTAATTTACATTATTAAGTCATTAATTTCATGGCAAAAACAACACCAATGCCAATCAAAATAGGACCAATGCAAAAAATTGTGCACTTATATACAGCTTTTTGATTATCGGTTGTGATTTCCCTATTTCCTCGTTATAATGAATAGGAAACAGTTGCCAGGACATTACAGTCCAGTCCAGTATGTACTACTCTCCCTCTATAATTTGCCAATTGGTGGTGCTATTGCATAGCATTTGGCATTTAGGCCATATCTTAAACCATATCTTGAGGTCTAGAGGCAAGAATGTGTTTTCTAGTGATTTTTTTTTTTTTTGAATTTGGACCTATTTTGCTAATCTAAAAAATGTGCTATTTTTGGAGCTTACCATATTACCAACATTCCTGAGGAGAGTTTCTTTTCTCCATAATCATAAACATTCAGATGTATTAATAGCAGTGGCAGGTGGTCAGGGACAGCAAGGCCTTCTCTGCTGGCCTAAACAATATCAGAGGCACTGACCTACATTTACAACCTAAATTCTAATATTTGTTCCATGGAATTGTATTAATTTATTCCCGACAGTTTATTCTCTTTATTACGTAGCGTTTCTCTTGGCTGCACTGCTTCCAGTACGTGTATGTGCATGTTAGATTTTTTGTCTGATCAGATTTCTACCTCTGTGTGCTGCCATGTCAATCTAATCTGCCCAGGGCCTGCAAAGTCAATACTGCTGCCCTTTTTTTTACCATTGTCTCCTTGATAATGTTTCTGTTTCTTTAACCAATCAGATAGCTAGCCCAGAATAGCGTCTGCATTTTTCTATCCTCTAAGGTATTGATAGCTTGTCTCAGCACGGGAAAGGGTTTGTTCTCCACTTCCAGACCAGTAAATACGAGCGGTACCACTAGCCTACAGCCTCTGAGGAGCGGTGCAAATTATAACTCTGCCTCTCTGGTGAGTAGCTTGTATTTTATTTTATTTTTCATGTTTATGTCATCTTATTAGACAAATATTGATTCTGAACTGTTCGAGATGATGTAGGTGCACAGTTGCGATTGTAGTGTAGAGGTTTGAAGTCTTAACTGGGTTTCTTGCTTTAGTAAAATGGTATTCACCCTCTATATGTGCAATGACTCTCTCTCAGTAATGCCACGTGTTGTTATATTGTGTTTTTGTAGAGTATTGATGGTTTCTATAATTGCAACGTGATAGTGGTGGTATTAAGAGGTGGATTAAGTCAGGTAAGTCCCCACTGAAGGCCCAGGTAGCAAATGCACGGCCCGCCACTGATTAATAGTATGACTCCTAACCGTCATTAGTCCTCTTGGGGCACCATCTCATTCACTCCAACAGCTGTAAGTTAGGATTCTTAATGATCCACTTGAAAGAAACTTGCAGAGACCTACAGGAAAAGTCCTGAGGATGTTTGCTGAAATCTCTGTGTTTGACTATCAACACTTTTATTGATGGCCACTCTTAAATCTTACTATAGACTTTGTGTTCTGTGGTAGATTGTCTTTGGCTTCTCTGAAGACCCTGCTGCTGTTCTTGATGCCTAAGCAGTTGGTGATCTGAAAGTGGTGATTGGTTCACTGAGCTCAGCAGATGGGCTTCAGTAAAAGAGAGTTCAATTGATTTGTCTAGGTAGGTGTTAAGTGTTGGACAACATTCATGTTTAAGATGATTTTCTTTCAGAATCACAAAAAATGTGAACCTTTACCAGCCAAAATTCTCTGAGATGCAAAACCGAATTGTTCGTGAGAGAGGAACACAAAGGGTACTTATTTCTGTGGCAGACTAATTTTACATCAATGCTTTCAAATTCACTTTCATCGCCAAAGCCCACAATAAAGCACCGCAATACCCTTCTAATGCCAGTGCAGCAGGCTGAAATTACACAAGCTAAAGACTCTACACCGCAGTTATTAGACTAACAAGCAGTGATTGGGATGAGGACCAGAATCAATAAGACGGATTGAGTGATAAAGAACGGAACTTAATTAACAGAAGATCTATGTCTTTGGAGAACATCTAATTGTTTTTATAGATAAGATTCCTCCCATTTGTTTAATATGTTTCTAAAGCTGAAGGCATCATTTCAATACTTCAGTAAGCAACATGTTTAGCTTGTTTGTGCTGGAGGACGATTTCTTGAATACAAGCCTTGAAGAAACTCTTGTTGCGATTACTGATGCAGGTGGGGATTTCAGAAAGCTCCTGCTGAGCCAAAATGGATTTCTGTGTATAGCACACAGTGACAGAACTGCTTGTCTTGATTACAAAGGTAGAGAAAACTGGAGTCACTGTGCCATGTTTAATAAGACATGAGTAAGAAGAAGGCAAATAATGTCGGAGGGATAGTAATAATAGTAGTAGTAAGCAACTGAGCCCACGTTGGCCTTATTAAATCCCTGAACATAAATGGCTAAACATCAAAGCTGCAGATGTTTCCACAATTAAATAACTGAAATATTACCATGCTCTGTAGCATGTATAAACATGGCCAGTTTCTGAAGATTTCTAATCAGTATGACAACAAAAGATATATGTAACTTTGAAAGTTTACTCATTATTTGAGCAGGGATGGCAAAATTTTCAATCAATCAATCAATCAATCAATCAATCAATCAATCAATAAATCTGTGTTTCAATAAGACAAGTAAAGTAATTCACATGTACATCATTTATGTGATAGAAATAATTAAACAAAAAAGAAAAATATATCTTCTTTTGGCTGCTCCTGTTAGGGGTTGCCACAGAGGGTCATCTGTCTCTATAATACTTTATCTTAATCACGTCTCCCTCAGCATGTCCCCAAAACTTCCTACATGCGCTGTCCCTCTAATAAACTTGTTTCTAATCCTGTCCATCGTCGTCAATCCCAATGAAAATCTTAGCATCTCTGCCACCTCCACCTCCCATTAGGGGTCGCCACATCGGATCATCTGTATCCATACTACTCTGTCCTCTACATCTGCCTTTTTCAAACCAACTACCTGCATGTCTTTCCTCACCACATCCATAAACCTCCTTCTTGGCCTTCCTCTTTTCCTCCTTCCTTCTCAGCATTCTCCTACCGATATACCCATGTCCCTCCTCTGCACATGTCCAAACCATCTTAATCTCAGCTCCCTCACCTTGTCTCCAAAACATCCTACATGCGCTGTCCCTCTAATAAATTTATTTCTAATCCTTTTCATCGTCGTCACTCCCAACGAAAACCTCAACATCTTCAGCTCTGCTTCAGCTCCACCTCCTGTCTTTTACGCAATGCCACTGTCTCTAATCCATACAACATCTCAGGTCTCACCACAGTCCTATAAACTTTCCCTTTCACTCTTGCAGATACTCTTCTATCACAAATCACTCCTGTTACTCTTCTCCACCCACTCCACCCTGCCTGTACTCTTCTCTTCCCTTCTCTAACACACTCTCCATTACTTTGCACTGTTGATCCCAGGTACCTGAACTCCTCCACCTTCTCCAGCTCTTCTGCCTGCAACCGCACCACTCCACTGCCGTCCCTCTCATTCACACACATGCACTCTGTCTTACTCCTACTGACTTTCATTCCCCTTCTCTCCAGCGTGTACCTCCGCCTCTCCAGGCTCTTCTCAACCTGCTCACTAGATATATATACTATAAAAAGGGCAGACCCAGGCGTGGAGGTAGTGCGGATGGGCGCAGAAAGTGTTTGTCCAGCTTACTAGGTGGACGCTGCTTCTGCTTCTCTCCCATATATTCCCATTTGCAATCACCTAGTGATCAATCATACTTACACAGACTCACACTCTCTTTCACAAAACCTAGGTGAACTATACACTTTCTGATACAGCTATAACATAAACACACCTGCCAATTATTCTGTAGATCATTAGGTATTTGTATGACACTTTTAATGTCATGTGTGCATGTGTGTACTCCTCTTAAACATTAAACAAGAGTGTGTGTCATTGTCCTGAGATGCCGGTATTATGGACTAGAAAAGTCCAGCTCTATGACCAAGTGCTTGGAGGAATCAACTATTATTAAACTAATCTAAACTTAACAAAACTTCAAATATTATGTGGAAAATCTCTCTCTCTCTCTCTCTCTCTCTCTCTCTCTCACTCTCTCTCCCTGTTGCTTCCCTGGTCAAGTTAAACATGGACCTGAGGTACCAGTGATCCTGTTCTTTTATTTTTTTCTGAACCTGTCCGATTAATCTTGACACCGTTCCTAAATTTTTTTTAATTGAAGACCCTTGTTGCTGCTGAGGATATTTCTACATGAACAGACTAAAGATCTGTTAAGTTACTGAGCAGGGTTAAACTTAAAAACCATGTAGATTGATTTGAACTGTAATTAAGTTAAACAGTCTGCTACAATGGCAGAGGGCTACAAGCTCAGGGAGTTTTTTTTAGGGATACCATCTCAAGGACTTTTTCTTCGCCACTGGCTGCTTATTAGAGATAAACCTTTAGGGAATTCTTCTTCCATTAGGGGTCATATCTTTTTTAATCCAACCACCTGAATGTTGGCCCACACCACATCCATAAACCCCCTCCTTGGCCTTCTTCTTTTTCTCCTGCCTGGTGGGATCCATCCTGAGCATTCTTCTACGGATAGATAATTTTTAATGAACAGATTTATAAATGTAAAATCACTCCATTAAAAATTATCTGAGAAGAATACTCAGGATGGACCTCACCAGGCAGGAGGAAAAGAAGGAAAAAAAAAAAATATATATATATATATTGATTGTCAAAAGTGCTGGCGCTGAACAAATATAATTTTATTTGATTAAATTTAAAAGTAAAAATAGAAAAGATACCTTTTCTTAAGTTAAGGTCATCTTTCCTGAACCAAACAGTGTTGTGTTAACACTACTACAGCACAAGAAGACTTAAACAGTACATGATAATTGACCAAAACTACTAGCATTCATGTCTAACCTTTTAGATAATAGTGGTGTTTTTTTGTTTTTTTATTTCAGTGACTTGAATTTCTATTCACCAAAATCATTTGTTCAGGTTAATTCTCTATTTTTTGTAAATGACTTTTACAGTAAGTTACAACCGAGCAGGATAACATTATGATTGGTCATGTATGAAGACACACCATGTAAATAAAAATAAATAAATAAACAAACAAACAAACAAATAAATAAATAAATAAAGTAAACTAGTTTTCAGTGGTCATAATGCATTGCTTGGACATGTCTTTACATTATACAAACTTACAGGTCAGAGTTTACTAAACTTAAATGCAAAGGTGAAATGTTGCAAAATATGAAATGTGAAAGTGAAATGCTGCAAAATATAAAACTTTATCACAATGAGCTTGTGTTTTAGTCTATAAAAATTGTGTGTAATGAATTGAAGTGCTGTAAGGAAAATTGTAGTAAGACAACAGTTTTAGTCTTTAGTTTAGTTTTAGGCTTTTTTTATTCACTTATTTTCACATTCACTGTTCCTCCTCTCCTGTTCCTTTCTCTTTGCTGAAAGTGTGCTGACCTGAATGTGCATCAGTCATCCAAGTCGACATCATGGAGTCAGCAGATCATTTATTCACACGGTTCATTCAGTGTGCTCATTTACCAGTTTAATTAATTTATTCGACTGACAATTCATTTGGTCACGGCTGACAATTATCAGTTGGTCTGGCAATTTATTTTTCAATTCATTCAACCATTTATATGCTTCTTTACAGCTTGCACTCTATTTTGTGATTTATCAGTTTATGAAGGGTAAAGAATAAAAAACAATCAGCAATTGCCATTTATTTTGAACTGCTTATTGTGGTCACATTCAAACGTTGAAAAAGTTGTCTCAAAACAAAGATGTTTTATTAAATGCTTTATACCATTATATATGTATCACACCCCAAATAATTTAGGAAGCTCTTGCTAGTCCCTTGAGCAAGCCATATAACCCTCAAATGCTTTCTGGATAAGGGAATCTTCCAAAACAATGTAAAAATTGTATTTATTTATGCACTATATTATCATTGTTGTAAAATGTACAACAAATTAAAAAGTAGAGTTCAATAACTATTTTCACCCTGAAATGACAACAGCAGAGTATATAATATTTTTCTTTTCTCTCTTTTCTTTTTTTTTTTTTTTAATAAAAAACAATATTTGCAGTAATTATCTTTTAGTCATGAGAACATTAAGCCACCACTTAAAAAATTTTTTTTTGCACAGAGTGAGTCACTATCTACATGCTGGAAAGTGTTACATATTTTGGTGAGCCAGCCAGAAACTGCGAGTTAAGCAAGTGCTTCCATTCCCCCTTCTGCCTCCAGGTCCAAGCCATCAGAACCAACTCTCCATCCCTTTGCAAGTTTTAGCAGACTCCAGTGTCGAGGACAACTTCTTTAACTGAAGTGTTCCCTATTCACTTGACCAGACCTTATATAACAGATGTGCCCTAACCTTTTCCTATGTAAGGGAAAAAAATTACTGAGAATTGTGGGCCAAAAGTAAATGTTACATTATATAAACTGTACTATATTAATGACATGGTTGACATGGTTGACATTTCATTTATGATTTTATAATATTTATAATAAATAAACATTGAGAATACTCTGTAATTATTGTTATCTACCTACCTACCTACCTACATACATACATACATACAGCCGGTACTTCATGGTTCCCAAGAAGGATGGGGGGGTTGCATCATATTCTAGATCACCTTGATCTCCGTTTGTTAATGAGGCTCAGGATGCTTCATTTCAAGCAGGTCATCTCAAACCAGGTCCAAGGACCGGTTTGTCACAATAGATCTAAAGGACGCTTACTTTCACATATCTATCCTCCCTTCCCACAGGAAGTTCCCGAGGTTTCTTTTCGGGGGCAAAGCTACCCCCGAAAGATACCAGGTCCTTCCGTTCGGGTTTGCACTCTTACCCTGCACCTTCACTCAGTGTATGAATGTGGCTCTGACCCCGCTATGACAACAGGGCATCCGCATTCTGAACTACATCAACGATTGGTTGATATCAGCTCAATCAAAGTTTCTGCCGATCCAGCATCAAGATGTCGGTCTCACTTGTATGAAGGAGCTGGGGGTAAGGCTAAACGGCAAGAAGAGTTTGCATTCTCCAGTACAGAGAACCACCTTCTTAGGCGTAGTGTGGGATTCGACCATTATGTGGGCACAACTGTCTTACGCTTGGATTGAGTCTATCCTCACGGCAGTCAAGAGAGTGAGAGGCCAATCACTCACTGTGAAGCAGTTACAGAAACTGCTGAGTTTGATGGCTGTGGCATCCAACATGATTCTACTTGGCCTCCTGCAAATAAGACCCCTCCAGTGGTGGTTTAGAGACAGAGGGTTCTCCCAGGAGGCCAACCCACTCTGCCCTTCGGGCCTTAGGCATGTGGAGAGAACCTGCGTTCCTGTCTCAAGGCTACATGCTGGGAGCTGCATGTCATTGTGTAATGCTAAAGATGGTTGCTTCCCTCATGGGGTGAGTCATGAGTGGCCGAACCGCCCAAGGTCAGTGGAGTGGGCTCCATCTCACTTCGCACATCAACTGCCTGGAGGTGCTAGCTGTGCTTCTGGCTCTAAAGCACTTTCTCCCAGACCTAAGGGATCGCCATGTGTTGGTCCATATGGACAAAACACATTGGTGGTCTCCTATATCAACCATCAGCTGGTCTGCTATCTTACCCTTTATATAACCTGGCACGTCAGATCCTCCTGTGGACCAAGGAAGACTGCTCTCCTTGAGGGCAGCTTACATACCAGGGCACTTAACCTCTTAGTTGTCAGCACCGCATGACAATATCCCATTGTTCTCAGGTGTTAATGTTTAGCAATAGATTAAATAAAAAGGGAGAAGAGTAACCATGACTAACTATACATCATTCTAAAGGTCTAAACCTTAAGCAGTGATTTCAGTTTATTGATTTCAGATTTTTCAATGGAAAACGTATAACGAATGTATTTGCTGAATGTGTGTAAGCAGTACACACAAACAACATGCATAAAAAATGCACTACTTACATTATTATTGTAATAACGAGTCACAAACACATCGACTGCTGCTAATCCCAGTTTATTAGGAAAGATAAGGGTCCACTGAACAACATGCTGTAAAGCATTTCTGCTCCAAACAAACGTGTTGTAATTTTGATGGTTATTCTTTTTTTTTGGCTGGTGTTTGTGTTTATATTTTTCGGGATAACTTTCGCATAAAAAATGACATCTTGTTGGTAAAAAAACCAAATATGGCTGGTAGAATATAATGTTACAAAACAAATGATGCCACAAACTAAAAATAAATAAATAATAAAAACAGTAAAAGAGGCGGAATCTCGGGTTTGAGCCTTCACTCTCTCTGCAGGTGTCATGATGTTTTATTATGCACAACTTATCATTTCAAACCTTTTATTTCCAGCCAGTAGCATTATGGAAACCAAATTATTGATGGAAAATAAGCCAATAAGTGCAGAATTCTAACAATATATAGGAGGATTTTCTTCCCCACGTGGGCGAGTCTTAGTTTTATTATTCTTTACAAACTTTGACTGGCTGAAACAGCACGTGGTCTGATGAACCAGGAAGTGATGCAGCTCTCAGTTCGGCACAAACAGCTGTTTATAGCGCGTGCTAACTGGGCTTTGTTTACAAAAAAAAGAAAACAAAGAAAAAATGGACAGACAGTTTTGTTTTTTCTGAGATTTGCACAAAGCAGCAATGTGGAAAATATTCTTGGGGCAGAGTAACAACAGAGACTTAGAGATCTGCATGGAGATGCTATTTTACATCTGTAAATTACAATATATCTCCCTTTACAGTTTAATACAATGTTATAGGTTTTATTGCCTGTTTGTTTTTAATAAGATAAATGCTTGAAGTGTGTTTGTGTGTGTGTGTGTGTGTGTGTGTGTAGTTGGGATTGAAATGGACAGACATCAATATGAATGGCCATGACTGTAAAACAATAGTTTGTCTGGCTACCTGGCCATCAATATGAATGCCAAATCAATATTTGCCCCAGATGTGTTTAACAATAGCCTCTAATGGTCAGCTATTCATTTATATGCAGACTGTATAAATATGGTATGAATGGCCACCTGAGTTTAGCAGGTGTCTCTTAAACAAAGGAAGAAAAAAAACAGACATTGTCTCAGATAAATCTTTGTAGGAATCTCATCTGTCATGAAAATATTCATCAAATTTGAAATATAAACTCATAAGACATGTGGCTTTCAACCCAGTACTTTTCTGGATTGCTTTAGGACTGATTTCATGTATTTATATATAAAATAAAAAAAAAATTAATGCAGGAAATGTATATCTATGGCACTTCATTAGCTATATGTAGCAATGTTGTAGCACCGGTATCACACCACTGTCTGCACTACTGGACCAGTTCTAGGTTCTAAGGAGTGGGGGAGCAAAAATCACTACACCAGAGACCGTTACTTTAAATACAAAAGGCTGTCTATTTACTGTATGCAAAACACATGAAATATACAGAACCATGAAAATGTAAAACAAGAAAATATACCCTGCAGGTTCTCAATATTGAGGTAAGTATAAAATATTCAAGAAATAAAAATAAAAATAAATTGTGTTTCACTCTCTTTTTGTTATTCAGTTCACCTAGGCACTTTTAATTAGACTAATCTAAGTTAGACCGGTCCTTTCCTGGGTTGAACCTATTTTTGAATACCTATTTTTTTCTTCCTGAATAAACCCTTTTTCCTTTTCTTTACAGGCAAGAAAATACCTTCAATTCAAACAATCAAATCAATATTAACCATAAACATTATAAATCATATTTCAAATCACATTTCAAATCACATTTCAACATATGAACTCAATGTGAAATTAGAAGTGTGTGTCTTTAATTCAGTTCGAGTTCAATGGGAGTTAAATTATTCAGTTCAATGAAGAGTTTCAGTTCGATTCAGTCCGTAAATAATAGTTCAATCAGAGTTCAATTCGATCCAAAAACAATTTCTTATACTCCTACCGCTCTGGCAGCGAGTCACTGTACTCAAAAGGTTTCCTCACTGATGTGATGAAGAAGATGATTTGCAAATCTGGGTCTGGCTCGCCATCTTGAATCCCGTCCGCACGTGTGCACACCTGCACACTGCAGATCAATCCTCGCTCCGACAGAGCCTCAAATTAAGCACATAAAAAAAAACCTGACCAAAACCGTTGTGGCTTAGTTCTCATAAAATCCCTGTCAATCCCTGATCAGGTAAGTTATGTTTTTTTAACTGCAAAATCAACTTTTACACTCTTTTCTCTGCTTAATAAACATAGTTCATTCTCTCCAATCTCTCTTCTGCTCTCTCCCGCAGGTCTCTGCTGCAGCGTCGCTGACATGACGCTCTAATGTCACTAATCTCTTAAAGGGGTAGTGAACTGAATTTTCTGTCTGCATACTTTTAATCTTTGAACGTTAAATTGCTGTTTTAACATTTTTAATATTTTTAATTCTGATGAATAAACTTCATTAAATGAATCACTTAACTTTTCAAACTTATTTATGCATCTTTTAACTATTTATTCTTATTTAGGTCATATTTTTAACAGGGTTACATCCTCCCCTCTTTACCTAATGCACGTCCCTGTGCATTCTGAACCTATACTGTCATAACTCTAGGTTTTTTTGGAAAGCTAGGCTCTTTAAGGGAATCTGTAAGCACTTCACTCAAGGTTTGAAATAAAGACTGAACTACAGTAACCAATGGGTTCCCTAACTCAGGGTAAGTTAGTCTTTTAGCTGCTTTTCTATCTCTGATAGGTCTTCTAGAACAGTCATCTTGTGTCTGGATATCACTTTGGTCCATAACACTTGTGTCCTTCTTGTCCTCCTGAGCAAGTTGAATAGAAGGATGGACATTATCCAGATCTTCCTCAGGTAGGTTTTCAGTTTCTTGTTCTGCGGTTGAGCCGCTCTCTTCAGGATCAGGTAAGTCATTGGTTCCAGGATCATAGGTCTCTACTGGGACATCTTCAAGAGCTTTGGCTACGTTTGAAGGTCCTTGCTTAACAGCAGTCAACTCTTTGGAGGGTTCCGGTTGAATCCTTTCTGGTAAGTATTCTATGGGTTCAGGGTTGGGTCAAACACTAGTGTTTCCACTTGTAGGTTTCTCTGTCCATCATAGTGATATTCCTCAGAGTCAGATTGGGATTCATCCTCATCAGCTCTATCCGTACTGTCATTTTTAGGATGGTGTCGAGTTCTTGGTCGTCTCACTGCCACTGCCGGATTAGTTTCACTGTCGATTGAGGTTACAGGAAGGAAACCGCATGGCAGCAAGAGGTCACGATGAAGAGTTCTTTGTGGACCATCTCTTGTCTCAGGCCTCACAACATACACTGGGACGTCTCCAGACTGTCTCTGGACAATATATACATCGGACTCCCACCTGTCGGCCAACTTGTGCTTGCCTCTAAGACGGACGTTTCGGACTAAGACTCTGTCGCCTTCTTTCAAGGTGGAGTCAACGACATGCTTGTCAAACCTCGCTTTATTGCGACTGGCTGTCTTTTTAGCATTCTCAGTTGCTACTTTGTAACTGTCTTCAAGTTGGGATTTCAGGTTGCGAACATATTGAGAGTGTGAGCCTGGCTGGTGATTGACTGGTAGGCCAAAGGCTAGGTCAACTGGCAATCTTGGCTGACGCCCGAACATTAACTCGTAAGGGGTAAAACCAGTTGTCTCATTTTTAGTACAATTATAAGCGTGTACTAAGGGTTTGACGTAATCCCGCCAGTGACTCTTTTCTGATTCTCGAGAGTTCCCAACATGTTGAGCAGGGTCCTGTTGAAGCGTTCTACAGGGTTCCCTCTCGGATGGTAAGGGGTGGTTCTTACCTTTTGAGTGCCAATGAGCTCACACAGTTCCTTTATTGTTCGGGACTCAAAGTCGGGACCTTGGTCACTGTGGAGTTTTTCGGGGATGCCATAATGGACAAAAAAGTGGTCCCACAGGCTCTTGGCCACTGTCCTGGCTTTCTGATTTGGGGTGGGGACAGCTACTGCATATTTCGTAAAATGGTCGGTAATGACCAGGATGTCTTTAGTGTTACTGGAGTCTGGTTCCACACTGAGAAAGTCGATGCATACAAGTTCAAGTGGTCTTGTAGCAATGATGTTGACGAGTGGTGCGGCTTTCTCAGGCATAGCCTTACGTCGTATGCAGCGATTGCAGGTTTTGACTTTAGTTTCCACCTCAGCTGACATTTTGGGCCAATAGAAGCGCTTCCGGACGAGATCTAGAGTGCGCTCTACGCCCATGTGGCCCATATCATCATGGAGACTCTTGAGAACTAAGGATCTCAGGACTTGGGGGAGCACAAGCTGGTAGTGAGTCTGAGCACCCTCCTGTCGCTTTCGATACAAGACGCCATTTAAGACAGTAAGTTTATCCCACTCTCTTAATAAGAGACCAAGCTCAGGAAGTTCCTTCCTCAAGGATGGTGGGGGTTTCTCTCCTAACTCTACTTGTCCGAGTACTTCACGGATGCAGGGATCAGCGTTTTGCTTGTCTCTTAATTCAGCTGGTGCTAATGAGGGGATGACAGGTAAGCCACCTAGCTGGTCCTCTTCTTCAAAGCTTTGTGGGAGAGCCTTTGGATGATGGGCAAGTGACACAACCAAGGTGGTGCCAGGTGATGTTTCCCCAGAGTGATTGTTGATCACTTGGCAACGGAGTGCTTCTCACAGATAGCTTTGATAGTGTTTTCATCCAGGTGTGCATAATCAGCCTCTGACAAGTGTCTTTTTGTGAATTGTTGTATTCTTTCCAACTCTTTTTGTGATGATGTGTCATCAGGTAACTTGCTGTGGGGACGCCTGGACAGCCCATCCGCGTCTTGATTTTGCTTACCGGCTCTATATTGTAGCTGGAAATCAAATGTCGACAGGGCGGCTAACCATCTGTAACTCGTGGCATCAAGCTTAGCAGAGGTAAGAATATATGTTAATGGGTTGCTATCGGTGACAGCAAGGAATTTATTCCCATATAGGTAGTCCTGAATTTCTCTGTCACTGCCCATTTAAGGGCAAGGAATTCTAATTTATGTGCAGGATACCTGGACTCACATTTTGACAGACCTCGACTGGCATAAGCAACCACCCGCTTCCGCCCTTGTTGTTCCTGGTAAAGGGCAGCACCGAGTCCCGAGGTGCTCGCATCGGTGTGTAAAATGTAGGGGAGCTTGGGGTCAGCAAACCCGAGGATTGGTGCTGTTGTCAGTTTTTCGATTATGGTGTCGAACGCTGCCTGGCAAGCAGGCGTCCATCGGTCACCAAAGAGGTCTTTTGGGTTGTAGTATTTCTCTGAGTTCCCTGCGGTTTTAATGCGCTTTCTCAGTGGCGGATAGCCAGCAGTGAGCTCGTTGAGTGGCTTTACAATCTTTGAGTAGTCTTTTACGAACCGGCGGTAATAACCGCAGAAACCCAGGAAGGTTCTTAGCTCTTTCAGGTTGTTGGGTTTTGGCCATGTTTTTAATGCTGCTACTTTATCTGGATCAGTTTCGATGCCCTTTTCAGACACGATGTGGCGGTACTTTACAGAAGTTTGGAAGAACTTGCATTTCCCTGGCGACAGTTTTAAGCCAAACTCTTTCAATTGGTGGAGCACATGCATCAACCTTTCCTCGTGTTCCTCCAGTGTCGAGGAGAAAATTATGAGGTCATCAAGGAAAACTAGGGCTTGCTTCAAATTCAACTCTCCCATACAGCGCTCCATAAGCCTCTGGAACGTGCTAGGGGCATTCGTTATCCCCTGAGGCATCCTGTTGAATTCGAAGAATCCTAGTGGGCAGACGAACGCGGTTTTATGTTTGTCTGCTTCCTCCATCTCTATTTGATAGAAGCCTGATTTGAGATCGAGCACCGAGAACCACCTGGACCCGGTCAATGCTGAAAATGACTCCTCAAGATTAGGTAAGGCGTACGAATCTTTTACTGTTTGGCTGTTCAATTTTCTGTAGTCTATGCAGAGTCTAACATCGCCATTCTTTTTCCTGACAACGACAATCGGTGAGGAGAAGGGCGACTCCGATTCACGGATGACTTCTGCATCGAGGAGTTGCTGGAGATGGTTACGCACAGCCTCTATGTCTTGGGGGTGTATGGGTCTCGGCCTATGTTTGAAGGTTGTCTCGTCACTGAGGGTTATGTGGTGTTTTATTTTGTCAGTGCGACCAAAATCGAGCTCGTGCAATGCAAACACCTCTGGCATGGAACTTAATTTATCAGTTATCCTCTCTTTCCACTCATTGGGTACAGGAGAGTCAGTGAAGTCAAAGTTGAGATTTAAGTTTTGGTCAGGTTTTGTGGGAGGGTCTGAATCAGGGATCCTAATTGATTGAACGCTCTTGATAGCGTGTATCTCTGCTATTACAGCTTTTGGAGATAGGGTGATATCATGACGTGACTCGTTCTTGAGCATGACTGGGATACGGCGTGGTAGTTTTGGTGGTAGGCTTACCAAGCTATCGGTCACCAGGATGCCACCTGGCAGAGAAGATGACTTCGGCGACGCTACCATCACCCACTTTCCAACATCAATTGTCCTGCGGCTCACTGATCCTTTAAGTACTTTTGTCTGTCCAGCTGCAATAGTCTCAAAGTCCCTACTATGAAGCCTCACCTCTCCTAGACTGGAATCAACAGACTGTCTTTTCCTGATTTCAAGGGTCTTTAAGACAACTTTATAGCCATAGGGAAGAGACTCATATTTCTGAGGAGAGGTGTCTGCATATTTTTCGTAGAGAACATCCAAAGTGTTTGTGCCTATAAGCACTGATGACAAGGTGGAGCGCATGTCAGGTACAACTAAAACTAGTGTGGGCACTTCAATGTCCGCTCCAAGCAAGCTCTTTGGGAATTTGATGGTGGTCTCAACATAGCCAAGGTAAGGGGCGCTTTGACCGTTGGCTCCTTCCACTTCAAGCAAATCATTCAAGGAATTCATAGGTAAGTGTGACAGGTTCTTCAAATAGAAAGAGTTGGGGATCGTTGTTACTTGAGAGCCTGAATCTAACAAGCATCTGCAATCTTTGTTACCTATGGTCAATTGTGCAGTGCACTTGGCTCCAATCAGCCCTTTTGGCAGGGTCACTGTCTGTTTTTGTGTGTGAGAGTACACACAGGCTCTGTGCAGCTTCTTTTTGGGACACTTTGTCTGTGTTCCAGTCCCGTTGTCCCACAACCGAACTGGGTCTAGTTTAAATTATCAGGCTTTGAAGCACCATTTTCAATGTCCCATGATAACTGTTTTCTCTCAGCTGCTTCCTCTTCTCATCTACAAGAGATGGGTTTGGCTCACTTTCGCACTGAGGTTTGATGTGTCCGTCCTCACCACATCTAAAGCAATACCAGGGCTTTGGTCTGTTGCTTGTGTTTTTGTTTACAGCTCGGCTATGGTGCGGCTTTTGAGATGTTGGAGTGATAGCTGTTTGGGGAGCTACTGGTCTGGCAGCTGATTTAGCCTTTCTACTGTCTTTCTGTGTGATACGTGTGAGCTGGGACTGTAGATCTGCTATTTGTTTCTTTAGGTCTTGGATTTCGGATCTGTGACCAAGAGCTGGCTGAGATGGGCTGCAGTCTTCTTCACTTTGCACATAAATACCTTGATAATAAGAAGACACTTTTGGTTTTGCAATATTGAGGTGCTGTTTCATGCGGGATGCCTTAGAAGTACGTTTATCTTCTGCTACGGAGTAACAGGAGAAGTTCAGCAAAGGTAGGTGGGTTCTGTTTCTTTTGCTCTAGCTGGAGTTCAGCTATTAAAATGTTGTCCCAGCAGCCTCTGACAAACTGTCTGAGAAGATGTCGGTCAAGGTCACTTGCAATTACACCTCCCCTCCTGAGGGTGGTGTTCAGCATCGCCTGCAGCCGTTGTAGATAAGCTGATGGTTTCTCACCGTTATCTTGCATTGTGTTAAGGTACTTTGCAAAAAGGTCATCTCCGTCCTCAACAGTGCCGAAAGCAGAGTCCAGGATCTCTAAGTACTCATAAAGGGGGGATTCAGGTGTCAAGTGTTTCACAATATCGATGGCAGGTGATAAGAGACTTTCAAGAAGCTTTCGTGACTTGTAAAGGTTGGACTGTGTTGTGTCTTTAAGGAGAAGTTCCACACTGGAACGCCATGTCTCATAATCTACTTCATTATTAGGCCGGGGGAAACGCCCAGAGAAAGGTCTGAGTCTCAAAGGAGTGTGCACTTGCAGAGCAGAATCTTCATCACTCACTATGTGCTCGACTATTACTTTTTGTATGTCAGGTGGGTTGACGTCAGAAAGTTTCAGAGCAGGCTGTGTCTTTTCTCTAGATAATAATGAGGACCAATGGTGTTGAACATGCTGCCCATTGTGGTACTGGGCAGGGGGCTTGCCTGTGCAGCATTTTCTGAACTATATCGCTCTGGGACAGCAAGTGAGTTATGTTCTAAATCTTCACTTTGAGTTTCTGATTGGTCTAGATCGACGCTCTCACTGATGGCGGAGAGCTCTTCTCTAAGGACAGCTGCAAAGTTTTTGCCAGTTTGTTTTGCTATGTCCTTTAACTCTGAAAGGTAAGTCTGTGTGGCTGTTTTGCTAGCTACAGGTGTGTAGACACTGGCTAAGGCTCTAATGTGATAAGTAACGTTAGTCTGGGTCTTACTGTCTAGTTTGTGTGGCAATGAAGGTAAGATAGATTGCATAGCTGTACTATGTACATACTCTACTATGACCTGTTTGTCTGACGCTGGCTCAGCGGAATCTACTGGAATTACCCTTTGAATGGAACCATATTGTTTCAGGAAATCACATAGTTCTTCATCAGCTTCTGTATCGGCTATGACTGAGTCATAGCTAACTATGACTGAGTTAGAGATTTTCACACTACTCGTTTGAATAACATCCATAATGAATCACTGATAGCAACACTATACGGTCTCTGGTTTCTTATTTTAAATGCTCTATGCCACTCCTGGCTGGCTCGCCAAGTTGTAGCAATGTTGTAGCACCGGTATCACACCACTATCTGCGCTACTGGACCAGTTCTAGGTTCTAAGGAGTGGGGAGCAAAATCACTACACCAGAGACCGTTACTTTAAATACAAAAGGCCATCTATTTACTGTATGCAAAACACATGAAATATACAGAACCATGAAAATGTAAAAAGAAAATATACCCTGCAGGTTCTCAATATTGAGGTAAGTATAAAATATTCAAGAAATAAAAATAAAAATAAATTGTGTTTCACTCTCTTTTTGTTATTCAGTTCACCTAGGCACTTTTAATTAGACTAATCTAAGTTAGACCGGTCCTTTCCTGGGTTGAACCTATTTTTGAATACCTATTTTTTTCTTCCTGAATAAACCCTTTTTCCTTTTCTTTACAGGCAAGAAAATACCTTCAATTCAAACAATCAAATCAATATTAACCATAAACATTATAAATCATATTTCAAATCACATTTCAAATCACATTTCAACATATGAACTCAATGTGAAATTAGAAGTGTGTGTCTTTAATTCAGTTCGAGTTCAATGGGAGTTAAATTATTCAGTTCAATGAAGAGTTTCAGTTCGATTCAGTCCGTAAATAATAGTTCAATCAGAGTTCAATTCGATCCAAAAACAATTTCTTATACTCCTACCGCTCTGGCAGCGAGTCACTGTACTCAAAAGGTTTCCTCACTGATGTGATGAAGAAGATGATTTGCAAATCTGGGTCTGGCTCGCCATCTTGAATCCCGTCCGCACGTGTGCACACCTGCACACTGCAGATCAATCCTCGCTCCGACAGAGCCTCAAATTAAGCACATAAAAAACCTGACCAAAACCGTTGTGGCTTAGTTCTCATAAAATCCCTGTCAATCCCTGATCAGGTAAGTTATGTTTTTAACTGCAAAATCAACTTTTACACTCTTTTCTCTGCTTAATAAACATAGTTCATTCTCTCCAATCTCTCTTCTGCTCTCTCCCGCAGGTCTCTGCTGCAGCGTCGCTGACATGACGCTCTAATGTCACTAATCTCTTAAAGGGGTAGTGAACTGAATTTTCTGTCTGCATACTTTTAATCTTTGAACGTTAAATTGCTGTTTTAACATTTTTAATATTTTTAATTCTGATGAATAAACTTCATTAAATGAATCACTTAACTTTTCAAACTTATTTATGCATCTTTTAACTATTTATTCTTATTTAGGTCATATTTTTAACAGGGTTACATATAACTTATCTTTTTGAGCAATATCAACTTTGATGATTGACAGTAAAGCTCAAAGTGTCTTCTTTCCAAAGATATCTAAATTCTGTATATAGCACACTTTTATTATATATATATATATATATATATATATATATATATATATATATATATATATATATATATATATATATATAGTTTATATAGTATAATATAATTCTGTATATAATACACTTTTATACACATTTCAGTCCTGAAATTTGGGTCGGGTGGGGCGGGGAGGGGCGAACCAGAGAGTCTCAGATAAATGTTTGTAGGAATCTTATTTTTCATGATATCTTTATTTAATTTATACAGTAAAACCACATTGGACGAGCATAATTCGTTCGTGAAAATTGCTCGTAGGTCCATTTTATCCCAATAAGAATGAATGTAAAAGTGATTTAATCTGTTCCGAAACCTCATTAGATCGCTTATTTCTGCACTTAAAAAGTATTTGTAGCTTATTTTAACAAACAAATACATTACGGTAAACATAATTTAACACTTACCCATGTGGTAGTGGTTGATTGCGAGTGTGAGAGGCACAATACACTCTTATTTTTCTACTATTTCCTACTTGGTTTCAATGGTAATTCTATTTACGGGGAACCCGCAGCGTGGGTTTGCTTGTGCCTTTGAAATTCATTTTATTGTATATATATATATATATATATATATATATATATATATATATATATATAATTTTATAAACTTTGCTTAAAACACATTTAGTTGACTAATTTTGCCTCATTTTACTGAATGTATCTAAGTATCTAAAATCTATGTGCACATTTTAAAAATATTAACTGCTTATGAATGACAGTTCAATGATGAAAGATCAATGTACAGTTCATTTGTAAGATTTGCAATTGCGGGTCCATTTACCTGTGATGCTCAACAACTATTACTATGGCACACGAGTGATACTGTCACCAAAATGTACTATGGCGGATGTGTTTTACAACATCCTGTAATTAGTGGATTTAATCCCCACTAAGCTCCATTAGTTCACCACTACCTCTAATCCACTGCTGTAATAATGTCACCAACGCTTACTATGACGGACGTGTGAAATGTCACTTAAACTTAATATAATGTCTTACAACATCCAGTGTTTAGTGGATCTAATCTTATATGTGCTACAGGCTCTATTAGTTCATCTCTATTTCTAATCCACTTTTTTACAGTCTGCAAAGTCTGTTTTGTGCTATATCAGTATATGAGGTGGGGAGAAGAAAGACACAAAAACACTGGTTATTTGCTATCCTTAATGAGCTGCTTGTTGTTATCACAATCTCAGTGTATATCCACAAATAAACAAATGTTGCGAAAGCTGTTATAAAGCAAAGTTATTTTTATACAGTTACATATTTTGTAAAATAAAAAAAGCATGATTTTACAGCTGCAAAAACTAATCGAAGAAATCGATAATAATCGATAATGAAATTCGATTGTTAACGAATGCGTTATCAATTAGTTGGACAGCTGTTTTTGTGAAGTATCAGATGCCTGTCATTTATCTCACTCACCAGCAGAGAGCACTATGGCTACCAAGACTGTCTCATTTGACTACAGTTGCCCTGCCTGGGAACTAATTACAAACTGTGCAAGGTTTTGACCTCAGACTTTTTAATTACGTTAATGATTGTTTGCTGCCTGCCCTGACCTTTGCCTCTTTTTAAGGAACTGTGAAAAATAAATACTGATAATTGTTCACAATGTACTTTCAGGACTGTGAATACACCACTCTCACCTTCACTTGCATCTCACACATGGAGGGGATGTAGGTCAAATTTAGTTTTAACTCCATTCAGAATCTTATAGAGTGAGTGTGCGTTCACTATTTTAGAGATGCTACTTTTATTTGATTTATTTACTGTATGGTAAAATATGCGTGCTGTGTGAAATTGTGTTCTTTTTCTATAAATAAGTACTAGTATCAGTGAACATTACACTAATTTTAATAATGTAGTGTATTTGTGTTAACAGCATCTTCTGCTTCTTCTTCTTTCGGCTTCTCCCATTAGGGGTCGCCACAGCAGATCATCTGTCTCCATACCCCCATGTCCTCTACATCTGCCTCTTTCAAACCAACTACCTGCATGTCTTCCCTCACCACATCCATAAACCTCCTCTTTGGTCTTCCTCTTTTACTCCCTCCTGGTGGTTCCATCGTTTGCATTCTTCTACTGATATACCTCATGTCCCTCCTCTGCACATGTCCAAACAATCTCAATCTCACCTTCCTCACCTTGTCTCCAAAACATCCTACATGCGCTGTCCCTCTCATAAACTCGTTTCTAATCCTGTCCATCCTCATCACTCCCAACGAAAACCTCAACATCTTCAGCTCTGTTACCTCCAGCTCCACCTCCTGTCTTTTATGAAATGCCACTGTCTCTAATCCATACAACATCGCAGGACTCACCACAGTCCTATAAACTTTCCCTTTTACTCTTGCAGATACCTCTCTATCACAAATCACTGCTATCACTCTTCTCCACCCACTCCACCCTGCCGGCACTCTTTTCTTCACTTTTCTAGCACACTCTCCATTACTTTGCACTGTTGACCCCAGGTACCTGAACTCCTCCACCTTCTCCACCTCTTCTCCCTGCAACTGCACCACTCCACTGCTCTCCCTCTCATTCACACACATGTACTCTGTCTTACTCCTACTGACTTTCATTCCCCTTCTCTCCAGCGTGTACCTCCGCCTCTCCAGGCTCTTCTCAACCTGCTCCCTACTCTCACCACAAATCACAATATCATCATAGTCCACCATTGGCCTCACGCGGGCCGGACAGGGACGTACAAAGGGCCGGATGTGGCCCGCGGGCCGTAGTTTGCCCAGGTCTGATATACCGCAAAGTTTCCCAGTAGGGGCAAGCTCATTTAAGTCTTAAAAATACCGTATTGAACTCAAGCGAAGCGAACACGCACATTAAAAATCAAACAAACACAAAATTCGATATGAACGTAAGAGCCGCATGAAACTTGCCAAAGTTTCTTGGCCACCCCTGCACTCTCTCAGAAACTCTCTCCACCTCCACTACACTCTTACTGTACTCTTCCTTCAGGATCACCCCTACCCTATTTCTCTTTCCATCTTCACCATGATAGAACAGTTTAAACTCCCCTCCACTGTTTCTGGCCTTACTTCCTTTTTACTTGGTCTCCTGAACACACAACATATCTACCTTTCTCCTCTTCATCATATCAGATAACTCTCTCCCTTTACCAGTAATAGTACCAACATTTAAAGTACCAACCCGAACCTCCACTCTCCCACATCTCTCCTTTTCCTGCCCTCTCTGTAGACGTCTTATTTGTGTAAACAGCATGTTTAATTTTTTTTTTAGATGTGATAATAACAGAGCGAAAGTGCCAGTTGCAAAGACAGCCAAAGCAAATAAAGCAGCCCACTCTGTCATGCTAAACAGAGACATGTTGACATGGTTCCAGGGGCTCTAAGATTCCTGCCTGCACAGGAACCTGGACCACAGCTAAAGCCATGTGATGCACACACTCCTATAAGTCTCTTCAAAATGTTTTTGCCTGTACCTGTTCTGAAAACAGGTCACCTGTGTGTTGGAACACCAATGCTCAGGCTGGCAGGGCACGTGCAAAGGTTCAAAAATATAAATGGACAGACGTCAGCATTAGTGAGCTGTACTGCTACAGTACACTGGGCTATTCTTCTACATGGCCATGGTGAAGATGAGGCCATTTAGAGACTGCTGGCATCAGGACAGTCTTTTTTGTCTGTTCCTTTTCCTGCCACAATCATGTGATCAGATGCAGACAATGACAGAAAAAGGGGCACAGCTGAACACGATCATCTTTTCAGGGTCAGACGCCTTAAAGACACTATTCAGTATGCGTGTAACGCCATCTATTACCCAAGAAACAGTTTTCTGGTGTTTAAGTATCCTGCCACTGTTTTGGATTTTGTATTCATGACATCTTGTCTATTGTATTTTTTATTTGTTTGTTTCTAGTAAACTGTTTAAACTGTTCAAAAGTGAAGCTCAAGGTATTTTGCCTTATAGTTAAATATCTTTTAATTAACCTACAAACAAAAAATAAATCAATTTCTCTTGTCCTCACATTCTGTCTTGTAGCAATTCCCTCTGTCACGTACCTGACTAAAAGGCTCATTATGCACCTCATTATGGTGTCTTTGTTTTCTCAGTTGTGAATCACGGCATTATTCATGATCATTCATGCCTCCTCTCATACAGCCTCTCTAAACATAAAGTGTCTTCAAAAATCTAAATCAATATATTGTTTACTGTGAATGAGCAAACAGGATGATGTTCACATCATTTTGAAGCAAAAACTCCCCCATCCCCCCAAAAGACTACCCCATCCAGTTCTCAAAAGTCTTGTGAATATATGTTCTTTATGTATGTGTCAGTAAACTAAAAACAGCACAAAAGCCAGGGCACATCAAAATGTTCATCAGTTTTATTTTTACAGATGACATTGTCTAATAGCGACTTTATATAATGTAAGGATTATAGAGCAAAAATTATAGTATACAGTGCATTCGGGAAAATATTCTTTTTCCAAATTTGATGTTACAACCTATTCCAAAATGTATAAAATTCATTATGTTCCTCAAAATTCGACAAACAATGAACAAATGACAACACAAAATAAGTGTGTTTGAAATCTTTGCAAATGTATATATATATATATATATATATATATATATATATATATATATATATATATATATATATATAAAATAACACGTACATAAGTATTCTCAGCCTTTGCCATGACACTCAAAATTGAGCTCATGTGCATCCTGTTTCCACTGATCATCCTTGAGTTGTTTCTACAACATGATTGGAGTTCATGTGTGGTAAATTCACTTGATTGGACATGATTTGGAAGGCACCCACCTGTCTATATGAGGTCCCACAGTTACAGTGCATGTCAGAGCACAATTCAAGCCATGAAGTCCAAGGAATTGTCTGTAGACCTCCGAGACAGGATTGTATCAAGGCACAGATCTGCGGAAGGGTACTGAAAGTTTTTGCAGCATTGAAGGTCCCAATGAGCACAGTGGCCTTCATCATCTGTAAATGAAAAAAGTTTGGAACCACCAGGGCTCTTCCTAGAGTGGAGACGCCCGGCCAAACTGAGCAATTATGGAAGAATAGCCTTAGTGGGAGTGGTGACCAAAAACTTGATGGTCACTCTGAAAGAGCTCAGTGTTTCTCTGTGGAGAGAGGAGAACCTCCCAGGAGAACACCCATTTTTGCAGCACTCCACCATTCAGGCCTGTACGGTAGAATGGCCAGATAAAAGCCACTGCTTAGTCAAATGCACATGACAGTGCACCTGGAGTTTGCCAAAAGGCACCTTAAGGACTTAAAGGTTGAACTCTTTAGCCTGAATAGCAAGCATCATGTTTGAAGGAAACCAGGCAAACGCTTATCACCCGGCCAATTCCATCCATGCTGTGGGGATGTATTTCAGCAGCAGAAACGGGGAGAGTAGTTGGGATCGAGGGAACAATGAATGCAGCAATGTACAGAAACATCCTAGATGAAAACCTGCTCCAGAGCTCCCTGAACCTCAGACTGAGGTGACAGTACAACTCTCAACAGGACAATGACCCTAAGCACACAGTCAAGATAACAAAGGAGTGGCTATGGGACAATTCTGTGACTGTTGCTGAGTGGCCCAGCCAAAGCACAAACTGGTTGTGCACTGACGCTCCCCAACCAACCTGATAAAGCAAAAAAATAGATCTGCCAAGCTTGTAGGATCATACTCCAAAACACAAGAAGTTCTAATTGGTGCCAAAGGTGCTTTAACACAATAATGAGCAAAGGCTGTGAATACTTATGTACATGTGATTTTTATTTATTTTTAATTTTTTTATACATTTGCTAAGATTTTAAACCCACTTCATTTATGTTGTCATTATAGGGTGCTGTTTGTAGAATTTTAAGAAAAAATATAGCTGCAAGCAGCGATAGCGGGCCCTCGCACGTTTGTGTATCGCTATACGGTGCCTCCCAGAAAACAATGCACGGTGGGCAAGTGCTTTTGCCATGCTTAGATTAACTTGCAATTTGACACATACATCACATTAGTCGGCTGTTAAGTGTGGACAAAAAGGTCGGACAACGGTGTGTCTCTTAAGTGGCTCACTAGCGCCCCCGTTTATCTAAAATGTAGGGTTTCTTTTACCTACAGTCCCCAAATGGGTCAGTAACAACATAAAATAGTCCACTGATATTTACCCACTTGATGCACTTCCCCACCGTGCATTGTTTTCTGGGAGGCACCCGCCATCGCTGCTTGCAGCTATATTAATGAATTTAATCCATTTTGGAATAAGGCTGTAACATAACATAAAATGTGAAAATGTGGAGGCTAACTTGAGGCCGATTACTCTGTTGATGTCCAATTACAAGATCCTGGCCAAGATTTTGTTTCTGCATCTAAAGAAGGTGTAGCAGGTGTAGCATTCACCTGTAGCAGGCCTGTGGGGTGCCTGGGCAAATGTTCAGCATGAATATGGCATTGGTCAGAAATGCAATGGATTAGGCTAAACAGTGCTGTGTGTCGTTGTCTTAATTAAATATGGACCAGGAGCAGGCCTTTGATCACATACACACATATTTCTTTTTACACTCTTGAAGCAGATGGTTTTTGGTTGTTGCTTTATTGCCATTGTCTGAGGCAAAGTGCTATGATTGACTGACCACCCATGGCATTAACAGAAAGTAGCCATATTAATTCAGGACCAGTCATGTTGCCTTGTGGACAGCCTTGTGCTGAACCACAGAAGGCTGTACCGTATTTTTCAGGCTATAAGCTGTTACTTTTTTCCCATGTTTTAAACCCCGCAGCTTAAACAACGAAGCGGCTAATTTATTAATTTTTCCTGGGTTTTTCCCGGTTTCACAAACTTCAAGCCAAAAAACTGAACCCCATAACATTAGACCAATGAAATTTCCGGAAACGAAAAAACGCACCTCACCTGTGTTCTAAGCTGCACGGCTTCGGGATTTTTAAACGCACGATGATGCCAAAAGATAAACTCCAGAGAAAAATAGTTGTGAAAGGAAGGAGGAAGACAGTGAACAATGACTTACTTGGTCGGCTACTGTTTAGATACAAGCCGTTGTAACGCGTTGAGTCTGGGTCATGGGATAGCTCGCTAACTCCAGTTGCAACTGAAATCATATAAGCACAGGTTTCCAAAAATCATGCTTTTTAATTTTTCTTGGCAACAGTGTTACGGGTTAGTCAAAGAAACTTAGAAATGAGCATCAGAAAATAATAAGGACATAATCCTCGTCTTGCACACATGCAGTAATAGCGGAAAATGCAGTGGCATGCTATTCCCAAAATACCGCTATGCTCCTAAAGGAAGCGCAACATATTTCACATGTTACACCGTGTGTAACGTGTCTTTCGTTAAAGCCTGTGTAAAGTTCATTAGTGTATATAGATGTTCATTAGGCTTATAGACAGGTGCGGCTTATTTATGTTAAAAATAAAAATATTTGTAAAATTCAGTGCTTATATATGGGTGCGCTTTATAGTCCGGAAATTACGGTACATATAATGGAGGAACCACTAAGTTTTTATGGACCCTTCTTGACCACCAGATGTCTACTGGGTAGCCTTGCAGCCTACATGGTAGGACTACATAACAAAGGACCACATAACAAAGACCTGCCACTCGCCATGGCTCCAGCCGTATACTTGTGTCTGATTGGCTGTGGAAGTGAACAAATAATTGAGCATGTGCGTTGGTCATGTCTCATTGCTACCAGTGCTGGAGATGCACATCAGAGTGGTGGGCAGGTGGGGAGGAATCTGAGTTGCCCACATACTCTGCTGTATGCTGAAGAATTCTAGAGTCAAATGTGAGACCATCTGTCCGACAGCTAAAGCTTGGCTGAAATTGCATCATATTTGAATAAGTTTGTATTTGCTCTTGCATCATTGTAACATGCACTTGCCTAATTTTTCACAAATTGGCACACAAAGAAAAAACAATCTGTGCATTTAAAAACACTAAGTAGTGAACATAAGAAACACCAAATACACAAAATACCCCCCCCCCCCCCTCCCTCTTTCTCTTTCTCTTTCTCTTTTATTGGGGGTCACTCTGTGCAGCTGGGGATGGTTTCACATCACCGGCCTGAGGACCCATGAAATAACAGAGCAACACAGGAACTTTTGAGGATGGATTTGGAATATACTCAGTCAAAAGTCTACTACAATGACTCAGGACTACAGGTTGCATTTAATCAACATCACTGCACACCTCAACAATGTTTAACTGTAATAAATGGACATTCGGTGCCACCAAGATGAGGTTGGTTTTCTTTTCATTCTGGTTCCTCTGAATTTTTTTTTATTCCTTATGCCTTCTCCCTTATGGCTTGCTCATTAGGACAACCTTACAATTATAAAGAACAATTGTATTCTTCTTTATTAATGCATTACCGCGGTAAAGCAGCTTTGAGACAATATCTATTGTTAAGATATTGCATTAAACAAATAAAAATGTAAAAATAGCAGTATAGATTTACTGTCCACTAAAAATAACTCAACATATAGCCATTTTTGTCTAAATTACAGGCAACAAAGTGAATAAACCCTAATTGAACACATCAAAACTATATCCAAAGTGTCAAAATTTTTATGAGCACCAGCACATTTCTAGCACTGCCTTAATCTTCCTGGGCATAGAATTCACCAGAGCTGCACAGGCTGTTGCTGGGATCCTCTTCTACTCCTCCATAATGACATCACCGAGCTGCTGAATGTTAGACACCTTCCGCTTGAGGATGCTCCAAAGGTGCTCAATAGGGTTCAGGTCTAGAGACATACTTGGCCACTCCAACACCTTCACCTTCAGCTTCCTCTGCAAAGCAGTTGTCAACTTAGCAGCGTGTTTGGGGTCCTGATTATGTTGGAAAACTACCGTTCGGCCCAGTTTCTGAAGGGAGGTATCATCTTCTGCTTCAGAATGTCACAGTACATGTTGAAATCCATGTTTCCCTCAATGAACTGCAGCTTCCAATACCAGCAGCACTCATAGGCACTGTAGACATGTTCTTGGTGCTCCTCACAAGGGCGTCACCACACATGATGGACACCATCTGAGCCAAACAAGTTTATTTTAGTCTCCTTAGACCAGAGGACATTCTTCCAGTAATTCATGCTCTTGGATAGGTTGTATTCAGCAAACTGTTTGTGGTGTTTTGTTTTGTGCAAAGGCTTTCTTTTGGAGTGATGGCCACGCAAACAGACTTTTTGCAGTGTGCTGCGTATGGTCTGAGCACTGACAAGCAGACCTTCCGCAACCTCTGAAGCAATGCTGGCAGCACTCATACATCTGTTTTTGAAACAGCTTCTGCACCTGATGTACAACCCGAGGACTCAACTCCTTTGATGGACCCCTGCAAGGGCTGTTCCGAGTGGAATTTGTATAGAAAAACCTCTGTTTGACCCTGGCCACTGTTGCTGATCTTCTTATAGCCTCAGTCATCTTTCTGGAGAGTAGAAATTTAAATTCTCAAATCCTCAGAGAGTCTTTGACATGAGGTGCCATGTTGAACATCCACTGGTCAGTAGGAGAGAATTGTACTTGAAGCACCAAATTTTAACTGCTCTAATACAAGATGCACAAATTTGTCAAGCAGACAAAAACATAAACGTGATGAATAGGACACGTGGCTTTGCATAGTTAAAAGATGCAGAGCTTATTATCACTTAGGGTGTACTCACATTTTTTGCCAGTTATTTTGAAAATAATGGCTGTATTTTGAGTTATTTTTAGAGGACAGTAAATCTATACTGCTATACAAGCTGCACATTGACTACTCTGAAATATATCCAAGTTTCACTTCTGTAGTATTGTCATTTAAGAAGATTTACTACAATGGTTTCTGAAATGTGAGGGTGTACTTAGTTTTGTAAGACTACTTTAAGACTAGTAGTCATTAACCAGGTCGACTGAACTTAGCTTCCAATGTCAGGTGGGTGGGTAGGTCAGTAATATATTTATTTTCTACCTACAAATGTTATTCTTTTGCCTATTAAAGCATTTACGTATTTTAGACAAGCTTTATTTCTTGGTTAATATCTCTATATTGGCTCGAATTCATACATTTTTTACACACTTGGTGATGGGGTGGATCACTGTTCCTGTTTCTGTTTACTTTCATTCAATGCTTCTAACTTGGCAGTCATTAAATGTCCCGGGGTGGAATTCTGACCCGACCCCAACACCAAAGGACTTATCATTGCACAGTGTCCTTAACTTTTATACAACAATTAGGATACTTAATAATCCATATCCTTCCCTCCCTGTCACCCCTCTTCTGCCTCTCTCTCTCTCTCTCTCTCTCTCTCTCTCTCTCTCTCTCTCTCTCTCTCGGTTGAGATAAACATGCTCCTGAGGTTCCAGTGATCACTGTTCCTGCCCCTCTTCTCTCCTTGGATCGGGCCGCCTTGTCCTGACCTGCTTCTGAATGGTGTTTTCTTAGAGTAGCCACTCTGCGCAGCTGGAGATGGTTTTTAATAAACGGCCTGGGGATCTATGAAATTACAACGTAAAAACAGGAGCTTTTGAGGATGGATTTGGATTTGGACTGTAGTTCATGTCAACAGTCTGCTACACTGACCCAGGTCATACGTAATGAGAGATTCTTATCTTTCCTGGATCCTTTTTGGATCTATTTATTGTTTACTATACCCTTCATTAATATATAGATAATTCTTATGGCCTAAGCTTTTTTGTGTGTTTTGTCTGTATTAATTGGGTTTATTCTCTCCTCCTAAGGTTAAGCTCCGCCCCCGTACACCTGTGTCTTGTTCCGTAATGATGCTCTAGGTTGAAATTGAGACGGGAGAGCATTAGACGAGGATTCTGAGCTGATATGGTACTACCTCTACTTGCTGTCTGTAGGCATGATTTTAGACTTTCGAAAGCATGATATGCGTGCAGCTTGCATTTGTTGAAGTTTCATGTGTTCCTGATGTCATTCATTTTCCTTGTGTGTTTTGGGTTATGTTCTGGTGACCTGTGTCTGATTCGTCAATTATATATTACAAACATTGTAAATGGGCTAATTATATTCATTTCATCAGTTGCCTGTGGCAGAATATGATTCGTGATTTGTGCTGTAATTAATATGTGGACAAACTGCCCTTTTTGTCTCACGTGTCCTTTTACGTTGCTTTCCCCGTTATTTAATGAGCCTATATTACAGTAGCTGTCCACAAATATGATTTTATTACTGATAGCATTAAGGAAGCATCTATGCTTTACCTTTAACCATTGAAAAAGATCATGTAGTCAGATTAAAGACCTGGGGCTATTGTAAAGGGACTGACTTTACAGCCTTGTACTATCACTAGAGGGAGGCAGAGAGCTGCCAGAAACTTTGCTAACCTGGATTCTGGCAATAGGGGAAGGCAACCAGAGAGGATTCGAATCAGTTCCACATGTGCATTAGAGCATTTAAGCAGAGCTCTTCACTCAGTTTTGAGTCAACCTTGCTACATCCAATTAGTAACATTTTGCTTAAAGAGAAAAAAAAAAGGAAATATATGATTTTCTAGTTTCATCCAAGATTCTAATTAATCTCTATTTAGATTCTTTGGCTTGCTCTGCACAGGCTTTGTGTATCTGTTGGTAATTTGCTGGATTGAGTTCATACCTCTTAACACAGGGGGGCCTGTGATCTCATCAATATAACGCATATTAACAAAGAAGCTTAGTCTAAATCTGGCATATTATGAGCTTTCTTGTCTTTCCATGTTTCTTTCAATTTATCGCATTTATAGTTATTAAATTTCTTCTCTGTGTCCTTTCTTTTCCATTTATTATCCTCATGCTTCTCTTTAATTTTCATATTCTCTGGAAAAAACATTTCAGAAGAGAAAATCTCAGAAATGTCTCATACTCTCTCATTCTCTCCCCCGATTTGATTTGGGGTGATTGGAGGTTTGTCTGATTGAGAAAATGTTCTTTCCTCAAGAGCACTAATGAAAAATCAGCAAAATTAAAGCATTGAAATAGCACTAGATTTGCAGATTACACAGAAGTTCTTTGTTCACGCTTTACTTTTTTAACCAAAGTTATTTTTCCTTTGCAGGTGGGCCGGGATAGGTTTTTCGAATTTTAAATTCTTCCCTCTTTAGTTTTAACAGAATGCAGTCCTGTAATGATACATGAAAAAGGCAACCAAGCTGCTAATTGAGAGCACCACTGAAGGGGCTTGGCAATGGGAAGGAAGCCATCTGCCAAATGTTTAACACGTCTTAGCTCATTTCACTCTGACATCCTGAAAAGCCCCTTTAGACAGGACCTTCTGTACTGCAACAACCTCACAGAAGGCTTGTGTGTGGCAGTGCTTGTGGCAGCTCATCTCTTTTTGACATGTTGGTATAAATCTTAATAATCAGTTTTTTATTATGTGTTATCAAAGTGTTTGGCATACAAAACATTACAATGACAAAACAAAGTATTTTAATAAACCACACGGATGTAAATCACAAGTGAATTAACATAATGCATGAGAATTACTTTGCAACCTGAGAATCTGAACAAAATATATGGCGCTATAAAGCACAAAATCCTCTTTCCCCAAGACTAGATTATTAAAAGCAGTTATACCAGTGTATGGGTGTTGAATTACTGGTGCAATTCAGAAGCCAGGGTCAAAAAAATAGTCTTTCTAATACACTGTTGTTTCTATAGTAACAACTACATAACTTACTTGAATTTAATAATAATAAAACAGGGATTAAACATGCAATGCAATGTATTTATGCAGATTTATCAGCACTGATGTAAGATGATGTCTATTTAACATTTATAGGCGTCTTCAGGAAAGGCGTCTTCAGGAAAGAGGATTTTGTGCTTTCCAGCACCACACAGACTTTAATTACTGTCCTTATAACAGCACATCCTGGCATGTTTTATTCATTACTTATTGAACAAACATTTAAAACTTTTTCTCAAACACTCTTCCAGAGGTTAGGTGTGTAAGAACTTCTTCTGTCTAACATAATTGTGTTTTCAAGGCTGTCATGCCAAATAATGTAAATTGCTACACCTTTGAAAACTGTAGATTTAAGCATCATGTCATTTACTACTTAAGAAGCACTGACTCTTTTAAGATTTTTCCAAAATAAACAGATTAAATAAATCACGCTTATTATTACTGCTTGAAAAAAACACAGCTAATAATAAGCTTACTGGACAGATAAAAGGTAAAATATATGAAGGGCTTTAAAGTGAAGCCACACTTTAATTTGATTCAGTTCAATTTTAACTAGACACAAAAAGGCAACCCATCCTCATCTGGGTGACACAAAATGTCCATTCATTAGTTAAGATTATCAACGGTTCACTGGTGGGCACTTGCAAATGCAAAATGGTTCAAGGCAATTGCAGCCCTATGCCATTGACTGTTTACATTAATTACAGTCCAAATCCATCCTCAATGTTCTTGACTTCAGCCCTTCACAGTGATTTTATGGATCTTTAGACTGTTCATGTGGAACCATCCTCAGCAGCAATGAGCACTCTCAAATTAAAAAGAACTCCTTTCAGAGGTACGACAACAGGATAAATCAGGAAGGTCCAGAAAGAATAGATGGAAAGTATCAATGGTACCTCAGAAGCATGTTTAACTTGAGAGAGAGAGAGAGAGAGAGAGAGAGAGAGAGAGAGAGAGAAGGAGATAAGAGGGGTAAACATGGATTATTAAATATCCTTATTTTTACATAATAGTTAAGGGCACTGTGCAGATGATCTGAGTGCAAATAGGGACTCCAGCAAGACTATTACAGCATAACATTATATATACTGTAGAAATAAAATCTTCTAAAATATTCTCATCCTTGGCCATATTCTAGTGAGGGGGTTGGTAACCTGCGGCTCTGGAGCAAGTGTGGTTCCCTGCAGGGTTGACAAAAAGAAATGTGAATAAAAAACATTTTATTTTATATATTTTTTTTTTATTACACAGTTTATAGTGTTTTAAAGGGAACAATCCTTATCTTGCCGTTTGAGGTAACAGATGTGACACTAAAAATAAAGGTTTAATATTTTGTCTGTTAAACCATACGTCACTTGCTGTGTTCTTCCTGCACCTTGACCAATGAATAGCTGATATTGAGGTCCGAACCGTGTTCTCATAATCTAACTATGGATAGATCTACAAAAAGAAAGCTCTCGGATGAAAACAGTTTAATTCTGCATGGACAGAACTATTGGCTTTCACTGCCAATGATGCCGGCCTGCTGGCAAGTTTGATATGTGGTGAGAAATTGGCAAACAACAAAAAAAGTAACGTCGAATGACATTTCCAAACGAAGCACTCAGCAATTGCTGTGAAGTACCCAGCTAGAGATGAACTGAAAAGATCTATTTCTGAACTGCTGCAGAAACCTAAGCAGAGGAAATTTAACATCATAAAGTGGATAAAGTCTCCAAACTACAAACCGTTGCAAGTTTTGCAGCAGCGCAGGAACTAATAAAACGCGGGAAGCCGTTCACAGAGAGAGGATGTATAAAAAACCTTTCTTTAAAATATCAAGCATGTATTTCATGGTGCCACTCTCCCATTGCCAGACAACAATCCAATGTCTTGTCAGGGACAAAAAGGTATAAATTGCTAACATACAAAAACAGTAGAAATCACACTTGTGTCACCTAGTGGTGCAACTAGGCAACTACCTTACATCTGCATTAAACAACAAATTGTGTTATTTTCATTTAAAGGCCAAATATGTTTTGCATCTCCAGGCACATTTAATTTGTTGAGAGAGGCACCAAAATGGCTTTTTTGTTGCAGACACCTGATCTTGTAGATACAAAATCTTTGATAGATTGCTAGCACTCTGCTGCTAAATTGTAGCCTGAAAGATATCTATTTTCTTACTGAAATGAAATGTATGACAGATCATTCCTGCCAAGGTCTGGGGAAGTTTGTGAAGCATAAATAGCTTATACATTAATGTATTTATATACTGTGTTAATTAAAATTTAATTGTAATAGGTCTTGTTGCTTTTCTAATTTTTGTTGATAAAAGGGCATGATGGGAGTTACTGAAAGATTTTCTTTGTGCTATAAACCCTCCTTGCCCCATAGTTTCTCACACGGGTGGGGGATTTGCTTGAGGACAGAACTGTTTTTTCCTCTAATGCAATAGTGCTGCACCATTTATTGGAAAATATATTCAAACTTGCTTGATCATTTATTTGGGTTGCAACTGGGAGTGGTGTATCAGATCTACCAGATAAAGCTTTATTTAGGTAAGCTCGAACTACCGTGCTAATGTTAATGTGAAAATACAGATTAAAATTAAGGATTTGATTAATATGAGTAAAACTTATTGCTTTACTTAAAAGGGTCTTTGTCATTCTCTATATAAATATAAATATAAAAATACCCAGTAGACAAAATTAGTATGTATGTGTGATTAAATTTTATATTCTGGAAATAAAAATAGAAGATTATCAGAAATACACTGTATATTAGAATTTGGTGCACTTATTTAAAGCTGTAAAGTAATAATCTTTGTAAAATTAAATTTATTTTGCTTGAACAATTAATAGATATCAACATAAACTTAAAACCTCTAAACAGGAAAAAATGGCTATTGTTCTCCAATGTACCTTTAACCCTTACATAATTTTTTATCTCCTATGCCTCACAGAACAGGCCTTAACACACCTCTACAGACCTCACATAGCTCATTACACCTTTACACACCTTTACCCTACCACCTCTACAATCAGCAGATTTTTTATATGGCATTGTGAGATTTGCTGGAGTGTGGTGAGATGTGGTGAGGTGTACGGTTGTGTGGTGAGGTGTGTAAATTTTATGTGGTGAGTGTTGAGGCATGCTAATATTTGCTAAAGTGTGGTGAGGTGCACTGAGGTGGAGTGAGGTGTTTGATTTGTTCACTGATTCGTATCTGTGCATTGCATAAAAGTTAACGATGTGAAGCATTGATTTAAAAAAAGTGTGCATCGGATACAAGTTTCAAGTTTATTTCTATAGAGCTTTTCACAATGGACATTGTCTCAAAGCAGCTTTACAGAATTTAAGAATTAAACTAAATGATGTGTGTATATCCCTGATGACCAAGGCAAGGAAAAGCTCCCATAGATGTTATGAGGAAGAAACCTTGAGAGGAACCAGACTCAAAAGGATCCTAATTAGGATTATATTAGGATATATCAAGAGTGTGATTATAAATCTTAAAAACAATACAAAACACCAGAGAGTGAGAACTACCATGAGTACCGGAGTGTGAGATTATAAGTAATGTCCTTTCTACAGTCTTATACAGTCAGTTGATGTTATGGAACCAGGAGCTACTGAGCAACCCATAAAATAATTCAACATTTGAGATCATCATAGATCCAACACCAGTTCCTTTATGCCAGAGACTTTAAACATTTAAAAAGTGTACACAATCTACTACAAGTTTGCATGTATATCACGATGCATTGTTTTTAACATATTTGTATCGGTAAAAAACACATTTATATGTAGGGAGTGAAATTTAAGGTTTAAATGATGTACTACAACTTTAAATTAGATGAGATTTTCTCATTAGATTGGAGAAAATTCCTTAAGAATATGCACTGTGCAGGAGCCTGTGTGGAAGTTGTGAGGGTGTGGAGAGGGTGTTCAATCCATTGTGGTTAATGTATGAGTTTCAACTCCTGATGTTTAATAAACCATGTGTTGTGATTTCCCAAGCTCCTTGTCATTGTCCTTACTGCAGTGGTGATAAACCGACTGGTAGAACAAAGCCAAGAACCCACAAACCTGCACAGGGTAAGAACAGCATATAACAACAGGTATGTTGCATATATTTCATTATTAGTATATGCTATATAGTTTTATTATTTAGAAAGTGACTAATAATTTGTGACTAATATTTTATATGTACTGTAGTTTAACTTCTCCTCACTAAACTGGTTTCTCTCTGTGCGTTCTCTTAGCACCACTGCTGCTACATGAATATGATGTATCACAACACTACAGAAACAGAGGCATGTCCTGAAAGTCATATAGAATATAGATTAACATGGCAGAGGTAGAGCTGCATCTTCCTGGAGACCGAACTGGTTTTATTTGCTCTTTAAAAAATGTTTATTTCTTTTTTGCACTACATAGGCCTGTTTGTGAAAGAGTTATGCGTTAGAAGTCAGAAGGCACTAAAATAAATTAATCATTTGTTCTCTGTACTATCTGTACTGAATTAAATTACATAGCATTATATTTTTTACATTGCATCATATTGCATTGAAACCCATTGTGTTAAATTATCGAAAATTACCTCAATTCACATCGGCCACAGTTATGGTAACATCCCTAGTTTAGAGGTGTTCTAAGATGGGCTGAGGTTAGTCGATGGTTAAGTGTGGTGAGTCCAGTGTCATTTGTGCCTGCATCAAAAACAGAATTATCCACTTCCTGGGTCGTGAGTTATGTAACTGGAAGACCTTCATTCTATACTCTGCAGAACACAAGTTCAAATACTTATGATGCTACAGTCATCTGTGCCTGAGGGCCCAAGAGAACTGAACTGGTCATGCTCTCAGACAGAAAGGAATGGTATACTCTCTGTCACTATCACTTACATTATCACTAGCCAATCATGGGCTTCTGTGAGCTCATACATGTGAAATTGAGTAGATAGTTTCCCCTGAGTGTGTTACACTGTCCCCTGATGTTGCACATGCAGCAATTGGGGAAGATGTGGCAAAAGCTTTTGCCCTCCCTGGTTGGTATCCAACTGATGAATCACTTTCTTCTTTAAAAACGAGGATAACTGTATACTTATTTTCAATGATTATATACCAAGACGCAAACTTCCTCACCACTAACCCCACAGTAACACTTCACTGTGTATCACCACTCGACTTCTGTTTCTGTCACAGATTAAAAGGCGAAACTCTCAGAGGCACACTTCTACCCATTCTACTATTAATCCATCCACTATTATCTTCACCTGAAGGATCTTGCCTAGCTCCTACAGCTTGCTTCAGAGAAGGGGTTATATTAATGTGTCTCTGCTCAGTCTGTGTGGGGTTGCATCATCATTAGTCTGTCTTAGGAGTGAGACCACAGCTTTAAAAAAAATCTATAAGAGAATGATTCTCACTCAATTTTAAGTTCAAACCTAATTTCTTAATTTCTAACAACACATTTACATGCTTTAATCATGTTTAAAATGATAGAAAATAACATTTTCATTCAGGGAAATCCTGGGGCTTCCAAAATATACAAAATCATCTTGGCTCTAGAAATAACAATTCAAGAAAAAATGCTTCCAATCAATTGCTTTCCAATCAAAAACTTGTACTTGCTAAAAACTATGTCCAATGTGTCAATATTTTGTGTGAGCACCATTGTTTTTTCAGCACTGCCTTAATCCTCCTGGGCATGGAATTCACCAGCGCTGCACAGTTTGTTGCTGGGATGACGCTTTTCCACTTTCCGCTTGAGGATGTTAATGGGTGCTCAATAGCGTTCAGATCTGGAGACATACTAGGCCACTCCATCACCTTAATCTTCAGATTCCTCAGCAAAGCAGTTGTCCTTTTGACGGTGTGTTTGGGTTCATTATTATGTTGGAAAACATAATTCTGCCCAGTTCCTGAAGGGAGAGATTTAAGTTCTGCATGTCACAGTAAATGTTGGAATTAATGTTTCCCTTAATGAACACAGCTACACAGTACCAGCAGCACTCATGCAACCTCTAAAACATTGCTGTTTGCACTCATGCATTCTTTTTTTATTGCATGTTTTATTATTGTATATGTTTGTGGACACTGCTGCGAGCTGTAAATTTCCCATTAGGATGAATAAAGTGTCTATCTATCTCTATCTATCTCAGCACAAGGACTCAACTTCTTTGATTGGCCCTTGTGAGGCCTGTACCAAGTAGAACCCATCTTGGAAAACTTCTGTATGACTCTGGCCACTGTACTGTAACTCAGTTTCAGTATGTTACTGATCTTCTTATAGCCTCGACCATCTTTGTGGAGAGCAACAATTTTAATTCTGAAATCCTCAGAGAGTCTTTACCATAAGGTGCCATGGTGAACATCCAGTGGTCAGTATGAGAGAATTTTACTCAAAGCACCAAATCTTAACTTCTCTAATACAAGATTTTGTATGGTCCTGTCAAGCAGACAGAAACATGAACATGATGAATAGGACACATGGCTTTGCATAGTTAAAAGACATTCAGCTTTTATCATTCAGGGTGTGCTTACTTTTGTTGCAAGTTATTTGAAAATAATGGTTGTATGTTGAGTTATTTTCAGAGGACTCTAAAAAATATCCAAGTTTCATTTCTATAGTATTGTGCCTTGAGAACATATAGTAAAAGGGTTGCTGAAATGTGAGGGGTGTATTTACTTTTGTGAGGTACTGTGCATAAAACGATATATCATATCTTTATACTGTATTATAATTTTCATTCCACTGACATTTTGGCATCACATTAAAATGTTATTGCAAGTTTCATATGTGACTTTTTGTCAAAATATTTAGGTTTAGTGAGCTCTGACCTGCAAATTTGTATCACTTGAAGACATGTGAATGATGCATAATAGCATAATTTTTTTTGAAAATACAAATAAAAAAAAAAAAAACCTTAATTATAATTTTCCCAGCATCCTTCATCAACTATTTAAAAACATATCCCTGGTTTACAGTGTCTCTGCATATCAAGTAGATTGTATAATTCAATTCATTTCAATTGATATTCACTTTTATAATGCTTTTAACAATGGCCATTGTCTAGGTTATAAAGTTAAAATAATATATTAAAATAATGTAAAGTTAAGTGGCTATTAGTTTGTTAGAGAGAAAGAGAGATTAATTTAATAAAAAAAACAAACAAAAAAAAATCAAATGCAGTTCATCATTGACAACAGAGCAGAGTGCATTTTTTTGGCACCAAATTATCTCAAACATCATAAGGTTGTCTGCTTTTTTGTAAAAGTGAAAGTCACTAGAATCCTGGACTTCATCATTGCTATTGCCACCATTTTTGCATCATGGCTGCCTTTTTATTCTATTAAATTTTTTCGGCTGATGTAGATGCTCATCTTTGCCTGACCCACAACAAAGTTTAAGAGCTGACACTCTGCTTGCCTTCTCTGTGTATATTTTGCCCCCGGGATAACAGTTTGAAATAAAAAGGATTTGTTAAAAATGCTAAAAACAGTGCAAAACGGTAAAACGGGGTCTTAGTCTGAGACACTGAGTAAAAGTGTGAAATATTGTCTCTCTCTGGAGACAGAAGGGACACTCATGACCTGTCTCTGGACACAGAACTGAGATAAAAGCATTTACAGCAAAGATTATATGCAGGATTCTCCACTGTACGTATATATCTCCAGTTATTTTCGTTAATGGTGGCTTGTAGAGTGTTCTCCACTGTAGTCACTCTTCCTCTCCAGCCCAGGACAGAGCACCATGGTGTGTCCACTCTACCATATGGCTTTTAAATTTTTTTTTTTTATTAAAAAACTTAACACAGGCTTTATTAAACATTTTGCCAGATAGTGTGTAAAAATCCATATTTGTGACATTCTTACATTATAAAATATTTACAATAGTGTCCATGGCTCTTTCTGTCTTAAAAAGTCTACACACTTAAAAAAAAACTGTGATAAAAACAGGTTTTCAAATTTTCGAGGGTCTATACATGCTATGTTGTGCCAAAGAAAGGACGCTGCTAGGTTGATAATGTTGATAATTAGCATGCGTCCCCTGTAAGACATCTTTGGGAACAGCCATTTCCATTTATTTAAGCGACCTTTTGTTCTACCAACTGTCCCTTCCTAGTTTTTATGCATGAAGGACTCTTCTCCCAGGTAAACTTCTAGGAATTTAAAACCTTCTTTTTTCCAAAGGAGTCCACCTGGGAATTTGGACATGCTAGATGACCAGTGCCCAACTAGAAGGGCCTCACTTTTGTTTCAGTTTATTTTTGCTGAGGATATTATGCCAAAGTCTCTGGATATTCTGTGTAGTGTGTCGATATTGTTCTGTTGGTCTATCATCACTGCTATGTCATCAATGTATGCTGACAAACAGAAGGTGATCCCACAACCAGGAATTGAAAACCCTTTCAATCAATTTCTCAACCTGTTTAAAAACAGTTCTATGGTTAGGGCATAGAGCATTCCTGACAGAGAGCAACCTTGTCTTACATCCCTGTACACTGTAAAAGCAGCACATAAGCCACCATAAACTTTCAGTACAGAATAAAAACTCTTATTTTGTTTGTAAAATCAGAGCTAAAACCAAAAGCTTTAAGAGTTTTCCATAAAAAATCGTGTTCCACTCTGTCCTGGTCTATGGAAACCAGACCCATTTCCAGCCTGAATAATTTTGAGGCACTTGAAAGATCTCGAACCAGTGAGATGTTACCAAATATTGACCTCCTAGGTACACAGTGTGTCTGATCATAATGAATTACTTCTTCCAAAATGCTTTCCACTCTGATGGCTAAAACCTTAGTGAGCAGTTTATAGTCGCTGCATAATAGGTACACAGGTCTCCAGTTTTGTATGTTTGTTAGGTCTCCATTTTATTAGAAGCAACCCTTCAGTTAGACTGTTGTTAAGGACTTCCAGCAAGTCTTCCCCTTTACAACAGCCCAGAAGCACTTGCAGAACTTTGCTGAAAGTCCATTTATACCCTGTGCTTTTCCACTCTCTGTACTTTTTAGAGCTTTAAGAAGCTTTTCTAAAGTTATTGCTCCACTAAATGCTGCATCTACTTTAGGTGTTCAGGGATTTTGGGCAGTTCTCCTAGGAAGACCTGCTCTGTGACCTGGTCCACTTTGAGCTCGGTTGTGTAAAGTTTTTTATAGAAACTAACCACTCTCTTGCGTGTTTTGGTGTGTTCAGATAAAAGGTCCCCAGTTTCGGATCGCAGGTTGTGGATAAAACGTTTCTGGCCATTTGTTTTTCAAGGTAAAACAAAACTTAGATTGTGCAGCTATTTGGTCTGTGTTCTGGAAGCCTAATCTTATTAGCGCCCCTTGTACTTTAAACTCCAGGAGGTCTGATAACTTGTTCTTTTTAGCTATAATGGTCTGAAAATGGTTCTGTTCTTTTGTTGGTTGTAAAACAAATTGGAGTTCCATGATTTCGTGTTCTAAATGATTTATTGACTGAGCCAACTCCCTTGTGGCATTTGCAGTGTACCGTTGACATAATTGTTTGGTGTGTACTTTGCCAAGGTCCCACCACTGCTGTAATGATGTGTAGTATTTCTTATCTATTTTAATTTTTTTACAAAAAAAGGTGTATTGAAATGTCAGTATGCACTTTTTGGTATAATCGATTTTGAAACTTCTATGCAGGAAACCAAACTGTGGTCTGAAAGACCAACAGGGCTGATAAAACAACTCTTTAAAATGTTGAAATTATGTTTAAAAACTTAGAACCTGTCCAACTTTGCAGGTGATATAAAATTGTTGCGGACATGCGTCCATGTGTACTGTTTTCTGGGAGCCATGAAATGACCTCTATGTTTCGCGTAAATCATATTTTTTTGAGTATTTAAATGAGACGTATGCAGGAAGGCATGTGGGGTTCTATATGGTTGCCATCGCTGTTGTCTGTAGTGCAGTTAAAATCCCCACCAACAAATAAAATGTTTTTGTTATTACACGTCTCAATGACTTTGCATAAATCATCCAAAAAAAATTGGTGAGGTTGTAACATATACACAGATAAAAATAATAACGTGTTTCTCGAACTGGGCCCTGACTTTTAATAGTCTGCCCTTCACAATATCCTCTCTATTGTATATGACTAGTGTAAAATTCTTGGAGAATAAAAGTGCTATGCCTCCACTAGTGGAGGTGTTGTGGCTCAGGGAGGAACGACCAGGCCATTTCTGTGTCCATTCAGTGAGATTGCTACTATAGCTTTGGGTCTCTTGTAAAAACAACACATCTATCTTCTTCTGTATTGCCATTTCATACATCTCTGCTCTCTTACTGCTATCTCTTGCCCCATTAACTTTCAGAGATCTGATGTGTATGTCTTCCATGACAAACCAGAAGAGGGTTATTAACAGTAGCAGAGTGTGCAGCCACTGAGGACTGAGAGGATTAGACTGTTTCACCTCCATCATTGTTACACAACTTAATGAGTTTTGTCATTATTTTCTTTAACTGGTACACTTTCTTATCTTTAAAAACACCTTCACTCATGAACTGTTTTTTGGCCGTTTTAAATCAGGGAAGTAATCACTGATGTTTACCATTAGCATTTTTTTGTGTGACTTTTATAAAGTGTTTGATTTCATGTACACTATTTTCTTTAGTAACAATGTTACTCACAGCAGGGTTGGGAACACTGGGCTCAGGTACAACCACATCACTTTCTGTGTCACTCAGTTTCTACGGCTTCTTGGTCCACCTATTTCGTGTATTTCATTGTTCTTTTTCTTCCGCCCTTTTTTCTTTTTGTTGGGGTTTTGATAGCAACCTGTTCAGTTTCCAATATCAGTGTTAGACATCGCAGTCCGCGTGCTGGCCGATTTTGTTCGGCTCGCTTACAGGAAACCGATCGACTTGCTGCCAGTGCCGGAAAATCCACTACGCCTGTTGCCGGGGGATCCGCTCCACCCGAGGGCGAGGGGAACCCTCCCGACCTCACCATCTGCCTGTTCAGTCTGTTCCGAACCATCCATGTCAAGAGCCAGAACACTGCTTTGTGCATTGTACTGTCTTTCCTCCTGCTGCCTGGGGACACGCCCGCTAGGTGTCCGCTTTTCCCACAGCCGAAGCACTTAATGGAGTCAGTTGACACGTAAATTACGTAGTCGAACCCATCAATTTTTAACGTTAGTGTGTTAGCAGTGATGTTACTGTTCAAATCATGTAAGTGAACCTTCTGAAAGACACCACATGCTTCACCAGGTCAGACTTACATCCGATTGGTATCATTTTAATCAAAGAGACGAGCCTTCCATATCAGGAGAGCTTTCTCACCAAGATCCCTTAATCAACAAAGGGGTGAACATTAGATAATGTCACTCTTTTGGATGGGCTTGAAAGGGGAAGCACATGAGTAAGTGAACCCCGACTACAATTCAGTCCATGTTTAGTTTGGCACATAATTAGAATAAAGAAAAATCTATCAAACAATAAAAAAATGCAAAGTAGAGAAGAACGCGACAAGCATGATCCCACACACACTCCACACGCTCTGCCCACTCACTCCCAGGACTCCGCAAAGAGAGAGAGAGAGAGAGAGAGAGAGAGAGAGAGAGAGAGAGAATAGGAGAGTAGATGAATGACAGGGATAGAGATAAAAAAAAATGACTGCAGCTTAATGCTTTATGTTTTTAGATCATTTGGTGATGATTGTGACATTCACTAAATTAGAAAAAGTGTAAAACAATTTGTTGCTCTCCAGGAAATGAGGCCTGCTTTCTTAGGACATGTTTAAGATACTCCAAAACATAAGAGGCTCTCAGTTGGATTCAGGTGTGTAAAGCTGGATGGCCAGTTGATGGCATCAATGCCTTTGTCATCCTAGAAGATGTTGGACACTCATCCCACCCTCATTTATTCTTTAGCTGCACACCAGTAGCCTACTGAAGGTCATTTTGTAGTGGCAGTGCTCTTCCTGTCCCCTATGCCCAAAGAAGCAAAAATCATTGTGCTGCATTGCGGCCCTTTATTCTTGACTATCTCAACTTGCTTAAAAAACCAACTTCTGGTATCTCCTCCATGCTTTGGAAACTGTGCTGAGAAACACACCAGGTATAGATGTGCCATCTTGGATGTGAACTACATGTGCAACCTGACTGGGTTGCTGCCTTAAGTAATGAATAGGATAATAACGAAACACAAAACTAGAGACAAATCTAGTCTAGTGAATCTAGTGAATGCCAAAATACTTGCTAATATAATAGTATGAAAAAATATTAACAAATTTTCTGTCTACACGAAAGTAAAACATGCAGATTTTATATATGTTTCATAAAAGAATGTGGAAGTGTACTCCTTAAAACTCAGAGAAGGACGTGTCAGGCACCCTAAAGCTGAGTTGGCATTCATGTGTGTGGTTTAAACCAGGGTGTGCAGATAAGGTGCAGAGCCTTTTGATGCCTGGAATGCAAAATAGAGTTGTGAATGAATTCTTGCTGCTATACAGAGACAGTCGATTGACCTCAACAGTAAGTATCAGATAAAATATTTTGAGATGTTATGATGCAAGTGAACAGCAGCATTTTGAATGTTTTGGAGAGAGGATATTGCATTTGAGATCAGCAGGTAGACAGTTGCATTAGTTACATATAGAAATAACTAAAGCCTGAACATAAATATAAGAGGATGCAGACTGTTTTCAGTATACTTCAGCCAAAACTGTGGGTGGGAGCTAATAATTGCAGGTCTGCATGCACATCCAAACCAAGGATCTCACCCCTTCAAGCTGTGAAAAACAGTAACATGACATGTGCTTCTTACTCTGCTCAAGCACCCGCACCACAAAGGTTAGCTAATTACAGTTTTCAGTCATATGAAAAGATATTTTATACTTCACTATGGCATCCATCCTCTGTGCTAATTATTCAAAAACATTTGACACCATCACAGGGTCAATGGCTTAAAAATGGAATTGCAGATTAGCAAAGGGGGTATCAACCTGGAAACTAAAAAGTAGCTGTAAAAAAAGTAGCTGCAAAACCTAAAGCTAGAGGCTGCACTATGTTAGCCAGGTAACATTAAACTGAAATTTCACCACAAATATTTCTTTTATTTTTTAAACAGACATGCAAAACCTGTAAAAATCTTTCACTGAACAAAATTATGAGACGGCATGCACTAGTCCTCACTTGTGGCCAAAATAGTTATCTGGGACAGCATCTGACTTACAAATATGGAAGCTTAGAGCATGCAAATGCTACTCAAAAAATGATCAGAGCACAAAGTGAGACACTAGCCATATAATTCTAGTTCTCGTTGTACAAACTCTCACATACAAAAAAAAAATGTCCTCCTCTTTTACCCCATGCTTCCCGTTGGGAATTTGACCTTGAGTGTAATATGTGTAATATGAAAGCTTTCTCCCACTCCTGTGGAGAAAATGCTTTTCATTAGATACGTGAATAACCTCTCCTCTGGGACTCCCACCTACTGCTGCAGGGGTTTCATGCCTGCATGTAAAGTTATCTTTCTCCACTAAAAAACAATGGCAGGAAGCTAATACACGATTTTCCATTTATTGATTGGGTTTGAGCTTGCATTCTGACACATTACTTGTCATTTTTCCTAGGATAAATGTTCAGAGATTCCAGGAGATAAGTGCTGTAATGCAGTATGACAGGCCATTGCAAGCTAAACCACCACTTAGCACTATTTAGCCACTTACAGACTGCTAAGTCATAAGGACCTACATTACTAGAGTTACATAATTTCAAAGTGTTAGTCTAGACAAATGGCACTTGCTGTCTTTTAGAGCAATCCATAATTAGTTTAGCTCATGTAAATTTGATCCCTGAATAAAATTATTGATAGATTCTTCAGTCAGTTTATTGCCAAGCAGTGTCATGTTGCTAAGAGTGTTTTCGGTAAAAAGCTTGCAAACATCAGCTTTGTGTTTTCAAACACCAAAGGGTTTATAAAACCTAAAAGAAAACCCTTACAAAAATGCTTAATTACACAATGTAATGCTCTGGGAATTGTTTCATTGGGAAACCTTGGGTCCTGGATTCATGAGCATTTTCACAGACTGGGTACAATCCTTAATAGGAATCGTATTTCCTATTGGCAATGACATCTTTCATCAAGATATTCTGCCACACTGCAAATATTGCTCAGGAATTGTTTAAGGAATGTGACACATAGAATGTTGTTGACATGGCCTCAAATTTACCCAGAACTCCATCCGGTAGATCTGATAGCATCTGTGTGAAATGTTGGGCAAACAGGTCCAATCTGTGGAAACCCTAAATAGCAGGGCTTAAAAGATTTGCTGTTAATGTCTTGGTGTCTAATACCACAGCACACAATTAGGTCTGGTGGAGTCCATGTTGCAATGGGTCAGTGCTGTTTTGGTGACATAAGGAGAACCTAGACAATATTACACAGAAAGTAATAATGTTATGGCTTACTGGGTTTATATATTTTTACTGAGAGTAATAGAAATGTGATACATTTTTTGATTGAGATTAATTCAAGTTTAATTTTAATTTTAAGTTTTAAGTTCAAGTTTATTTCTGTAGTGTTTTTCAATGGAGATTGTCTCAAAGCGACTTCAAAGAATTTAAGAATTATAAAACAAAACATTTTAATATAAGTAAATTATGTGTATTTATCCACAATGATCAAGCCTAAGGAGATTGTGGCAAGTCAAACTCCCTTAGATGGTATAAGGATGAAACCTTGAGAAGGACCAGTCTCAAAAGTGGAAACCATCCTCATTCCAGGTATATATCAAGAGTGCGATTAAAAATCATAAAAACAAAACACTGAAGAGTGAGAAATACTATAAGCAATAGAGTTTTTGATTATAAATATTGTCTTTTCTACAGTCTAATATTTTCAGTTAAAGTTGTGGAACCAGGAGCTCCTGAGCAACTTTTAAAATAGCTCAACATCTGAGACATTACAGATCCAACACCAACTTTTCCATGTGTTAGTGTTAAAATGGTTCTCACAATGGTTCTCTAAACACATTCCCATGTTGTCTGATCAGTGTATATAGGGTCTTTACGATGTAAGTATGTAAGGTGTACAGAATTTCTTTGTCTGGGCTCACATATGAGCTGGGTTGTGTTAAATTGAAAAAGAACATATGCGCCATGCTGTGTGCTGTGTGCTGTGTGATTTTTCCCTGATCAGAAAAGGCACCACAGGCATTGTAGATCGCATGGAAATCCTCTACAAGAATTAAGTTTTGTTTGAGCATGATAAAAATCTAACACCATGCCAGAGCCTTTAAATGTTCAATGGTGAAGATTTTGTTTAAGTAATGATTAAGAGTGGGATGCAAATGTCACTGTTATGTCTCTAGATGGTTAGGGACATTTGCAGGGTCATCATCTACTCTTTGAAGATCCATAATCTTCATTAATTGGTACACAACTGAAGCTGTCGCAACCTCAGGATGCCTCTGGATTGGTAGAGAAAGAGATGCAGTGAAAAGGATGAAGTGCATGTGATCAGATGTACTGGAGCACAAGGTTATAATTTGTGATATGTGTTATGTGAAGGACTTGCTAAAACGATACGTCCTTAATCTGCGTTTTAACTGAGAAAGTGTGTCTGAACATCAAACGCTGTCAGAAAGGCTATTCTAAAGCTTAGGAGCTAAATGTGAGAATGATCTATCACCTTTAGTGGACTTTGCTATTTAGGAACTACTAGAGTCTAGAGTTTTAAGATCTCTAAGAGCATGACGGATTGTAGCGTGTTAGAAAACCTGATAGATACATGGGAGCCAAACCATTTAGGGCTTCGTAGATAAGTAGCAATAGTTTGTAGTCGATTTGAATCTTAACAGGTAGCCAGTGTAGAGATAATAAGATTGGGGTTATATGGTAATATTTTCCCGATGTTGTGAGAACTCTGGCTACTGCATTATGGATTAACTATAGCTTTTTTATTAGTAATAACAAAAAAAATTCATAAATAAAATAACTCCCAGGTCTTTTACTGTTGAATTAGTAGTTCCAGTACATCCTTCTAAATGCAAGTTTAATTGCTGGAGCTTCTGTGTATTGGTTTTTGGGCTGATGAGCAAAATCTCTGCCTTCTTATAATATTTCCCAAGGGATGCATGTATATTGCGAAAAGCAGGGGTCCTGGAACTTAACCTTGTGGCACCTCATATTTTACTTTGCAATAACCTGGATAGTTCTCCATTTAAATCTACAAAATGGTAACAATCAGACAAGTAGGATTTAAACCAAATTAATGCCTGTCCCTGAATGCCTTTGTAATTCTGTAAGCAATCTAGAAGAACGTTATGATCTATAGTGTCGAATGCAGCTCTAAGATCTAGTAAAACTAACAGAGACTAACAGAGATGTGGCTAGGTCCAAAGCTATAAAACAATCGTTTGTTATTTTAACCAGGGCGGTTTCTGTGCTATGATAGGGCCTGAATCCTGACTGAAACTCTTCAAAGATATTGCTTCCTTGTAAGAAGGTGCATAACTTGGCAGACAGAATCTTTTCTAAAATCTTAGACATAAATGGAAGGTTTGAAATGGGTCTGTATTTTGATAGCTCATTTGGATCCTAATAAGGTTTCTTATCTGTCAACTTGGGAGTTTTGGGACATCACCTAAACATAGTGAGGAATTAATAATATTGAGAAGAGGCTTTCCAGTTGCATGAAACACTTCTTTAATGGAAACGGGATCTAACAGATCTGTTGTTGGTTTAACTGTGGTGATAAAATCATACAGCTCTTCCTGTCCTATACTTGTGAAAATCTTCATTTAATTCCCCACTACTAAACTGTGATGGAATACTCTTTTTAGAAATCAGATTTACAGTTAATTTAGCCACTGTATTAAAAAGGAACCTAGGACTGGGTTGTTTTCTATGAGTTTGCTCAGGTGCTCAGCCCTAGCGGCTTTTAGCACATGTCTGTAGCTGAGTATACTGTCTTTATATGCAATTCTGAAAACCTCAAATTTATTATTTTTTAATTTTCTCTTCATATTACGGGTTGCTCTCTTGAGGGCATGAGTATGACTATTATACCATGGTGCAGGTGTTTTTTTTTCTCTAACCTTTTTTAATTAGCTAGGGCAACTGTGTCTAAGGTGCAGAAAAATGGCGGCATGTACTTCCGGTTTTGCAGTGAGCACTTCCGGGTCGGCGGCCATCTTGCTGTTTTTCCCGTGCCTCCCGGTATATAAGGGCAATCAAGAGTTTAGCTTCTGGCAAGATTATTTTACCGGTTTCCTATCCCCTGAGATCATTCTTGCCATCCTGCCTGCTCTGTATCCTGATCCTGATCCTGATCCCTATCTCTATTCCTGTTCTTCTCTGCCACCCTAGTTTCCTGGTTTGGACTTTGGACTGTTTTTGGTTTGTGTTTTGTTCTGCCCTGTATTGCTCTGTTTGCTGGTTTTCGGATTTTCTGGACTGTTTTTGGTTTCTGGTTTTGCTTCCCTGTATTGCCCTATTGCCTGTGCCTAGACCCTGGACTGTTTTTGGATTCTGTTTTTGCCTTTGCCCCATTACTTAGCCTGATTACCTTTTGATGATTAAAGCCTGTTTTTTCTATACCCCTGTGTGCATCCTGCATTTGGGTCCTCCCATGCAGTCACTCTGCACCTACCGCTGCACCAGTGCTCCTTGACAGCGGTAGCGTGAACATGCTGGACGATGGAATTTTTGATGAGCATGGTATAGTGTTCTATCCAACAGAGGGGGGTGAAGCGATTTAGAGTGGACAGCTGTAGTGGCGGAGATGCCCTTGACCGGGGCTTGGCTTGCTTCTTCCGCTGCTAGGGGGGCCCTACAATTCCAGGGCGGGCCGTGTTCTAGGTGTGCTGGGCCTGGGCAGAGAAACACAAGGAGCTGAGGTGGTGGGAGTATTAGATTCCACAAACATATTTACCTGGGACAAATGAGCATCCGCCAGCATGATTCCAGCTCAGTTCTTCGCTCTTGCAGCTGGGCGTGCTTTACCTGTGGGTCACAGATCTGCTTCTCCATGGCCTCCAGCTCCAACTCCACAAAGTGTAACTTGAACGAGTCCTAACCTCTGCTTAAAGGCAGACACACAACTGACATAGTGCCTATAACAGCGAGTAGCACCAGGATAATCTGTGTGAGGCAATGTAATTAACATAAGTGGTGGTCAGGCTAACGAACTACAGGCACAACGAGTCAAAAAAACAAAACAATAAAGGATTATTTAAGGGAAAAGATATAGAAAACTGTTAAATTTAAAATATAAAACGCTGACACAAACACAAAACTCGCGGTAAACAAAACATAATTTGCAAAATGCATTACAAGTTAATTTTTTACCACATTAAATGCACTTTCTTGTATAAGAACAGCTGACCATCCACCCCAATGTAAAAGGCTCATTGGATCTATTAGAATAAGCAACTATTATAGCAGTAAGAGATTATTGCTATTAATCCACTTGGAGTCCTACTCAGCTTTTACTGCTAGTTTCACCATTGCTGAGCCAAATCTGTTCAGTCACTACAACATAGCCTCTGGGACATGGGGCTGACACACTATAATAAGCCATGTGTTATTTATAACAAAGATTTATAATAACCCACAGTGAAATATTGTGATGAGTATATAACTCTGATTCGTGTTGTCTCCAAAAGCCTTTTATTTAAACCTTAAATGTCACTTCTTGACCCTCAGCTTGCCTTAGGGTGAATACTAAATGCTTTCTTTATATAATTTAAATAAGAAAGTATCTGGGGGAAGTCTTCTGTAATGGTTAACATAAGATCCATTAAGATTACAACCAAGCTCAAGCATTGAATCTAATTTGTGAAAGCCAATGTATGACTTGCATGGAAAATCAGGCAAACGATGATTGACTCATTGGAAAATGTTTCCTAATTTCCAGGGAGAGACGACTTCAGTGATTGGTGTATAAAGATGAACAATTTATTTTTTTTTTTTTTTTTGCTTCTGGTCTTCAAAATATTCTAGTTAATATACTAATTGACAATGTATTAGGATGAATTGGGTTGATGGATGGTTCTGATTTGGATAGCTCAAACCATTCTGCATTTACATTTGGCTTTTGATGATTCAGGATGAAACAGGAGAACTACTTTATAAAGTACAGCATATTATAAAATACATATAAGACAAATCAATTTCATTCTTCAGCAGGTTGTAACAGTTTAGTAACACACAGTTTGTGTGTGTGTGTGAAAGTTTGGTATAGTTCAGTTCAGTTCGAATGCTTCAGAACGTCTCTAGGAATATGTAACCCGTGCTCACTGAATGTACAAGGCGCTGGCTCAACAATGCTTTGGTGCTTTGGGAACTCTTCCGAGTTGTCCACACTCTGAATCATGTCTGTAATCTGTCCAACGGAGAGGCACAATGTCACTGGTGGGGTGTCTTGAAGATGCAGCGTCTCGTTCCTTCAGCAACTAGGGTTACATACGTAAATAAGGTCATCGCGTGGTGTAGTAAAAAATGTGAAAAAAATTTTCAGCTTGAGAACGCCCTCATTTTGAGCAATGTACCTTTCGATTGTGAAGACATGATAGTGTACAATGTGCTTGATACAGTTAAAGGTATGGGTAAATGCAAAGTGCGTGGGCGTCGTTCTGATCCGACTGAGCAGCAGGATTTTGTTTTGATTGAAACTGCTAGGAAGGTCAACTGATCCCTCTAAGATAGAAGCAGTAAAGTCCTGGCCCAGACCGCAGAATGTTTCTGAACTTCACTCTTTCTTAGGGTTCAGTGGTTATTACAGAAGGTTTGTAAAGGACTATTCTAAAGTGTCTCACCCCTTGAACCAGTTGCTGCAGGGTTGTTTGCCAAACAAAAACCTGAAAAAGACCAGAATGGAAAATCCTGAAAAGGTATTTTACAAAGCATCAGACCCCTTTGGAAAAAGGTGTAATGAAAGTTGTGAAGCTGCGTTCAAGGAGTTGAAGGAAAGGCTTACCCAAGCTCCTGTGTTGGCGTTCGCAGATCCCAAGCTACCATATGTGTTACATGTCGACGCATGTTGCAAAGGTTTGGGAGGGGTGTTGTATCAAGATCAGGGTCAGGGACTGCGTCCTGTAGCATTTATCAGCAGAAGCCTTACACCTTCAGAAAAGAACTATCTTGTGCACAAACTTGAATTTTTGGCTCTAAAATGGGCTGTTGTAGACAAACTATATGACTATCTCTATGGGGCAAAGTTACAGTCTGATAATAATCCGTTAACATATGTGTTGACCACTGCTAAACTAGACGCTGCAGGGCATAGGTGGTTGGCAGCTTTGTCATCATATGATTTCAGTCTGAAATATAGGCCTGGGAACCAAAACATAGATGCTGATGCGTTATCCCGTCGTCGTCATCCCAGAATGGAAGAAGAAGATAGATGGGCAAACCTATCATCTTCTGGTGTCAAAGCCTTGTGCAACTTTCAAATGTTGGGTAATTCTGGTAAATTTGGGAACTGTAGCCGAGATATTACTCCCTTGGGTGGGTCTTCAAAATCTGTCCCTGTAGCTAACTGTAATCTAGCTACCTTAGACCTTGCTCTTACTCCTAAGATGAGTTCCTCTGATCTGTCATGTGCTCAGTAGGATGATCCTTGTTTTGGTGAAGTGTGGAGGGTTTTTAAGGAAGGAGATCCAAGCAGGGTTAATAAGAGCATCCATAAGAACCTTCCCCTTGTCATGAGAGAGTGGGAAAGGTTAGAGATGGAGGATGGGGTGATGTTTCGTTGCACACAAGTTCCAAATAAACCCAGACGAAAACAGTTGCTTCTGCCGCAGAACTTTCAAGTGACCATTCTTAAGTCATTGCATGATGACTCTGGGCACTTAGGGTTTGATAAAACCTATGGGTTCATTAGAGAGAGGTTTTATTGGCCTCGGATGAAGACCGACTTGGAGCAGTATTGTCAGACATGTGCTCGGTGTGTTGTAGCGGGGGAGAAAAGGGACAAACTTATAATACAGATAAATTGAGTATATAGTTGGAAGCACAGTCTGCCCGCATTCTCCACCATTATATGTAGCGAATTTAGCTTGCAAAGAAACATAAATATTTATAGGAATTATAAATATTTAAGTTAAGTTGAATTGACGGTAATGGAATTAACATTACACTTATTTGTCTGTTCGTCCGGCAAACAGACAGTATAATTTTATATTAATTCTATAAAAGAGGTATCTCCCTGGCCAAGAAAGACGTAACCCCCTTTTACTTTATACCGTAAATTAAATTAAAAGAGCATGTAGTTCAGACCGGATGTTGCAGGAACTTTGCATTTATGGAACGTACTCAGAGACATCACTTGTGAAAAATATGGCGTTTAATAAATGAGACAAACACACATAAAACTAGCTACACAAACAAACAAAAGAAATAAAGAAACTAAAAATGAAAATAAAATAAACAAAAGTTAAAATTAGGAAAGGAGGAAAAGTAAGGAAAAAGAAGAAAGAGAGAAAGGAAAAGAGGAGGGATGGAAATGCTTCAGCTTCAAAATTAAGCACACGCTAACTGGGAGATCGTCACTGGAATTTAAATTCACCTTAAGATTCAATAAGACTTAAAATACGCATCTAAATTCGTTGGTAAAGGAAACGGTTACTTGCATTGGCTTGTTGCACAAGAGTCCGGATGCGACAAAGAAATCTTTGGAGAGCCAGTTAGGGTGGGGTCAGATGTTCTTCCAGGTTCTCCTGAAGATCAGAGCAGTGGTTGTTCTTGGAAGTAAAGCTTGCCGGAAGATCTTGAAGGAAGAGGGAGTCGTTTCCAAGCTGTTTCGTATGTCTGACCAACGATTGGTGGTGTTTGTGACATTTTAAAGGTCTCGAACTCCACCCATCTTTGGGGAACGGCCAATACTATGGGTTGAAATTTTGGAGGGAAAAACTTCCCTTTGTTTCATGTGTTTGTGGGCTTTAAACTTTAAAGTTTTATCTAAAGTGTATTAAGACGGTATGGTGACTTTTGTGATCCAATAAAATGTACCATTGTTTGAAAAGTAAGTTACAGATAATTTTGTGGTCATTTGGATACTAAACACGAAGAGGAATGACGGCATAACGACAGCGGTACATTACATACATAGATCAGTAGTCAAAGTGTAACTAATGTTACTACGGCATTATGTTCTGATAGAAATAAAATGAAAACACAAAACAAAAATGCACTTTCATTAGGAAAGTGAAGAGCAGATAATTTTGTATACATTCTGACATCAGGCCATAACAGATGTTAGTACAATGTCGTATTCTGATCAAATGAAATGCACCCTTGTCAGAAAAGTAAAGAACAGATAATTCTAAGTCAATTAAGCCTTAATAGAAGAGACACATTAATAGAGTTACATTAATAGGATTTTTAGCGTACAACTATAAACAATAAAGGAGATACATACAAGTATAGGTTAATGTCGTGGGATGTGGAGCATCTTATTCATTTTGTTTAATTAGAAATAGGAATGCTTTATTGTATCAGTGTGTGTGTGTGTGTGTGTGTGTGTGTGTGTGTGTGTGTGTGTGTGTGTGTGTGTGTGTGTGTGTGTGTGTGTGTGTGTGTGTGTGTGTGTATGTGTGTATGTGTGGGTGTTTTATAGTCGAGGGTCTCTATAAGGTCAAACAGAGAACCTGCATGGGGTTATCTCGTCTTGTGGTAGGATCCAGACCTTCTGGAGCCAGTTGTGTGTGGGTGTGTGTTTTAGGATTAGAGGGTCTTTGTGAATTTAACAAGAGTTCAGGGTTTGGTCCTGTTTTGTGTCTTGAAACAGAAAGTGGAAGGGGGAGTGTGACACTTTACGGATATACCACCTCCAATAAAAGTTTCAACTTTTGATTGAGGTGAAGATGTCATAGGTTAAAAGGAATGCCTGGGACATGAAATCTAAATGATCTGTGCCAGATGCTACAGTGTCTAGAGAAAGACACTGCCTAAAACAGTTGCACCATTATTACACATGACTAGCAGTGGCCCAATGGACTTAGTGTGTATGGATTTTCTATCTATTGAACCTGACTCCAGTAACACCTGTAATGTTCTTGTCATCACTGATCATTACACCAGATATGCGCAGGCTTTTCCCACCAAGGACCAGAAGGCGCCCACTGTAGCTAAGGTACTTTTTGATTTTGAGAGTCGTCTCATCCATGAGTTGTTGAATATGTTGTGGGTTGAGAAGTCCAGAATGACTCCATATCATCGAACGCTGCTGGGCATGTTGGGGACCCTAGATCCAAAACAAAAGCAACATTGGAGCTGACACATTGCCCATCTCGTGCACTTTTATAACTGCAGCCAGAATGAAGCCACAGGGTTCTCTCCATACTTCCTAATGTTTGGACAGGAAGCCAGATTGCCCATTGATTTAAAATTTGGTGTTTCGAGCGATGGTACCTCTACTAAGTCTTATCTGCGGTATGTTAAGAACATGCAGAGAGAATTAAAAGCTGCCTATAAACTGGCTGAGGCCGCTGCTGAAAAAAAGAATGATGGGAATAAGAGGAGGTATGACCAGAGAATTCACTACTCACATCTCACTCCAGGTGATCGAATTCTAATAAGGAATTTGGGTCTGCAAGGGAAGCATAAATTGGCAGATAGATGGGGTTCTGTGCCATACATTGTCCAAAGTCAGATGCCAAACTTACCTGTACCATCTTCCTATTGGTCAAAAACTGAGACAGCAGCCTACGGCTGATGATGTTCTGGAGCCCAAGAGAAGGGTTTTAAGAAACCGAAGGCAAACAGAGCAAAATACGAACTTAAGACCTGAGGCTGGTAGTGCAATTAAGAGACAGGAAGAGCAAACCAGAGATATTCAGAGTTCTGATTCAGATAGCGATGACTATGTTTATGAAACTCCGATTTATATGCCTGAAGAACCTTCTCTCTTTCCTGAGAAAGAACTTTTTCAGACAGATGTTGATGTTCATGATAGTGTTGAGCTTTCTGATGAGATGGTTGAAGTTGCTGATGCATCTAGAGAGTCTGATCTAGGTCCTTTACCTGAGAAACCTACTGATGATTTGCAGAATGTAGTTAAAGTTCCGGATATCTGTAATCAGTGTTGTGCTCGTTACTAAAAAATAGTAACTAGTTACAGTTACTCGTTACTTCATTCAAAAAGTAACTCCGTTACTTTGTTGATTACTTACACCAAAAAACGCGTTACTGTTAAAAGTAACTTTTTAGTTACTTTTTTAAAGAACCTTCTTTAATGTTCCCATTAATGCGAACATTAAAGAACCTTCTTCAATGTTCCCATTAATGCCCTTTAATGCGTTATGGTCTATACAAACACAAAACTGACAAACACAGAGTAATTTTTAAACACTATTTTATTGAAGTCAGACCAGCACAAACGGAATATATCACAAGGATTTCTGAAATAAATAACAAAACAAGCTGAATAATATATTCACAATCAAAAACTAAAGTGGCTTCTGCTGTTGTGTTGAGCTCTTAAAAATGTTCCTTTCACAGCTGAAGTATGAAAACTATTAACAATGTAGAACACCGGGTTAGCTTCTAGCTACTAGCTCCTCAGGCATGGAGGTCCTGGAGAAGCTTCGACAGATTGGAGTTGCTGTTTATCGCAGTAGACACGAGCTTTAAACCAAAAAGACACAGCTTACATTTGACTTAAAATTTTTTGCCTTTATGCTCAACTAAAGTGAAATAATAAGCATATTTCCACTTTGAGAAACTTGTCTTGCTCTCGCCTCGACTCGACATTACTGCCGCACAGACCTGAATAAACGGAAACACGCCCACAGTGCGTCTTCTTTGTGTTTACAGAGGTTCATCCACCAATCCTACAATGCGTCTTCTTCGTGTTTACAGTGGTTCATCCACTAATCCTACAGTGCGTCGCTGCTGTAAGCAGGTTAGGCTGTAGTCTACACTTCAGCCGAAAACGGGTAACGCACCATACGGTAATGGTAACGAAGTTACTTAATTTTTTTAAAATAACGCGTTACAGTATTAGTTACCGGTAACGCGTTACTGCCCAACACTGTCTGTAATGATGATGTACAAGAGCTTTCAAAGGAGCAAGTGAGTGTAACAAATCCAGGTTACTATTGAAGTAGATGAAAAGAATAGAAGGCCGCAGAGGATAAGAACAGTTCCAAAGTGTTTTACTTATGAACCTAACCTTGCTCAAGTAAAAGCTTCAAGTCCTGTTAAATACTGTTCTACTGTGTTTTGTGGATGAATATGCCTTCATGTAGAAATACCTGTCCGGTTAGACATTTCTTAAATGTGGTCATTACCTGTGGACATGGTTCCCCTTCAGGAACTCGAGCTGCGTCGAAACGCTATGGGAACGCCCCTGCGTGACCACGCTCTGAACCACGTGTGAAATCTAGCCAATAGGCAAGCCGTGACATCATAGACAGGCGACGTCGCGTAAACCAGGAAGCTACAAGATGGCTGTGCGGTGGTAGCGACATTAGCTTCTGCTCGTTCAGGTAAGCGCTTTGAGTGTGTTATCTGTGCAGTCATGAGCTTATATGCAGGCAAGATTCCGTCTGCGTGTCTCCTGCTTGCCCCGATTCATTTCGGGGGGGGGTGACACGCAGCAGATGTGTTGTTTGCTTAGCTTAGGAGCGTGCTTAGTCGGCTCTCGAGGGTATCGGTTGTTAGCATTTTAGCTGTGCGGCTATGCGCTCCGGCTGCTAGCCGAGCTCCGTTCCCGGGATTGCGCTCGTTTGGAAACGGTTCTTCCCGGTGCGTTCGCGGTGCTCCGTATTCTTCCTCCGAGGTGGGTGAATTTCGGGGTGCGCTCTCCGAGGTGAGCGCTCTTCCTCGTGGCTTTGGCTCTCGATGGTATCGGCTGTTAGCATTTAGCCGTGTGGCTATCGCTCCGGCTGCTAGCCGAGCTCCGTTCCCGGGATTGCGCTCGTTTGGAAGCGGTTCTTCCCGGTGCGTTCGCGGTGCTCCGTATTCTTCCTCCGAGGTGGGTGAATTTGAGTGCGCTCTCCGAGGTGGCGCTCTCCTCGAGGCTTTGGCTCTCGATGGTATCGGCTGTTAGCTTTAGCCGTGTGGCTATCGCTCGGCTGCTAGCCGAGCTCCCGTTCCCGGGAGGCGCTCGCTTGGTATCGGTTCTTTTCCCGGTGTGTGTGTCGCGGTGCTCTGTATTTCTTCCTCCAAGGTGGAATGAATTTCGGGACATTAGGGGAAGCATGCCTGGCGGCTGCTTCTTCTCCCGGTGCGGGCGGCGCAGCATTACATGTCTCTCTCTCCGAGGAGGTTGAGCTGGTGGATGCTGGCAAGCCTGCGGACTCCTCACAGCCTGTGCTGTATATGGAGCTCCTTGTGGTCGTGGCATGGGCTGGTCCGAGCTGGATTAGCTTGGCCGGTCGTGTGGCGGGAGCAGCGCGCGCCAGTGAGCTGGTTGTGCGTTTCCTGCACTGTGTCGCAGCCTCAGCGCCTCCCCTGATCTGCGCACCGAGGTGTCTGAGTCCTGGGAGGCCAGTGGACGCGCGTGCTTTTCCGATGTTCTTTCGCTGTCCGCGAATGTTATTGGAGCTGCGTGGCGCGGCTACGGGACATTACCGCTTGTGGTAGAGACGCTGGCTAGCTATCTCTCCCCGAGTGTTGCGTCTGTGACGGCTATCGGTTTGCCTACGAAGCGCCGCTTGGCTCTGGTGGGTAGCGCTGCGCGGCAGGTCAGGCTACAGGTTGCTTCCACACGATGGCCTGCTATGGGGGTTGATGCGAGCTTCCTTCTGAGCGTCATGGTGTCCCCTCCTGGCCTGACCTGGTGAAACGATTGCTGGCGGGTTCAGGAGGCCGCGGTGGCGTTTCAGTGGTAGTTCCTCGCTGCTCCGATGGGGCTGCTCGGCGGCAGCCTCGCCCTGGTACGTCCAGGCACAGCGAGATAGCCCGGCGAGAGAGTGTTGCCACCCGACTCCGCGGGGTGGTCCTAGGGGCCCGAGGAGGGGCTGGACGGCCTGAGGTCGTCCTCGCCTCTGGTGAACGGGCTGTGGTGCGTAGGCCTGATGGCTTGCATTTTGGAGGGTGGTGCGCACCTCATGCTATGGTGCTCGTCCCTCCCTGGCACCGCCGGGAGGCCGGTCTGTCGGTCGGTCTTCTCCAGCGGTTTGCTCCCAGTATTCCGCCCGTATGATCGCTGCGGACGGGGGGTTCCGCCGCCTCTCAGGAGGCTTCAACGGCCGCAGTACGCTGCTCCTGCCGTTTGGGTTCAGGAGGACTGTCTGTTAGCCCTGCCACGGGTCGTGTTCAGGGCGCAGCTTCTCCAGCGGTTTGCTCCCCGTATTCCGCCCGTATGATCGCTGCGGACGGGGGATTCCGCCACCTCTCAGGAGGTGTGGTCGGCTGCAGAGCACCGCTCCAGCCGCTCTGAGTGGGTCGGGGGCCAGCCCCGAGGGGTTGGTTCTCCCTGTGGAGACTTCCTGTCAGTCTGTTGGGCTGCCTGGAGTCTCTCGGGGGTCCTGCGTACTGTGGAGAAGGGTTGCGCGATTCAGTTAGCATCTTCTCCTCCCCGGCTCGACGGGGTGTGTCCCGCCTTGGCGGGACCCGTGCAGGCTCTGGTCCTGGGACAGGAAGTGCGCACACTCCTGGGGAAAGGGGCCATCGAGGTGGTTCTCCCCCTCAGTTTGCGAGTCCGGCTGCTACAGCCCGTGCTTCGTTGTTCCGAAGAAGGACGGTGGGTTGCATCCCATTCTGGATCTCTGCTACTTGAACCACTCACTTTTGAGGCTCGGGTTCAGGTTTCTCGTTTAGAGAGGTCGTGTCTCAGGTCAAGTCCAAGGACTGATTTGTCATGCGCTAGATCTGGAGGTTGCATGCTCCCATGCAGCCGTCCTTCACCGCGCACGGGAGGTTCTGAGGTTGCTTTCGGGGCGAAGCTTACCAATATCGGTCCTTCCGTGTGGCCTAGCGCCCTCACCCCGTGCCTTCACTGACCCCGCTGCGGCTTCAGGGCATCCACGTTCTGTATTATATCAGCGATTGGTTGATGGTGGCTCGTTAGAGCACCTGGCGGTTTGGCATTGAGACGCCGGGTTGTGTGTACTTTTCCCAGCGTGGAGGGCCACTTTCTCGGCGTGGTGTGGGACTCGGCCGAGTTGCGGGCACGGTGGTCTCCCGCCCGGTTTGTAGTCATCCTCACTGCAGTCAGGAGGGTAGGGGCAGGCCGCCTAGTCACTGTGAGGCAGTTCCAGAGGCTGCTGGGTCTCATGTCGGCAGCGTCCGCATGTGGCCCCTCCAGTGGTGGCCCCTCCAGTGGTGGCTCCGGGGCAGAAGGTTCTCCCCCTGAGGGAGTCTGTATCGTCACATCAAGGTCTCACGGTGTGCCCATGAGCCTTGGTTGCATGGTAGAACCTTACGTTCTGTCCCGAGGCCCTGTTTTAGGGACTCCTTGTCGTCGCGTAACGCTTACGACGGGCGCTTCCATCACGGGGTGGGGAGCGGTCATGAGTGGCCACTCCGTCCAGGGTCTGTGGAGCGGCCCGCGTCTCTTGTGGCACATAGGTTGCCGGAGGTGCTGGCAGTGTTGTTGGGGTTACAACGCCTCCCAGTCCTTAGAGATCGCTATGTGTTGGTCCGCCGGACAATGCTGCGGTGGTCTCGTACATCGCCCACCGGGGACTTCGGTCTCGCCTTGCGAGCAACGGGCGCAGGGGTCTCTTGTGGTCCCGGACGAACTCCTCTCATTTAGAGCCGGTTACATCCCGGGACGGTTGGATGTCTGAGCAGACGCCCTGTCAGACAGTGGCTGCCGTGGGACGGTCTTGGCCGAGGCTACGCCTGTACGCCTTTCCCCCGATTGCGCTGCTCTCGGGAGCTCTGGGATAGGTTCGCCGGTAGGGAGTCTGTCTCCTCCGGGTAGCACCTTGTTGGCGGGCGGAACCCTGGTTCACCCCTGCCCGGTGTTGTGGAGACTGTGGCCCCTGAGGGGACACGGTTTGTAGCGGCTGTTCTCTCTACCGAGGTAGTAGAGGCCCCTCTCCACTCCAGAGCTCCCTCCATGAGAAGGTCGTGCGCCGCACGATGGCGGTGTGAGCACCGTGACTTGGACCCAGATGACTGCCCGGTCGGTTCAGTTCTGGTGTTTTTGCAGGTACAGTTTGCCGCAGGGTTAACCCCTTCGACCCTGAGGGTTTCCGTGTTAGCTGGGTAGGTCCCATTGGTGACACGTTTCCTCCGCGGCGCCCGGAGGCTGTGGCCCGGGACACGACTCGGAGTGCCTGTCTGGGACTTGGCAGTTGTCTCGTCCCACCTGGAGTTGCCCCTGGCATGCCCAGAGTGTTCTTACACGAGGCTGGGTGCTCCCACACGATGTGTCGTGTTACAGGCATTCTGCCCTCCTCTGTTATAGCCCCCGACCAGGGGTTACGAGACCCGGCTGTGTCCAGTGCGAGCACTGGGTGCTTATCTCCACAGGACGAGTCCTTGGAGGTGGTTGGTGCAGTTGTTCGGCTGCGAGTCCTGGTCCCCGCTCTGATCGCGGTCAGGGCTCGCCCTGCCGGAGTGTGGCGGCCTCTGCGGCCGGGTGCACATGAGTGTCACTCCGGGACGTCTGTGACGCTGCGGCTTGGTCCACCCCGCTGACCTTTGTCAGGTTCTATGGCCTCGACCTCAGAGCCACCCCGGGCTCCTCTGTCCTGCGTACTGGTGCCGAGGCCCTCACTCTTTGGCAGGGTCTGGTCAGTGTGGCGTGATTGGACACTCGTTCCCATAGCAGTTCGACGCAGCTCGAGTTCCTGAAGGGGAACGTCTCAAGGTTACGAACGTAACCCTAGTTCCCCGAGGGAACGAGACGCTGCGTCTCCGTGCCACACTCCCTGCATCCCTGCGGCGCTTACCTTCTCTCTTTGCAGAAGCTAATGTCGCTACCACCGCACAGCCATCTTGTAGCTTCCTGGTTTCTGTGACGTCGCCTGTCTATGACGTCACGGCTTGCCTATTGGCTAGATTTCACACGTGGTTCAGGCGTGGTCACGCGGGGCGTTCCCATAGCGTTCGACGCGGCGTCTCGTTCCCTCGGGGAACTAGGGTTACGTTCGTAACCTTGAGACGTTCTCTAGTGACAGTGTCATTATTTTATGCATATGTGTTTCTTTATGAAAATGTTAAAATGAAGGTATACTGATGTCACAGTGTGTTATTTTAGTAATGTGATGTAACTTTTGTTTCGCTATTCCTTTCCCTCGTTATGAGGACATAACAAATTGTGGTGGGGGGAGAGTGTAGTGCCCTGCTAAATTAGGGGCTAATAATTATTATGTTTTTATTTTCTGTTACACTAAATAGTTACAACTTGTTCATTTAAAAAAAGATATAACTAAGAAAAAAACTGTTATATATATGTTCAAAGAATAAGGTGTTTTCTGACTGACCTATGAGGTCAGAGGTGAGAGGGAGGGAGGAAGTTAAGTGTGAGAGAGAAAACAACGACACGAGGAGTCCGGGGAAAAGAAAAAGGTGCGCTAATCGTGCGGTGCAGGTGTAAAGCCTGACTACTGGGTTGTGGACTATATACAGGAACACTGAACAGAGAAAAGACTGCTAAGAAAAATAATTGTGGATGAACTCTATGTAAAGAGTGTGAGTTTAAGAGTGATGGTACTCAGGTGCATGTGTTCATGTGAAGGACAAAGATGACGCAGTTATCTTAAACTCCCAGGACTACGTTAGATTCATGTGAGTCGTACATTTTGCAAAGTCATAAAGTTTGACTGTACAAACGCTGTGGAACGATTTGCAACGCGAATGGTCATCTGCAGTGAGTGAACAAAGGAGACAGTGAAGGCTGCATGTTTTTTCTGGAGAGACCGAGGACACGTGGTGGTCTATGCTGCATCTCTGCCTCGTTTACGTCGTCAGATGGATGATTCGCACAGTGCGCGTTCGTGGATGAACACCAGGCAAAACCGAATCGATTGAACGGATAATCTTGTTTTTTCCAATTGTGTGCTTTGTGTACAAGTTTCACTGTTTCATTGGATTTCGTGAGTACTAGCAACTGCACACACATTCACATGAGCTCCAACGTAGCCCGCCAACCAGAGACTTAAATCCCAGCTGGGTACTATTTCTTTTGTGGGGTTTTCTTTTCTTTTGTTCTCTTTACATATGTTTCTGTTAATAAATGTTTATTGAATATATAATATATTCTCATGTTATTTCTGAGTGATAGAAGAGAATGTCTAAAAGAAACACTGAAGTCTGAAGCCCGAGGTTAATAACAGTATTTTGGGGTTACTTTGGAGGTAAACAAATTACACCTAGTAAATTTAGGTGTGCCTCTCATGTGTTAAATTACCCTAGACATAGTTTGAGCCAGTGAATCAGTGAGAGGGCTACACATATAAAAAAAGATATTAAATCTTGCAGAGTTTACTGCCCATTTACAAATGTAACTGTCCAATTGACATATTGAATAGATTTTCTATAGATTTTCTAGACATGATTATATATGAGAACATGCCAACTTGGCTGCACAATGTTACTGAGATGCAGTGCTGTTACCTCTGGCTACATTCTGAAAGATATTACCATATACATACCATATGTCCTCATGCTGATTTTAAAACTTTTGTTTATGTAATAATAAAATGCAAAATGTAAAAAATCCATTATTCAGCATCATTCAGTAACTTTAATCATAGTGCCCTTAATGATTTAAACTGTACACACACAGTGCTGTTGGGGAAAAATACACAGTCTAATACAGTATACAGTTTCTCCTCTAGATTCTTGAAGGTGATGAGGAATTAACCATATTTCAACCAAATTGAACCCAGTTTCAACCCGATGAAGCTACATTTTGCCATTACCATCACAAACCTTCAAACACAAGGACAAATTACTTTGCAGGCTCCTAATGTAACTGAAGATAGTGAAGCTACAGTGTACATACATTATATGGGCAAAACAAAAAAGGGATATCTGACCTTTAATGACATTTGTGGTTGTTCTCCAAACTGTTACCACAAAGCTGAAGGCACACAATTGTACAGGACGTCTTTGGATACAGTATAATAAATATAATATATAATATAATTTTGTGTTCACTTGAACTTGGAAACCCAAACCTGTTCCAGCATGGCAATGCCCCTGTGCACAAAGCGAGCTCCATTAAGATACAGCTTACATAGTTTGGAGTGGAAGATCTTGAGTGGCCTGCTATAGAGCTCTGATCTCATCCCTACTGAACACCTGGATGAATTGGAACCCTGACTGCACCCCAGGCCTCCTCACCCAGTATCAATACTTGCCTTTATTTACATCATTGTGGCTGATGAACTCAAATGTCCACAAGCACACTACAAAATTTAGTGGAACATCTTCCCAAAAGCATGGAGGGAATTATAAGAGTAAATTTGGACTAAATGTGGAATGTAATGCTCAAAAAGCACATTCCATAGTTATGACCAATTTTCCACAATCTTTTGGCAATATAGTGTAGCTTTAATTCCCAAGTACAAATCTGAAATTTACTGTAAACTCAAACCAATTGGATTCTGGCACCACACTTTATAGTGGGAATATTCATCAGCTGATAGTATGAGTACTAAATGCCTGTTCTATTTACCTCTAACCAACTGTAAATTTCTAAATTACATACGTTTCTAAAGCCTTCTAGATCTAAGCAGGTTTTTTTAATGAACAACTATCATACACCAAAACAAAGAATTTTCTAAAAGATGCTCCTCGGTTAGATTGCTCATGTTGCTACTTTGATCAAAGGAGCATTTGACTCCACCTCTGATGGACTGTTGGAGACCATGTAAAAAAACTAATGTTTTACCAGTCTTATTTGTCAAAGTGTGGAACAGCAACTAGGTTACATACTGTACTATAGTATTCTTCACACTAGCAGATGTTCTAATGTTCTTATATTCTTCTAATGTTTGATTTTACAGTGATAAAGGAATCATAAAGAAGATCCCTTAAGCTTCAAAGCACAGCTGTGGTCATGTTCACACAGCTAGCACACATCGAGAGCCACATGACAAAACAATATGGTTTTTTATGTATGAAAAAAGCAAGACACCCAAGAGCTTCTGGGAGGGAAGAGCTGTATTCATAGAAAGCACTTTCATTTCAAAGTCTGTGAAATCTATGCAAGATAGCCTGGCTGCAGTTTCAATGTGGATTTCTTTATAATTGTTCATAAGAGGAAACATCTGTAGGCATTATGGATAAGACAAATGAACCTAGCACCTCACTTTCAAGGTAGATAATACTACATGGGTGACCCATATACAGTAAGTACTCTATAATTGTGTATATAGAACCGAACATTGGCAATGTTCCTGAGATCAGCAACTGGTGCATAATTTATTCCAAAATATGCTGAATAGAAAATGCTGATTTTATCATGAAAAACTATCACTACACACATTTGTTCTTTTATTCTGTTAATTATTATTAACCTGTTCTTGGTTATTTCTATCTTTTCCATTTATTGTCGTTCAAAAATATCTAGATGCAAGTACACAGACATTATGTAAAATCCAAAAGAACTACTCATTGAACATGATGGAACATACTTTCTCATTGCCTATTTATTAGCCTAAAATCAAAGCCAAATAAGAATTTTGTGTTGTAACAGGATTTTAATCATGAGCCTTACTCTTTTAATCTCATAAACACACTATCCAAAGAACATATTTAAGTATAATAAATTTTGTAAATGAACAGCTTCGATAATCAGTGGAAGGTGTCTTAGGAGAGCCTTCTGCATCATTACCAGCTACCATCTGTTTTCTTTTTACCCTCTGAAATAAAATTAGTGGTTCACTTAGTAATGCTCTGACAGACTTTCCAAATATTTTACTTTCTCTTCTGTTTAGCTACGAGTCTTTACCTTCAGACCATGAAGGATTTACATTTCCAATATATGAAAGGAAACCCTTCCCAGAGTGACTTACAAAATTGGATTATTGTCTAAATATATGAATTAATGAATAAATCATTAAAAAAAATCTATATATGCAAGAAGGGCTGGGTATTTATATTATGCTATATATATTAAGCTACTACTAATTTACAAAGGATGTGGAGGAAAAGCGATATAGTTCAAGTAAGGAAAACAAGTGCAATCTTCAGTGACTTAGTTTTAAAGGTAGTACAGTTGCATGGTTGTTTTCAATACCTTGTGGGTCAAGTCAATCCACATTAGTAATGTAAAAGGAGACACGATACAGTGTGGGCTGTCTTCAGGTAGGAGAATTCTGGTCCATTTGAGCTTTTTTGCAAGAATTCATGTTTTATATATGCCACTGATGAAATCAGAGCAATCTGAAAGAACTTAAACAAGCATTCTGGCTCAGTTGTATGGGTTTGATGGCACACAGGGGAGGACCTGTCAGAAATGAGTAGCAGTAGTTCAAATCACAGGTTGTCAAAAGACTGAACAAGCACCGGAGTGACCTCTATAAAGAGAAATAGTCAGATCTTTTTAATGCTGTAAAGCAAAAACCTGTATGTGTCAAGTTCACAAAAAAAATCATAGCCGATTTCCCTAAACTGCACCAAGGTTTTTTGTGGGTGTCAGATAAGAGATTTTCAGTGGTGGGTGGTCAGGGCCAGCAAAGCCTTCTCTGCTGGCCTAAACACTATCAGAAGCACTGACCTAACAAGTATGACTGGCAAAACACGAGTTTAGTGCTTTGCACACATGAATACATCTGAGTTAGACTTTTTTATGTCTACAGAGGAACAGAAATTGATTTGGTCTCGGACATACTTAAAAATACATTTTCAAGAAAAGTTAGACATTGTGAGGAGAGTTCAGCTTACCCCAAAACTAGCTAGCTTGTCTCAGCCTTGGAAAGGGTTTGTTCTCCACTTCCAGACCAGTGAATACGAGTGGTACCACTGGCTTACAGCCTCTGAGGAGTGGTGCAAATTATGAGTATGCATCTCTGGTAAGTAGGTTGTATTTGCATGGCCCGCCACTGGAGATTCCATTAGCACTGGTTATGTACCTAAATCCTTTAAACTGGCAGTTATCCACCCCCTTATTAAGAAACCTGACCTTGACCCATGTCAGTTGTCCAACTACAGACCGATATCAAATCTCCCCTTTATATCCAAAATTTTAGAAAAGGTTGTAGCACAGCAGTTATGCTCACACCTACTTATGAATAACATTTTTGAAATGTATCAGTCAGGATTTCGGCCTCATCATAGCACAGAGACGGCGCTAGTTAAGGTGGTAAATGACCTGTTATTGGCCTCTGATCAGGGTTTTGTCTCCTTACTTGTTTTGCTCGACCTTAGTGCAGCTTTTGACACCATTGATCACACTATACTACTTGCTAGACTTGAGAACGTTGTAGGAATAAAGGGAACAGCTCTCTCTTGGCTCAGGTCTTATTTGACTGATCGCTATCAGTTTGTGGATGTAAATGGTGAGTTCTCCACACTCTATGAGGTAAAGTTTGGTGTTCCTCAAGGATCTGTCTTGGGCCCACTGCTTTGGGTGTGCGAGTAAGTGCATAAATAAGCTTTAGTTAGTCCAGAATGCAGCAGCAAGGGTCCTCACTAGATCTAGGAAATACGACCACATCACCCCTGTTTTAATTAGTCTACACTGGCTCCCAATCAAATCTCGCATTGATTATAAAATATTACTACTGACGTATAAAGCACTTAACGGTCTCGCACCGCAGTATCTGAGTGAACTTCTGTACCAGTATGATCCTCCATGCCTACTTAGATCAAAAGGTGCTGGCTATCTGTTGGTTCCTCAAATAATGAAGACTACAGCAGGGGCAGATCTTTCTCTTATAAAGCCCCACATTTATGGAACAGCCTTCCAATCAGTGTTCGGGACTCGGACACAGTCTCAGTGTTCAAGTCGAGGTTGAAAACTTATTTATTTAGTCAAGGCTTTTATCAGTAGATTTTTTTCTTAGGTAAAGGCACAGATCCGGAGGAAGCATGGATATAGAGTGTTTGGTGAACTGGTATATTTGTATGCTGTTGTCCCCTTACATTCACACGTTCACTCAGGTTTGTTGACGGTGGTGTGGTGGGTCGTCTCTTATCCCAGAGATCCCTCATGTCTGTGTTACCTTCTGGTTCTCCCTTTTAGTTATGCTGCCATAGCAAGTCTTGCCGGAGTCCAAACTGCACAGTGACATTAACTTTCATACACCAATAGTTACACTTAATAATCCATATCCTTCTCTTCCCGTCACCCTCTCTCTCTCCCTCTCTCTCTCTCTCTCTCTCTCTCTCTCGGTCGAGTTAAACATGCTCCTGAGGCTCCAGTGACCACTGTTCCTGCCCCTCTCCTCTCTGTGGATCTTCACACTTCTGTGCAGCTTGGGACGGTCTCTCATCAACACCTTGGGGGGTTCCATATAATTCCGGAGTAGAACGGGTGCTTTTGAGGACGGATTGGACTGTAGTTGGTTTTGGCGGTCTGCTGCACTGACTCGGGAGTGCAGTTTGCTTCTGATCATCATCACTGTACCCCGCAACTTTGTATATATGCTTCAAATGGACATTTGGTGCAACCCAGATGAGGATGGGTTCCCTCTTGAGTCTGGTTCCTCTCAAGGTTTCTTCCTTATGCCATCTCGGGGAGTTTTTCCTTGCCACAGTTGCTCATCAGGGACAAACATACTTACAAAGAACATATTTACATTTAATCACCACATTATCTGTGTAAAGCTGCTTTGAGACAATGTTCATTGTTAAAAGCGCTATACAAATAAAAATGAATTGAATTGAATTGAAAGATTTCACTTTGAATATGTATAAATGCATTTCCACATCTACTGTACATAACAGCTCACAATATAGCCTGTGTCTATGTAGTCTCTGTAATAAAGATGCAATGTCCAGTATAAGCTTTTTTTTTTATCTGTTTTAACACAAAGACTGTGGAAAGTTTCAAAACCTTAAATTGAACTTAAATTAATCATTTTATTTTACTTGAACACTTTTTGATTGGCTAGCCAATGTGAAATCAATATCTAATATAACTCTGAAAATAGCAAACAAAATATACATATCACACAGTAACAACTTCTCTGAATGCGCAAGACAAGTTTTCTTGGGTTTTTTGGTTGTTTTGATGTGGCCATGACATGTGGCTCTACTTTTTAATTTGAGATGGCAGTGTTGATGTCTGAAAACGGCTTTGGCTGAAGCCAGGAAATGAACTGTCATTTTATTTGCTGGTAAATCCAATTTTCAAGTGACATTTGCGCAAACAATTTAGGCAATTTAGTAGTGTGTGTGATAACAGTACCTTATTTGGTAAAATTAGGTTTAGCTCATTCTACAATATCTACACGTGAGTTGTTCTAACAACAACCCAGCCATTTGGGTTGCACAAGCCAGTGCACTCTTAGTGCCGGTCCCAAGCCTGGATAAATAGGGAAGGTTGTGTTAGGAAGGGCATTCAGTGTAAAACATGTGCCAAATCAAATATGTGGATCACGAACCAGAATTTAATACCAGATCAGTCAAGGCCCGGGTTACCAACGACCGCAACAGATATTGTTAGCCAACAAAGTTCCGGTGGAAATTGGGCTACTGTTGGCTAAAAGATGGGAAGTAGAGGAGGAAGATGTCTACAGAGACAGCAGGGAAAGGAGAAGTGGAGGAAAGTGGAGGTTTGGGTTGGTACTTTAAATGTTGGTACTATGACCAGTAAAGGGTTAACTGATATGATGGAGAGGAGAAAGGTAGATATGTTGTGTGCTCATGTTGAGACCAGGTGGAAAGAGAGTAAGGCTAGGAACATTAGAGGTGGGTTTAAACTGTTCTATCATGATGTGGAAGGAGAAATGGTGTAGGGGTGATCCTAGAGGAAGAATAGAGTAAGAGTGTAGTGGAGGTGAAGAGAGTTTATGATAGTGTGATGAACGAGAAGTTGGAAGTTGAAGGGGTGACAATAAATGTCATCAGTGTGTATGCTCCTCAAGTGGGCTGTGAGATGGAGGAGAAAAATTCTGGAGTGAGTTAGATGAAGTGGTGGAGAGTGTACCTAGGAATGAACGAATGGTGATTGGGGCAGAATTTAATGAGCATGTTGAAGGTAACAGAGGTGATTAGGAGGTGATGGGTAGTTATGGACTTAAGGAGAGGAATGTGGAAGGGCAGATGGTGGTTGTTTTTGCTAAAAGGATGAAAATGGCAGTGGTGAATACGTATTTTAAGAAGAAAGAGAAGCATAGGGTGACATATGTGTGGTGGACTATGTTCTATGTAGGAGACTGTAAGGTGTTGGCAGGGGACAGTGTAGCTAGACAGCATCAGATGGTGGTCTGTAGGATGGCTTTGGAGGTGAAGAAGAAGAGGAGGTTGGTGAGAACTAAAAGAAGAATATGATGGTGGAAACTGAAGGAGGAAGACTGTTGTGTGAGATTCAGGGAAGAGGTCAGATAGGGGCTTGGTGGTGGTAAAGAGGTGCTACTGCAGAAGTGATAAGGGAGAAAGCTAGAAATGTACTTGTGTAACATCTGGAAATAGAAAGCAAGACAAAGAGACGTGGTGGTGGAATAAAAAAGTACAGGAGAGCATAAGGAGAAAGAGTTTGGCGAAACAGGATTGGGACCGGCAAAGAGATGAGAAGTTGGCAGGAGTACAAAAAAATGCAGCAGCAAATGAAGAGGGATGTAGCAAAAGCCAGGGAAAAGGCATATAAGGAGCTGTATGAGAAGTTGGACACTAGGAGGGAGAAAAGAATTTGTACCAATTGGCCAGGCAGAGAGACCAATCTGGGAAGGATGTGCTACAAGATAGAGCAATAAAGGATGTAGATTGAAATATATTGACTAACGAGGAGCGTGCGTTAAAAAGGTGGAGGCAGTATTTTGAGCAGCTGATGAATGAGGAAAATGAGAGAGAGAACGTTGGATGATGTGGAGATGGTGAAGCATGAAGCGGATAGGATTAGTAAGGAGGAAGTGAGAGCAGCGATTAACTATCTTGTCAAAAACTCCTCTGCCATCTCTCCTAAACATCTCCATGCTTCTATCGTATGTCATCACCAGATGACATACGATAGAAGCATGGAGATGTTTAGGAGAAATGGCAGAGGAGTTTTTGACAAGATTGTTTAACAAGAATTTCGAAGGTGAGAGGATGCCTGAGGAATGGAGAAGGAGTGTGCTGGTACCGGTTTTTAAGTGTAGACCTGCATTAACTACAGGGGAATAAAGTTGATCAGTCACATCATGAAATTATGGAAAAGAGAAGCCAGGCTGAGAGAAGAGGTGACCATCTGTGAGCAACAGCATGGTTTTATGCCAAGGAAGAGCACCAATGATGCATTATTTGCTTTGAGAATGTTGGTTGAGAAAAATAGAAAAGGTCAGAAGAAGAGAAAGCATACGACAGGGTGCAAAGAGAGGAGTTGTGGTATTGTATGAGGAAGTCAGATGTGTCAGAGAAGTATGTGAGGGTGGGGCAAGACATGTATGAGGACAGTGTGACAGCAGTAAAGTGTGCAGTAGGATCGACAGACTGGTTTAAAGTGAAGTTTGGCTTTGAGCCCTTTCCTGCTTGCTGTGGTGATTGGCAGTTTGAAGGATGAGGTCAGACAGGAGTCTACATGGACTATAATGTTTGCGGATTATATTGTTATTTGTGGTGAAAGTAGGGAGCAGTTAGGGAGGAGCCTAGAGAGGTGGAGGTACAGAGAGAAGGGGAATAAAAGTCAGTAGGAGTAAGCCAGAGTACATGTGTGTGAATAAGAGGGAGGGCAGTGGAGTGCTGTGGTTGCAGGGAGAAGAGGTGGTGAAGGTGGACGAGTTTAGGTACTTTTCACTCAATAGTGAAAATGAAATGGAGAGTGTCTCCATTCTTGAATGTTAATATTTAATTCTGTTTACAGCTGTTCTCACTTCCATAACCTTTAGTGTATGTATAAATACTCCTGTGTTTTGATTGTGTAGCGAACTTTTCCAGCTGTTTTCAATCATTACATGAATTTTATGCATTAATCCTTCAACTCTCAGAACAACAGAAGTCCGAATTTAGGCTCTTATAATCAAACTTACAAAATTTTGCATCATGGAAGATGGATCTGAGGATTCGGTACACGCAAACACCCTGGATGCAAATGCTTATTTATATGAATTGGGTGTAATGTTCAATAAAGCATATCAGACATAAATATGTTAAGAACCAGGCTGTTGCTACAAAAGTTGGAATAAAAGATGTTCCAGATTATTGCAGGTGGTGCCAGGGAGGTGGAGGGTGAAACATAGTATGACTAATACATTATTATGACTAATCAATTCAATTTATTTTTATTTTTATAGTGCTTTTAACAATGAACATTGTCTCAAATCAGATTTACACAGATAATGTGGTGATAAGAATAAATAAGATGTTCTTTATAAGTGTAAGTTTGTTCCATATGAGCGAGCCGGTGGCGACTGTGGCAAGGAAAATCTCCCTGAGATGGCATAAGGAAAAAACCTTGAGAGGAACCAAGTCAAGTCAAGAAGCTTTTTATTGTCATTTTAACCATATATAGCTGACGCAGTACACAGTGAAATGAAACAACGTTTCTCCAGAACCCTGATCCTACATAAAACAACATAAAACAACAATCACAGAAACAGAAAAACACAGGTCCAAGGACTAGTAAGTGTCCTCGCCACATAAAGTGCATGTGTGAAACCTGGTGCAAACAGTGCAAATACAACACAAGACAGTACAAGACAATACACAGAACACAAAATGTTCTGTGACTCAAGACCAGACTGAAGAGGAAACCCATCCTCATCTGGGTTGTACCGAATGTCCATTTATTGCATATAAACAATGTTGCAGGGTACAGTGATGGTGATCAGAAGCAAACTGTAGTCCTGAGTCAGTAGCAGACTATTGACATACTACAGTCCAAATCCATACTTAAAGTGCCCGTTCTTATGGAATTTCATGGAACCACCCAAGGCGTTAAGGGGAAACCGTCCCCAGCGGCACAGAGTGGCCTCCAATCCTAGAGGACGCTATCCAGAGGCAGCCCTGTACGTAATCAGCTAGTTTAAACATGAAAAGTCTCGGATTATTCTCACTTTTACTCCACTGATAGACGTATTTATACTTTCTCAACTGAATTAAATTAGAATTGTCAACCATAGCAGCATAACATTAGGTTACTTCTTTGTTGATTTCACTGTAAAGGATTAAAATAGGAGGATGGATAAAGAACTATCTACTTTATATGTTTAACAAAAACAGGACCATTTAATGGCCAATTTGGAAGCTAGACCTGGTTCTATAGAAGGTCACACTGTCTGAGCAGCTTCTGAAAAGGTCAATACACCTCCCTCCTATGCTCCATTTCCCCTCACGTCTTCCCATAATTTATTTTTGATTGTCTCTACTACTGAATAAATTCAGATTTTCTCCACAGTAGGTTTACTCTGAATTACCAGATAATTAGATATAACAATTAAGTCACTTATAAAGTGGAAAATCTGGGCTCATTGTCAAGGTTATGGCACAAAAACAAGGCATGAGATCATAAGGTTGTATATTCTTGGTGTATTTAAAACACCAGAATCAGTGACATGGCACAGAGCACCTAAGGGTAAAAATAATAGTGGCTGTTGTTAATGCTATTGAAATATCTAATCAAATTAGCTACATCATTCCTTTCATTTTTAGGAACAAATTGAGTTTAGCAGAGTGCCATTTTTAGAATGACAGATAAAACATATGTAATAGATTAGATTTGATTTGATTTCATTCAACTTTGTTTTGACGTGATCAATTTAACCATTATGCAAATCATTACAACCAGCACTGGCCAAATACCAGTAACAAAAACTATAGGTTATAGGTACTAAGGGAATGTGTTGAATTTTCTCAGGACAATGTCCTTATAATTGTCTCTCTCATCTGGCTTTGCTGAGATATACAGCTGTGTATCATCAGCATAGCAATGGAAGCGAGAACCATGTTTATGTATTATTTCACGCAGAGACAGCATATATGAAGAGAAAAGCAGTGGGCCTAAGAGAGATCCTTGAGGAACACCAAACTTCACCTCAGAGATTGTGAAGAACTCACCATTTAAATCAACAAACTGATAGCGATCAGTCAAATAAGACCTAAGCCAAGAGAAAGCTATTCCCTTTATTCCAACAACTTTCTCAATCTAGCAAGCAGTATAGTGTGATCAATGGGGTCAAAAGCTGCACGGAGGTCGAGCAAAACAAGTAAAGAGACAAAACCCTGATCAGAGGCCAATAGCCTCTAGCCTACATTGACAGCAACAATTTCCAGTCAATTCTCCCTGTCAGTTTGTTTTTGTAAAACATCACTGCAGCTCCACTGTACATACAGCTTAAATATATTTTAGGAATAGGATCACAAACTACATTTCCATTAGCTATTGCACATCACAGGATGATGTCACATGTTTGTTTATGCACCTAATCAAGATGATTAGTCTAGTAGATAGCAATTGTGTAAATAGCTCACTTCTCACCATACCTCTTGTTTCTTGTATGTCTTTCATGATTGTCAAGTGCCACCTCAAGAAGTACAGTGGAACCCTGATAGTGACTTTTCATTCGGAACCGGACTAAGAGTAACTCTCGAAAAATCTGATAGTTCCAGAGAAGCCGAGAATGGTTTAAAATTGCAGAGTAACATTTCAAAACAGAGTTTGTACTACTAAATTACATAAAAATGTTTGAAAAATGTTTAAAACTTTTTTATTATTGTAATTTTCATTTAAAGTACTAAATAAAATATTTATGACAAGTAATTCACAATTTTTGTTAAGTTTACAGTACAGTACAGTACATGTAAAATTCCCCTTTAAAAATGGAACCATCAAAAGGAGAGAGTCAAAACTGTTTTTCCGAAAAAAAAAAAACGATTTTTTTGTTACTCGCAAGGGGTCATAGAACATAACCCCTGCGAGTATCAAGGTTGCACTGTGTATAAGTAAGAGTCATCATACCTGGCCAGCATAATAACCTACCTACTCTCTAATTTGAAAATTGCATCAGCAAATGTTGCTCAGCCTTTCTGCCTTGCTAAAGATGGGGCTAAGCCTCTCTGCCTTGACAAGAACATTATAATGTTTCCTTTCTGTGAGGAGAAGATTGCTATGCCTCCCTGTTGTGAGGAGAACTTCCCCATGCCTCACAGCAACACTAAAGGCACTAACATAGATCCCAGCCTTGTCATGGAAGTCTCTTAGCATTGCACCATCCCGGAGACCACTAGACATGCTGGCTCCACCTTAGACATTACTGTGCAATCCTGCTTGGTTAAATATGTAATTCTGCCTCCTTGCTGCACTGAGGGAATTGCTTAGGCCTTCAAACTCCAACTTGCAGAGGACATCTGCTGCTTAAATCAACATGGAATGTTGTAGAAACTCTGTCCTTGTATCCAACTATGGCTCACTGCTGGTGGAGTTTAAGATTTAAGATGTAGACCTTATTATTTACCCCGCGAATTTATCACCCTTATTGTACTCAGAATGTACATTCTACCTAGCGCTAAAGCTAAACAGGCACTCTGTGTACTTTACGAGACCATAATTGAACTACAGAACACACACCCTGGCGGACTGTTTATTGTCGCCAGAGATTTCAATCATTGCATTCAGAGCATTCAGGCCCTCACATACCATAACAGTTTTTTCCCTCAATCCATCAGGCTCCTAAACAAACAGAACTGAACTAAATTCACACACAGACACACACACACACACACACACATACACACACACACACACACACACACACACACACACACACACACACACACACACACACACACACACACACACACTACCCATATTATATTTTAACTATATTATAACTGTTTACATTGTTACACTGTTTTGCACCTACTCGATAGCTGCTGTTGCTGTTTTGCACAACTTTTTGTGTCTATGTTAACACGTACACTCTTGTTTACAGTTCTCTTGCAGTTTTATTTTTGTATAACAAATTGCATAGGTGCACTAATCTCCAAACAAGCTTGCATCTTGTAGCAATAGCTTTCTGGTCACTAAGCCCTATCACTAGGGCAACAACATAGCTGTGCTATCCATATTTTAACTGACTACAACCAGTCACAAAGTTTTCTATGTGGAAGTGGCAACCATTTTTGTTACTCCGAAATTAAACCTTGTGGAATTATAAACCAAATCTTGCATTGATTTTCACACGAAACCAATTACTTATTTACCTATTGAAGTACCGATGTAATGGCAGCCTGTTTGTAATCTTATTTAAAAATCATTTAGCTCATTATTATAAAAGTGAGGGAGCACAGGGACTCAAGAGGCTGGGGCTTGTGATGATGACACCGCTTAAAAGTGTGCCAATATGTATAAACTGAGTATTCAGACACACTATGGTACTGAGACACTGATTAGATTAATGTAGAAAATTTAAAATACATTAAAAACAGTATTGTATGACATGAGCATTGCATGAACATTAAAAGTAAGTACTCAAAGAAACTATAACTTTTATATTTAGGACAGATGTTTTTGAAATATGCACTTCTTGGGCATAATGTCACATCTGCTTTTTTACTGCTCCACTTTCTGCAGAGTTGTGTGTTAATTCATGACAATGAAAATGTTTTTTGCACCTAAAAACCCATCAGCAGCTTCAAGTCTTATTTTTTTAAATACAGTCATTCACTAGGTAAAAAATTAAATTCTACACCAGGTTTAAAGGTCCAATCTATAGATTGTCCTGTTTAGAACATGGTTGTTTGCCAGCACTGAAAGATTAAGATATCACAAAACTTTGCAGTGCAATTTTTCCCACCCTAAGTGGACATCACAAAGCTATTGGGTGCTTTTCCACCTTCATCTTGAGGATGCCCCACAGGTGCTCAATAGGGTTCAGGTCTGAAGACATACTTGGCCACTCCATCACATTCACCTTCAGATTCCTCAGCAAGGCAGTTGTCATCTTGGCGGTGTGTTTGGGGCCGTTATTATGTTTAAAAACCTCTCTAGGTTATGTATGTAACCCTGGTTCACTGAGGGAACAAGACGATGCATCAACAATGCTTTGGGAATGCTTCCGCGTTTCCACGCTCTGAATCACGTGTGTAATCTGCCCAATGGTAAGACGCAACACAAACCAGAGGGTTGATGTCATAACCAAGAAGCTATAAAACATGTCCTGTGAAGACGGTGCTACCTTTGAAAGTTAAGAAAGCACTGCAGGGATGCAGGGAGTGTGGCCTGGAGATGCAGTGTCTTGTTCTCTCAAGGAACCAGGGTTACATACGTAACCTAGAGACGTTCCATTTCAGGAACTCTAGCTGCATTAACAATGGTTTGGGAACAAGTGTCCAATACTGCCAGACTGACCAATCCTGCCTGGATTGGCACAGCTAGGTCTAAGGACAGAGGGGCCAGGAGTGGCACTAAGGTCAAGGCTGTAGGACCTGACAAAGGTCAGTGGGGTGGACCAGCCACAGCATTCCAAATGTCTTGGAGAGGTACCCTAGAGGACAAGGCCTTAGAGGTGGAATTAGCTCCGACCTCAAAAGGTGCAGGGAGACCAGAGGACTCATAAGAGGAGTGGATAGCATCCACAATCCACCTACTGAGGGTCCGCTTATTGTCTGGAAAACCCTTTTTAAATGGATTGCGGCAGACAAACAGCATGTATGGACGTATATGTTTGGTGCTCACACCAGGCACTCCCGGTTAAGGTTCTCCTGGTCTGAAGCTCGAAAAGGAGAAGGATAGAATACCTGGAGTGAAAAAACAGTCTTGACTGTGAGAAAGGGCATCTTGGACAAGGGCTCGAAGGGAGGCTCAGGCAGGGCCTCCAAAACAATGAAGGCATCAGCCTTAGGGTACCATGGAAGAAACGTGTCTCTAACAGGTTTTTCCATTGTGGCTGCCCCGCAAGCGGAGCGTGATAAGTCGCAATGGCGGACATGTAAACCTATAGGGTGGAAGGAGACAATCCTTTGGAGAACTGTTCTTGAAGAAATTCCAGCACTGGGCCAACCAGGCAGTTAACTGGACCTAACTGGTGATTTCTGCAATGTGTAGTGAACAGGTGGCACTTTGCGGCATACAACCTCCTTGTGGAGGGAGTTCTGGATTGAAGAATGGTCTGTATGACCTCGGCCAAAAGACCAATGGCTAAGAGCTGTGCCGCTCTCACCAGGAGGAGACGGACTCCATCCCTGTGAACTCTCTCCAGAACTCCCTGAAGCAGCGCTACATGGGGGAATGCGTACTGGCGGAGCCTCGGCCAAGTCTGTACTATTGTGTCTATCCCAAGAGGGGCTGGGTGAGTAAGGGAGAACCAGAGGGGACAGTGCATCGTCTCTTGAGTCGTAACTCTCAGTCTGCGTCCTGCATTTGGGTCCCTCCAGTCAGTCCCTGACAGATGTGACACGAAAGATGGGGCCTTTTTTTTAATAGACCTTGGGCAGAGTGGCCACTCATGAATGCCTCCCAAATTGTAAGGGAGGCATCTGTTGTCAACATTAGTGGATTGCGCTATCAGGAGATCCCTCTATCCCTGAGCCACCACAGTAGGGGTCTCATGAATATTAGGCCAAGTGGCACCACATTGGATGCAGTTGCCATCAGACCCAGCAGTCATTTCGATGCCCCTAAAGCGAACCTTAGAAACTTAAAAATATGCATCTTTCAGATCTATCAGGACATACCAGTCCTCAAACCTCATTTGGGAAACGACCTGTGTCAGGGTGAGCATCATAAACCTGAGTCTTATTAGAAAGCAGTTCAGCTGACGCAGATCTAAAATAGGATGCAAAACCCCATCCATCTTGGGAACTATGAAGTACTGGCTGTGGAACCGGGACTCTCTTTTAAACAGAGGGACCACTTCGATGGCCTGCTTCCTCAAATGAGTTTCTACTTCTTGTTCTATAACCAGAGCCTGCTCACGCCCCCCACGGGCGGGCACTGTGTACTGAGGTGCACGTCACTTCACAATGACGGAGTCCCCAAAAACTCCTGACTGTTGAGGATCTTTTTGCTAAAGCCCTCTTATTTAAGATGACGATTCTCAGATCTGTGAGTTCCTTGGGCCTTGGCCTAAAGCATCACCAAGGGTCCCTAGTTTCATGATTCATAAGCATTCATAATTTCATGATGCCTAGCACTCATGCTAAACTGGGGCTGGGGTTGGGGCTGCGCCTGCCGAGCAGCACCATGAGAGTGGTGAGGGAGAAACCGCTGAAACATCGACTGTTTCTTGGCCTCCTGGAACTTCTTGCTGACCCTATTCATGGCATTGCATAACAGGCCAGACAGCATCACAGGACCAAGAATTCTACAAATGTTATAATTGTGTTATAAAGGGTAAATGTAGGGTAAATTAGGATTTTCTTTACACAGTGATATTAGTAACTAGAAATACAAATAAGAATTTTAATTCACTAATTTATTAATTCATTCAATCATTTCAATAGGAAACACACTGAGGTCATGGGTTGTGTAAATGTGTACCAGTACATTTAACAAAACAGCATACTGTATTTGTGTGGTATAGAACTATTTAATACTCTAGCATTTTTAGTCTCTATCTACTGTTCCAGCTTCCGCATCTAAATATGCTGGCCAGCAGAGGAAAACACAAACAATGCATTGATGCCTGACAGGTAATTATGCAGATAATAAGGCTACTTATGGGAGTTTGTGTGGGGAAAAAGCATGAACAAACCTTTACATAAATTGTGTTTTGAAAACAATTCTGCACTAATCTATAATTGTAATTAGAAGAAAGAAAATAACTGTCAATGAACAAAAAACAAAAACAAAACATAACCTCAGGAATCAGACTGCATACAGATTCAATTCTTTTTACAATGAAAAACTTATTTTGAAAATGGTTTGTTTTGGCAGTGCTGTCCCAAACAGATGTATTGTAGACAAGCAAAAGATCACAAATGTTTTAATGTTACGGTTTTATGTGAGTTAGTGCAGTGATGGTGCTGGAGAGCAGGGTGGTGCTGTGGCACAAAGTCTTTGTCTTATATGATAATTTGTGATGAGTTAATTGGTGGTTTGTTTGTGTGTGTGTGTGTGTGTGTGTGTGTGTGTGTGTGTGTGTGTGTGTGTTTTTAATAAGTCAAGGATTTTGCCTGACATTAATTTTCTAGCAACCCACTTCTAGCAGCCCACAGCATTTCTCCTCATGTTTATGTCTGTAATCTACCACTGTATGTGAATATTGATGCAGTTGTTATTTTCTTTTAAGCATTTACACCAGTTGTATGATATCAACTCGTGTGAAAATCAGTGGCGGGCTGTCATGGCTTGCAAGGCCTTCTCTGCTGGCCGAAACTCTATAAGAATCAATGACTTACGTTTTAATATATTTTTGTCAATGAATATGTATTAAATTATTCCCAATAGTCTATTCTCTTCATAGCTTTCATAGCGTTCATACATTTTTTTTTAAGTTAGGTTACAGTTTCTATCCAATCAGATTTCAGTCATCTCATCACATGTTGCCAGGGAACGGAATCTTCCATATGTAAAGTATAAGATTTCAAGTTGCCGGCACTGGGGCTATCTAGTAGGTGTATAGTAATGTAGACATTTTTAAGTCCTTTGATTAGATGGTCAAAAACTGCACTTGTCAGATCTCTCAAACCGCATCTATGGCAAACTGCACAAGCTCAATATATATTTGCGTGGATTTAATAACAATTTTTTCATTCCACAATGATGCCTGAGGAATGGAGAAGGAGATGTGTAGACCTGCAGTAACTACACGGGAATAAAGTTGATCAGTCACACCATGAAGTTATGGGAAAGAGTAGTGGAAGCCAGGCTGAGGAAAAAGGTGACCATTTGTGAGCAACAGTATGGTTTCATGCTGAGGAAGAGCACCACTGACGTATTATTTGCTTTTAGAATTTTGAGGGAGAAGTATAGAGAAAGTCAGAAGGAGTTGCATTGTGCATTTGTGGATTTAGAGAAGGGTACGACAGGGTGCCAAGGAGTTTTGGTATTCTATAAGGAAGTCAGGTGTGTCAGAGAAGTATGTGAGGGTGGTGCAGGACATGTATGAGGACAGTGCGACAGCAGTGACGTGTGCAGTAGGAACGACAGACTGGTTTAAGGTGGAGGTTGGATTGCATCAAGGATCGGCTCTGAGCCCTTTTCTGTTTGCAGTGGTGATGGACAGGTTGATGGACAAGGTCAGACAGGAGTCTCCATGGACTATGATGTTTGCAGATGATACTGTTATTTGCTATGAGAGTAGGGAGCAGGTTGAGAAGAGTCTGGAGAGGTGGAGATATGTGCTGGAGAGAAGGGAAAATGAAAGTCAGTAGGAGTAAGACAGAGTACATGTGTGTAAATTAGACGTAGGGCAGTGGAGTGGTGCGGTTGCAGGGAGAAGAGGTGGAGAAGGTGAAGGAGTTCAGGTACCTGAGATCAACAGTGCAAAGTAATGTAGAGTGTGTTAGAGAACTGAAGAAAAGAGTGCAGGCGGAGTGGGTGGCAGGAGTGATTTGTGATAGAAGGGTATCTGCAACAGTGAAAAGGAAAGTTTATAGGATTGTGGTGAGACCTGTGATGTTGTATGGTTTAGAGATAGTGGCATTGAGTAAAAGACAGGGGGTGGAGCTGGAGGTAGCAGAGCTGAAGATGTTAAGTTTTCGTTGGGAGTGACGAGGATGGACAGGATTAGAAGTGAGTTTATTAGAGGAACAGCGCAGGACGTAGGACGTGTATGTAAGGATGTAAGACAAGGTGAGGGAGGCTCACCAAGTGAATCATGTTGCCAATAACAATGATACTGTACCTTTTCCCCTTTTATAATAAATAGAAATTGATTTTTGCTTTTTATCTATGTAATATAATGGAACGTATATAACAATATACAGTCATACAAAGTATAGTGACCCTTAGTATTATACATTATATTTTTGTAAAGAATGAACACAGTTAAAATTTGTAAACCTTTCTTTTTTAAATATACCAACCAGCAGCAGTATACTGTACACAACACTGCATTTATGCTAAATGTCTGACAGCTAATTATGTAGATAATAAATCTACTTATGTAAGTGAATTTGTGTGTGTGTGTGTGTGTCGGGGGTGTACAGCTCTAAGTACACTTGCAAACTTTGAAATGAATTGTTGTTTTGCTGTAAAAACCCTTTCCAAGCTAATCTTCCCTGCCAGTTATTGAGGTAGGAGGGGAGGACATAAATAACATTGTCATAGTGAATAAAAGAACCCCAAAGCAAAATATCACCTCAGGCTCAAGACTACACAGAGAGACAATTCTATAGTGGCATTAAAAATAAAAAAAGACAACAGTGTTCCACATTTGCCTTTTTTTTTTTGCACCTTCCATTTGGAATACATGTGTGAAAAGCCATAAAGAATTTCACTTACAGCTTATTTAAGACATTATGGAAATAATATCACAAGCTTTGTTAAAAAAAATACCATGTATGGTCCCAAAAGGGAAACATCTTAAAACATGGCTCAGGCAGTTTCCATAGTTGGATTTTCCTGGACTGTATCTACAGTACAATGATCAGCTGACAGGAAATTTTTTATGTCATTACAAGAGATAGGAAGTAATTAAGTACAAATACTTCATTACTGTATTTAAGTCTTGTATAAGTACTTTACTTACTATTTATTTATTTTTGACAGCTTTTCACTTTCACTCACTACATTTTTAACACAAATATCTGTATATTGCACTTTTTACATTTTCTCGTTAATTTAGTACAAAAGTACAAAAAAAAAGGCTTTTTGCTTAATCAACTCAGCTTATGTAAAAAAAGAACCTCATGTTATTCTTAGCACACCAATCTTTTGATAGAATGATATTAATAAGTCAAACACTGATTGATATTTATTAAAATTATCATGAGCTCTAATCCTTCTTTTCAATGACTTTAAAATAATCACACAAATTTTACAACAGGTGCAAGTTAGATTCAGGAGATTCCTTCATCATTTATTCCTTTAAAAATGTTCTGATTGATGTTGAACTGATGCTGAAATATATGTCAGTGCTAAGTAGATACCACCAATGGCAGTTCTAGCTTGAATGACGCCCTGGGTGAACCACGCCTTGAGCCAAGGTCTACCCATTAATTAGTTTCAGCTTTGAAACGCTCCTCTCTGCATTAGCTGTCACGGGATGTTCTCAGAGCAGTCCACAATACATTTCTGCAAGCGTCCTTCCATGTATAAAAATCTAACTAAATGCATTTATTATAGATACACATGTCATTGTGCACAATTTATCAAACTCTCAGAACCATACAAACCTTGGCTAATTGTAGGCATTGGATACATGCAACATCTATATCCTTATAATAATAATATCCCTATAATAATTTGTTAAATTAGCTCTTTAAGCTGCACTGAAGATTCAGAATTTTTCTGTGCTCGCACACAAAAAAAATTGAGACTTGGCACGACAGTAAAACTTTAGTTTAGTAATTAAAAATAAATTATTATGATAGTTTATTTATTTACTTACTGAAGTTGAAGTTCAGTTAAAGACAATTAAATGTATTCTTGGATGAGAGCTCTTTTTCTTTAAACCATTTTAAACAACTTAAATAAAAAAAAAATTTAAAGTATAAAGGTATATTAAAAGAATAAGTAAAACAATTAGGTATCTGTGTAAAGCTTCTTTGAGACAATGTTCATTGTTAAAAGTGCTGTACAAATAAAAATGAAAATGAAAAGACTTTCAAATCACATGAGCCAATATTTAATTTACAATAGAACAAAGAGAAAATAACAAATGTTTTAATTAATTACACCGTTATGCACAAAATGAGCTCATTTCAAATTTAATGCAAACTGAAGGTCTCAAAAAAGTTGGCACGTGGGCTGAAAAAGCCAGAAACTTTGAAAATATTCAGCTGGAAGAAGAATCAAGTTAATTGACATCAGGTCTGTAACATGATTAGCTATAAAATGGCTGTCTTAGAGAGGCAGGGTCATTCAGAATAAAGAGGGGTGGAAGCTCTCCAATCGGTGAACGAGTGTGTAAAAAGATTGTGAAATGCTTTAAAAAAACGTTCCCTAATGTCAAATTGCAAAGGCTTTGCAAATCTTATCATCTACAGTACGTCATCAAAAGTTTCAGAAAGTCTGGAGAAATCTCGGTGCGTAAGGAATAAGGCCGAAGACCTTTGTTGGATGCCTGTGGTCTTCGGGCTCTCAGAGACACTGCCAACTTAAACTCTATCATGCAAAAAAAGAAGCCATATGTAAACATGGCCCAGAAGCGGCATCATGTCCTGTGGTCCAAACCTTATTTAAAATGAAGTGTTTCAAAGTGGAAAAGTGTCCTATGGTCAGACAAATCCAAATTTGACATTTTTGTTGGAAATCACGGACGCTGTGTCCTAAAGAGAATGGAACCCTTCCAGTGTGTTAACAGTGTTCAAAAGCCAGCATCTCTGATGGTATAAGTGCATATGGTATAGGCAGCTTGCATGTTTTGGAAGGCACTATGAATGCTAAAAAGTATATAAAGTTTTTAGAGCAGCATATGCTCCCCTCAAGATAACATCTATTTCAGGAGAAGCCTTGTGTACTTCAGCAGGACAATGCAAAACCACAAACTGCAGCTATTACAACAGCATGGCTTTGTAATAGAAGAGTGCTAAATTGGCCTGCAGTCCAGATCTTTCACCTATAGAGAACATTTGGCACATCATTAAAAGAAAAATACACCAAAGACGACCACAAACTCTTCAGCAGCTGGAAACCTATATCGAGCAAGAATGGGACCAAATTCCAATTATAATAAAAAGCAGAGTAGACGCTACACTGAATTCTTTTGAGACCTGTAGCAGGCATCAAATTTAAAATGAGCTCATTTTGTGCATAAAAAGTGTAACATTTCTTAATTTAAACATGTATGTTCTCTATATGCTTTTGTGACTAAAAATTTTGGCTTATGTAATTTGAAAGTCTTATAGTTTGCATTTTATTAAAATTTAAAAATAGTTTATACTTAAGCTGTGAAAGGAACATTTTTAAGAGCTCAACACAGCAGCTTTTATGATGCAGAAGCCATTTTAGTTTTTGATTCTGAATATATTATTCAGCTTGTTTTGTTATTTATTTCAGAAATCCTTGTGATACAATAAGTTCGTGCTGGTCTGACTTAAATAAAATAGTGTTTAAAAAGTGTCCCAGTGTGAATGTCATTAAAAGTGTCCATGTGCATTAAAAGTGAAATGTGACATTTCAATACTGCAAATAATTGGGCAGTAAAGAAAAAAAGAGACAGAGACAGAAGTCCAGGGAGTAGGTCCTAAGAGTTTCCTGGTTTAGACACCGTGGAAAGAAGTTCCTTCTCATTCGGTCTGTGTTTGCCTTTAAGCAGTGGAAGTGCTTCCCTGAACGCAAAAAGAAAAGAGTCTTTTGTTGGGATCGTTGAGGCCCTTCACAATCTTCCTGAACCTGGCACAATCTTTCTGCCACTGCTTGCTGTAGATGTCCTGCAGGTTAGGTATCTCAGTGTGGATAGTACTTTTAGCTGACCACACCACCCTCTGGAGGGCTCACCTGTCCTTCATGGTGCTGTTCCTGAACCAAAAAGTAATGCTACCGGTCAGGACGCTCTCAGTGGTGCAGGTGTAGAAAGTATTTAGCACTTGAGAGGGAAGTTGAAAGTCCCTTAAGCGTCTCAGATGGTATAGACGCTGCCGGGCCTTCTTCACCAGGGTGTTGACCAAAACAGGTCCTGTGTAATGTGAACACCTAGGTACTGGAAACTTGATCTTTGTGCTAAAGTCCACTATTAAAACTTGTTAAATGTCTAGAAGAAGATTGTTATCCTGGCACCATTTCTCCAGGTTTTTAATCTCCTGTAGGTAGGCCGTCTTGTCATTGTTGGAGATCAGGTCAGTAAACTTGATGATGGTGGTGGAGTTGGAAGTGGCCACACAGTCATGGGTGTACAATGAGTACAGCATAGGGCTCAGAACACAACCCTGAGGAGCTCCAGTGCTGAGGATTAGATGTGTTTCCTCATCTGTAAGGCTTGTGGTCTGTCTGTCAGAAAGTTGGAGATCCATTGACACAGGGTGGGCTAAATCCCAGGACCTCCAACTTAGAGGTGAGCGTGAAGGAAATTATGATGTTAAACGCTGAATTGTAGTCTACAAACAGCATTTTTGCATAATTCCCTTTTCTGCAGTCCAGGCTAATTGCTGGATGGAGAAGATGTATAAGTATGTACTCAGTAGAGTGGTTTTGGCAGAAAGTAAACTGTAGTGATGCAGTGATGAAGTCTCTGACCAGTCTTTTTTAAAAGCAATTTATCACTACTGAGGTCAGGGCTACAGGGTGGTAGTCGTTGAGGCAGGTGAGCCGGGGATTCTTTGGGACTGGATCGATAGTGGACCGATTAAAGCATAAGGGGACTCCAGACTGTTCCAAGGAGAGGCTGAATATATCATTGAACTCCGGTGCTAGTTGGTCAGCACAGGCTTTCAGAACCCAACCTGTGATGCCATCTGGTCTTGCTGCCTTTCTGGTATTCCTCTCCTAAATGCCCTTCTCACGTTATGCTCCGAGAAGGTTTTTCCCTCCCCGGCTTCCTCAGCGTGCATGCTGTTTGTGCCGCTAGCACTGCTGGTGTGGTTAGCTGCAGCCTTAAAGCGAGCTCTAAAGGTGTTTATATTGTCTGCCAGAGAAGCGGCCGAATTTCCTATTCTAGAAGATGGTGGTTTATAGTCTGTGATTGTTGTCAATTCCTGCCACAGGCTTCTATAGCCACCTCCCTTAACCCCTATGTGGTTCCTTCACCGCTCTGCACACACTGTAAGATGCCGCCTTGTACTCGTCCATGTTTCTGGTGGCGAACCCTACGTTTTAGGCGTTGTAGAGCATTGCAGATAGCTTTATCTACCCTCAGATAGTTTTATTCACCCATAAAGTTTTTTTGGCCACTTGAATTATCCTTTTCACAGAGCTTTGGGACAATTCACAGTTCTCAAGATTGTTTTTAACATTTACAGTTTTTTCTTTTGGTTTATAATAACTGTGTTTTGTTGTGCAATTGTGTGAAAACAGAGAAAAATACATTGTTTCAAAAATAACAGTATAAACACAAATGCAATTACCAACATTTTCAAATACTTACAATTTTATAAAAGGGCACAGTTTTTGTTTAATTGCTTTATCTATTATGCCTTATGTTAGCGTGTTCTCACCACATGCCACACTCTAGCTGGAGCTCATAACACCATGATAGCGCCATTTCATAACACTGCATGCAAAAATGCAGTGCTATTTTTTTAATTAGCACTTGTGACTAATAGATTTCTATCTCTATTTTCCGTACAGCACCGTCTCACACCTTAACAAGGTATTATCGCACAGCTGCTGCTTCTACATTTCATCTCGATTTTTTACTGGAAAAACAACCATGTAGAGTGATACACATGTCTGCACAGAAATAAGTCTAAGCACAGGATTAAGCATGTGACTTCCAACTGCCCAGTTTTTCACATCACTTTTCTACTATGAAGGCTATCAAACCTAAATGGGTTTGTGAAAAAGAAGACTTTCAATATATATATATATATATATATATATATATATATATATATATATATATATATATATATATATATATATATATATATTCATGGATTTAAATCCATGTAAATGTCATCCGCAGGTTCATGAGCAGCAAGAAGAAAGAGTGCATGCAGCAACATGTGGTGCTACATGCAACATGATCTAAATTATAAAGGCCATTGAATTGTACTCAACCACACATCCATATTTATTTATTTACTTGTTTATATATATATATATATATATATATATATATATATATATATATATATATATATATATATATATATATATATAAACATTCTATATATATATATATATATATATATATATATATATATATATATATATATATATATATAAACATTATATATATAGATATTTACTATTTACAACATATTTAAATGATTTTAAGTAAATAATCATGATAACTAAATGATAAAATAATATACAAATATAAACTATAATGTTAAATTTATCTAAACTTTACAAATAGAATAGAAAAATCAAATAGATTTTACATTATATTTAATTAACAATAGAAAAAGTAAATCTGTCTTAGCCATCAAATTTCCACATCTCTATCTGTCTAGTAACATGAGAGTATTTACTTAAAATTAGCATGTTGTAAAAGAGCATTTCATTCAGCTATTACCAGTGGAAGTTTTAATTCCCTGGTACATTTAGCTTCTCTGTAACATTTTTCTTTCCCAAGAATAAAAAAACCCCAGACAAATCTGCAATGGGTATTTGCAGAAAAAAAATTATAAAATGACCAGTGCATTAAAATAAGGACAAACTCCTTCCAGCTGACTATTAAATTGTTAGTGAATCATCCAACACATTTTTCCCAGTACAATCACAATCTTTAAAAATAAAACATATATTTTAGCCTTTTGCAAAACAATGAAATGGTTTCTAGTGGTAATCACACATAGAGGAATTTAAAAGGGAAAAACAAAAGCAAAGACTGTCTGAGCATGAACTGAGTAGGTTGCCATTCTCTCAAATTCCAAACGATATTGTGGTCCCCACAGCAAACAATTCACATGTTTGGGTTTCATGAAAGATGTGGATAGAGGCTGAAATATGTTGAATATGTATGAAATACTTGGCAAAATAAGCAATTTGCAGGTAACATTTACTTTAAACAAAACAATATATGATGGTCTACATTATTTTTTTTTATAAATCTGGATTTATATATTTTTATATTAATCTGTCAGTTTAATCTATAGCAGTTTATATATTAATCTGTCAGTTTAATCTATAGCAGTTTAATGATGGTCCAGAGAGATTTCTCTCTGGACCATCAACTGTTGATATATATTGTTGTGACATGGAGACAGGTCTGGAAAGAATGGATTGTGTTCAATTTCAGCTCACAAAATTGATCTCTAAAGATAATATGTGGGAACTTCCCAAGCTCCTGACTGACCCTCTCTGACTAGATATTTGATTAAGACTGAATCCCCAGCTTAGACTTACATAAATTCCAAGCTTCTTACAATACGGTGAACTAGGAGTGCATATCTAGAGAAATGATAGACTGTGTACATAAGGGTATTGACAAATCCCTGTGCCAGGGCTGCATTGGCTCTCAGATCAGTACAGATAATAATGACCAGAGGACTTGTAGCTTAGGTTTGCATGTTTTGGCTTTCTTTAGATATAAGAAATTCTCATTTAAAATGGTGACTGATTATTCCAGCCAGTGGCTGAATTCCCACAGTGCCATCATTTTAATTTAATTGCTTTCTAGAGAAATATGCAATAGGACATGTCTTCAATAGGTTCCTTGGAAACCCTTGGAAGAAAGTAGATACTGTACTTGAGAATGGGAAGATTGTGTTGAATGCAATGCCTTATTAGCCTTTTTGTTTTCTTAAAGGTTATAGGGAACTTGATCAAAGGTTATGGGGTATTTCATTGAAAGTTCTGGGGCAGATCAGATTTGCTTATCTCCAAAATTATTTTACGACATTTCTGTAAAAATTTATCATTCCCCTAAAGTACTGTAGATCCTTGATTTTACTAAAAATGGATGAGTCTGACTTCACCTCACCTCCATGATGGGGATGCCATTTTAGCATTGAATGTCACATTTCTCCACAGTCAAAAAACATCTGATATACAGTATAACTGTTGTTAATTTAAGTTCCCAAAGTACAAAGTGATCAGTATCCAACACACATACTTTTAAAAAAGTAATAAAACCATTAAAAGAAAAAGCAAGCAAAATAAATGAACATAAAAAAAAGATATGGTGATGGTAATAAACTGAAATGCAAGAAATTTGTGTCAAGGTTTTTTTTTCTTCTTACAGAACGGCTTGTTTTTTGTTTTTTTTAGAACAAATGTTCTGTCTGTATATTAAAAGCTTAATGATTATCGGGACTACCAAGACATGATACTGTACCCAGAATATCCATTCCAAAACCCAGTTTCTTCTTCAGCATATTGTACAGAGAAACAGGCCAGTGATGTGTATGGCATAATATTTACAGATTTATACATAGGATAAAACCAAGAACATAAAAAATTTGTAAAAAATTTTTCATATTATATTTAAACTAAACTTTTAAACTTTTAAATAATATTCTTTATATATATATATATATATATATATATATATATATATATATATATATATATATATATATATATATATATATATTTAATATAAATAAAATTATTTTGGGCAGGGTATGTCACTAATAAATAAATAAAAAAATTCAAATAAAGCAAAATCTCTTGAGTTATATTATTCCTGCCATATCAATATCTCCAAATGATGTTGTACACAATACATAATAAATCTGACATTAACTTTTTTGTCAGCAATTTTGGCTTCTACAACACAGATATACAAAGAAACACAAACAATCTTATTTGCCCCAAAAGGAGGAAATGTGTTATGTGTGTCTCACCAAGGTCTGATAATTTAGCAATGAGTACCAAATAAGGTGTGTATATAATTAGACAATTTATACTCTGTATTTGGGCATGTGTGTGAGAGTATGTGAGTGTGCATACACAGCAGGTAATGTTATGGATAATTTTGCTTGGCTTGTCTCCTTCATGCTCATTCACCAAGACAAGAGAATGATGAAAATTAGATCCTGCTATGCGGCAAGTGATTTGGAATAAACAAGTCTACACAAAAACATACACACACTCACAGTGGGTAGCTCATCAGAAGGTGGGTGAGAACAGTAATCACTGGAATAGACACTAGAGAATAAGGTATGGGCAGCTCTGCTTAGTGCTTGCATCTAACCTCTCCTGTGTTTGCTTCATCAAGACCAGCTCATTACTGCTGTTGTTCTCTCCCAGAAGCTGCCGTTAAATAACGCTGTTACAGCTAGGATTTAAACTGATCCCAGATCAGTGTAAAGTGTCTTGTCAAGCTCTATTTACACTGAAATCTAGTCCTTGGTGTGGTCCAGCAGCTTTTTCAGCTGAGCAGTGTTCCCCAATAAGAGTTCATTCTAGTTGTAAACAGAAAATAAGTATTGACGTCACATACACCCATGTACTTACATTAACATAACATCATCTACTGTGAAAAGCTTAACAGTCTTACATTTTCACCCCTGAGTTCAAACGCTGTTAATCTCGACCTTTAGCAACAACTCTGCACTAAACAGCTTAACTGACTTCAATGTACATGGCATGTCACCACCGGAGAGAAAGCAGGTCAGACAGACCAATAGTCCCACCAAAACTACTAATCCTACTTTCACAAATGCAGTGATTTTATTGATTCGAGTTTCAAGTCACTATACTATGAAGTCTCCAGTAGACATTTTTACTTTTATCATTTTTAATACTGGGATAAAAAAAAAACTGGGAGAAAATACAGTTACTAAAGCAATATTTATTATTAGGAGGAGTGGTAATGTAAGTACTGCTGGAAGAGACTTGCTTCTTTAAATGCAGTCGTCTAAAGACTGTAAGTGACTCAGCAGTTCTGACATCAAGTGGAAGTTTCAAGAGTCATGAAGCATGTCTTCCTTTTACCCTGAGTACAAGGAAGTGGTGGAGAATGCAAAAGGGCGGGATGAGATATGTGCTGTGAGGCACACATCAATGTGCTTCAATGTTTTAAACCTGCTATGAGGTGGTCTAGTGGTTAAGATGCAGCGCTCTCACCACTGCGGCCCGGGTTCAGTCCCCGGTCAGAGAACCAACCCCTGCAACTCTTACTGGCTCCAAGCCCGGATAAATAGGGAGGGTTGCGTTAGGAAGGGCATCCAGCGTAAAAACGTGCCACATCGAACATGCGAATGATCCACTGTGGCGACACCTGATGGGAGAAGTCGAAAGAAAGTTTTTATTTTATATAAAACATGACAAAACATTTAATCTCTTGTTTAACAGGTGAATGTCAAATCATTCAATCAATTCATTGAGCATAACATGGAACAATAAACCTAATCATAGTCCTAACCATTCATACAATATCTTCATTATTTCAGAACAAAATGAAGAAAAGGGAAAGTGCAAGCATTTCGTTTATCAGCCCTCACCCAATAACTCAATGACAATTGAGATTTTAATACACTATTTAATGAGAGAGGACGAGAAAGTAGAGAGCATAGCACAGAATGCGAATCTTCCCAAAGGTCAAATAAATCCTGTTGCCCTTGTGCATTAATTACTCAGTTTCACTGTACCATAGATTTTAAAGGCAGATGATAAAAACGCAATTACCTCTGTGCTTTAAACAGTCATGATGAAGCTCATCTACATAATGGACAAAGTGGACATAATGGACTTTTGCCACATATCAACCCTTATATTCACTGTATTAATGCTGTTCTGCTGAGCCAGGAAATCTCCATACATTTCATATCAAAAAGGCTAAATATGACAGAGCAGTAGATTCAGCCATGGGCTTGATTTGTAGCCTTGTGCCAGTTTTAGAAACTAGTAAATGCATTAATCCCACATATATAGTTTAAACACAAAATTCGGTTGCCTAATTTTATGAAATCTGAGAAAAAAGGACACAAACTCAACAACCATACAATACATAAAGCTGTCTAAAACATTAGGCAAAAGTAGTCTAGCTACTTGTTCTGGATATTCAACACTGAGATTCCATCATTGTGTGTGTTTGTGTTCTGGCTGCCGGATAATGGATTCAGTTGAAGTTTGTTATTTTAAAGTAATGAGTGTTATAAGTATAAAGTTTGGACTAGCATTGGTTCATCATGTATTTGGCATCAGGACTGATACCATTTCTACTGTTTTATTTATTCATTTATTTAGTTATGATGAGCAAGAAGGGCTGGAAAGTTCATTAAATATACAAAGAAAAGCCCCACAATAGTAATACCCCTGGAGTGTTTTTTTTCCTTTTCTCCATCCAAAATACTAAATTATTTATCAGATTATTTCTGACAAACATGCTGCCTGAATAAACATTAGCTTTTAAGTTATCCTGTAACTATTTACTTATTTAAGTAAGAATTGATAAGTATCTCAGGATTAGTCCATTAAATGGGTTCAGTGCTATGAGTGTAAATAACAAATAAAAGTGGCCTCATTGTTTGCTAATGGGTTCTCCTAAAACCTAGTTTGCTATACACACAATGCTGTAAAGATAAGCTAATAATGCATAGTAAATCTGTAATATTATACACTAAACAGACCCCAGTGTATATATTTCCAGACACTGAACCAAAAATGAACTAAAACAATGTTCGTTTAGAACTTAATGAATATTAACTTAATGAATATTTCCCATGAGCTCTAGCAGCATTTAATTACCTGCCACTACTTAAGAGGCTTAATGTGTAAAATGTAACCATGCTTGTCTAATTATATGTCCACTTTTTACTTTCCCCTTTTATTTTTAGTAAACAACAAACCATGGGCATGTGCCAGTGTGATAAGCGCAATGCTCTTGTTAATATAAAAAATATAATTTAAAAGTCAGGCAAGGCATCGTCTTAAGTACATAAAAGGAAAAGTCTCTGAGCATTAGCAAGACAGACTGGTAATATTCCTTTCATACAACTGCAAAGGAAAGGTACTTTTTACCCGACACAATTCATATTTCATTCAAATAAGATCCAGAACTAAATTAATCAGACATTAAAAAGCGAAGAGCAATAATACATACAGTGATTAATTTTACAGAGAGTATTTTAGTGTTAATAGGTAATAATATAAAGTTCTAATCAAACATGCAATGATATTCAAATGACTTTGGCCTCAACCATTATAAAATATCGCATTCATTTTGCTTTTTAACAAATATATATAGTGTTTCTAAAAGTTAATATGTGCTTGCAATAAACTTCAGAAACAAGAACTGTAGTTACTTAAAATGTCAAGGAAAAAAATGAAAAACAGAAAGAAAGGTGCTTTATCCATGTCCTTTACAGGACAGTTCAATTCTTTCCACAGCATATTGCAGTGATACTGGGGTCAGACATGCTAAAGTGCTCCTGGAGCACAGAGGTTTAAGAGCCTTGCTCAAGTGCCCCAAGGATGGCAAATTGATGATGTGGGGGCTTGAACCCCTCACCTTCTGAACAGTAGCCCAGAGCCTTAGCAACTTAATACTGTTTATCACTTAAGCCAATATCCTACAAGATATTTAGGTGCATTGTCAGAATCTCTGGAATATATTTAAAATGGCTTATATACTGTACCTGACCAGGCATTGCCGGTTCTGCACTGTTCCTTCTTTGGACCACTTTTAATAGATACTGACCACTGCAGACTGCAGTTTTGGAGATGCTCTGTTACAGCCGTCTAGCCCAATTTGGCCCTTGTCAAACTCGCTTAAATCCGTACACTTTTCCATTTTTCCTGCTTCTAACACATCAACTTTGAGGACAAAATATGCTGCCTAATATATTCCATCAACTATCAGGTGCCATGATGAGAAGATAATCAGTGTTATTAACTTAACCACTTATAATGTTTTAATGTCAAAATGTGATGCGTAGTCAGTGTATGTCCGGTATGCTTATTATTACAAAATTATACTACCAAAGTAGATTTCCTCAAGTGTCAAGTGTCTACTAGCAAATGAACACACTATAGGATCTGGTCTTGGTTTAGACACTGACTGAGCTATGTGTGTTGTTGACCTCGCCTTAATTCTGGAGATTCAATCTTTTATTTACTTTTTGTTATTTTTGTTAATTTATTTCCTATTGATCTTGTTTTTGCTATTAACAAAACTTGCTAATTATTTTTAATTGCTTGTATGTTAATAAAATCGTTGTGATACAATGAAGAGGAAACAAGATGAGTGAAATCCTGACTGGATCTAATAGAGTACTGCACATAAACAAAGAATAACTGATAAATATCTGGGTTGTATCGAAAACCCATCTCATTTTCTCAAATAGCAGGATAATGTCCCAAGTTTAGCCATTTTCTCCAGACAACACTGGCAGCCATTTCGAGTTCTGAAAACATTTATTAAAAGTACCAGACTGAGGTGAATGTTTGAAGCAAGTTTTTTTAACCAGCGTGACAGTCGTTATACAAAATGAAACAACATGAGTTTTAGAAGGAGTGGGCAAGTTAGACAGATTTATTTACAAAATCATTGCTACTTTATAGCTTTGCATTCAGGGGAATTTTTGTCTCTTTGTAATTTGGTCACCTTGTTCTTTCACTAGGCAGCACAGAACAGCATAATGCACTTAAAGAAATGAGTTATCCATCCTCTTCTGCACACAAGTTTAAACACGCATGTTCAGATACGTTTTGCTGGTTCTGTTACACCATTTGTGAGCCACTACCATTCTTTTATATTCTTTTATCTCAAGCCAAAAGATATTTGGTTTGACTTCATACCAGACAAATTCACATTAAAATAAAATAAAAACAATTATATATATGTCACTGTCTGTCTTTGTGAAAGAAATACGAATACATATTAAGTCTATATTTAATTACACTGCTTGTTTGAGAACAATTTACATAATTACAAAACGAATCACCTTATGACCATGACCACACAAGTCTACTTTTCCATTCACTTCTCTACAGAACTTGAGGACATTGACACCCTAAAATATTTGAATGCAAAAAATTATTGCAAAAAAATACTAATTAATAATAATTTTAATAAATTAGTTAAACCTGAATCATCTAATGAGTATAGAGGGATGATAAATATGATCAATACTCAGTGTTTTGGATTTGAGAAACTTTGAGAAATATAATTTTAAGTCAATAATTTAGCCTCAAACACAAGAAAAATACATATTCACACCGATGGCCGATGCGAGCAGGAAGTTAAGCATACAACAGTCATGTCTATGTACTCGATACAAGGTGGTATCAAAAAGTTTCGAGAAGTGCTAATGCGATTCTGATCACATTACCATGTCTACGATTTCACCATGGACAGCAAGTTCGAACAAAGAGCAAACATGAAATTCTGCATGAAACTGGGCAAATCTGCCACAAAGAGACGTTTGATGAAATTCAGCATGAAACTAAGCAAATCTGCAACAGAGACTTTTCAGTGATGTTCTTCAAGAGTGGAAGAACATCACTGGAAGATGATGAGAGATCAGGAAAACCTTCAACAAGCTTCCCCGAAAAAGTCGAAACGATTTGGCAACTTTCGCATGATGATTTTCGGAGAACAATCCATATGATGAAGATCTGTTGGGGGGGTTGGAGGGGGTCATCTGGGGATAACTGGGGCACTGTTTAGTGGGGAAGAAACTGTTCTTGTGGCATTATGGTCTATAGGAGGACAAGGACAGAAAAGGTTCATTTTCAGGAGGAGAGGGGTCAGCTGTGATCTTGGCTGCATGTCTCCGTGTCCTGGAGACGTACAGCTCCTGGAGGGAGTGGAGTGGATGACACGCTGCAGCTTGTTGCAGTCATTTCTAAAATCTTCTATCATCTCCAACGTCTTAAGAGAGTTGAGCTCCACACTGTCCATGCTGCAGTATGACACCAGTCAGTCTATCTCATTCCGGTAGCCGAGTCCTCCCCATCAGAGATGAGGCCGATGAGGGTGGTGTCATCAGCAAGCTTTAGGAGTTTGACAGACTGTTGACCAGAGGAGCAGCCATTGGTGTAAAGGGAGAATAGCAGAGGTGAAAGGACAAAGCCTTGGGTGATTCAGTGCTCATTTTACACGCATCAGAGACATGCTGCTGATCAATGGCTGGTGAGGGAAAGACTGGGGAGGTCAGGTCTGTCACATTGTCTTTCAAAGCGGCAGTAGTACTCATTCAGCCTGTTGGCAGGTCGTGGGGGGCTCTAAACTTGTAATTGGTGATTGCCTTAGGCCTTTTTTCTCACAACAGGTTTGTAGAGTTGTAATCTCTGCCTGTATGCAGTAATCTAATGCACCATGATGTGGTCAGACTGGCCCAGTGCTGCACGAGGGACAGCATAATGGTGTACCACTTATGGTGGTGTAGCGATGGTCCAGTACATTCCCCTCTCTAGTCGGGCACTTAATAAACTGTTTGTAAATGGGAAGTTTGTGGGTAAGATTACCTTAATTAAAGTCTCCTAGGACAATAACCAAGGCGTCCGTGTTTGTCCGTTCCACACGCAGTATCTCGTCAGCTGCGATTTGTGCACATTACCTTGTGGCAGGATGTAAACACAGATGAGAATGAATGAGGAGAATTTGCGGGGCAAGTAAAAGGGCTTGCAGTTAATGATGAAGGGCTCCAGGTCCAGGAAACAGAGTTGAGACAGTACTCTCACTTTAATGCACCAACCGTTGTTAATATAGAAACAGATTCCTCTATCTTTTGTTTTGCCAGAAATCTGTGTGTGTCTGTCCGCTGTATGAAGAATAAATCCACTCAGCTGTAACGCAGAGTCTGGTATAAGATCACCCAGCCACGTTTTTATGAAGCACAAAACACAAGGCATATAAAAGTCTTTGCTTTTGTTCATCTGCAGGGTCAGCTTGTCCATTTTGTACTCGTGCGGAGACACACGAGTACACCTGATCGTTTTTCTCTTTTCCAGGGCTTCACTTTGTTACGTGCTGCCTTAATCAAAATAGTCAGTAAATCCAGAAGCCATAAAAAGGCTGAAGAAGACAGAAAAAGAAAATAAGACCACTTGGGTGGTAGCTCTGATGTTCATAAGCTCTTCTCTAAAATAGGAGCAACTAGAACCATGGTAGAAAACTGAATAACACCCCCAAAAAAATAGTAGAGGGCACCGAAATCATGACTGCCGTCCGTGCCATCTTGTTTGCCTTTAAAAACAATTAGAAACAAGTAAGCTGCTTTGCTGTTGTGTTGCAGCAGGAGGAGAAAGAGGCACATATTTGTTTTGAAATGGAAACAGTCATATGATTTGGGGCTGACCTATTGGAAAAAATTATCCTTCTCAAAAAAGGCTTTAAGAAACGTGGATAAGAAAAAGCAAAGTAGAGTTTATTGCAGTAAAACCACAATCAACCCAAGAGCATGCTCATGACATGTTAGGGATGAACTGAAGATCAGTGGCAAAATCTTCTTCATTTATACACATTGTACATTCCTGATAACCATTACATTTGGAAACTCCCCACATTTTGACCCTCCCCATTTGCCATTGCCAAAAATATCTGTCTTCAATACATCATTTAGGGGTTTGTTTAACCATTCTAATATCTATTAACTTCAGCCTATTTAGGGTTGAAGTGAAATAAATGAAGAACCATCTTATTCCTCCAGCTTACTTGCCATGTTTATTCTTTTTTTTATACCTCCTCCTTGATACTAACCAATTTAAAGATATTGATATTGCCAGTGAAGGTTCTGCTGAAGATTTTACTGAGCATTAGCCTTGTTCTCAAGGCCACTCTGGGCAAGAACATTTTACTTAGTTACTATGACCTGGGCAAAATAAAAATCCAAAACCATCTGTCCCTAGCTGTGTGCTGTGTACTTTTTGCTCTTAAATTTAGAGTGTGCAGTCTGTTCATTATATGAACATGAAGTTCAAGATACGTATTAACTTAATAAATTGTCCTATACTCATTGCCTGTGTGTTAGATCACTGGTATTGTTATTGAAGATGAGACGTTTTGGCTAGCACCACCACCAGTTGATGAACCACCTGTGCTATTTGCTGTGCTAGTAATCCCTGGACAGGTCTTCTTTTGTAAAAGTCCAGGAGAAAATGTTTTGTGACATTCTTGAGTTTAACACCATCACCAGCCTTCACAATATTTTAGGGTTTAAAATTCACAAAAGTGAAACACTTTATTGTGAATACAAGGTTAGCCATTTTTTGCCACCACTGCAGCCCAACATAAATGCCAGAGTAGGGGTGAAACTATATACGAATGCATTATTCAGATAGAATGGTTAGATGAAATGAATATGAATATGAATACAGAGAGTCAATTAGTATTTTTATCTTAGCAGAAAGCTTTAGATTGTGTGTGTTGGAACTGTGATTATGCAGGGTGACTTTCGTATAATTTCGAACTGTGAAAACAAGCATGGTCAAGCTTTTGGGAAGGGTTGCCAAGTTTTGACAGAAAAATCAAAAATAGGTATTTTTGAATATCATATAACATTTGAATATCTACATTTTGAAACGGAGAAACCAGTAAATTCAGAAAGAAAAGGTAAAGACCCAGGAACCATATGATGTAGAGGCAGCTTTTATATGTTTACATTTATGGCATATGTTAGATGCCCTAATTAAGAGAGGCTATCTCAGTTATACAGCTGAGCAAATTAGGTCCTTGCTCAAGGACCAAGCAGTGGCAGCTTGGTGATAAAGAGATTTGAACCCATGACCTTCTGATCAAAAATCCAACATCTTATCCATTGAGATGCCACTTGCCTTTTTATACTGTAAAATCAAAAAGTTGGCAGTCCTCTACTGATCCTTAGAGCCATGGTGCTGTGTTTCTTTGTATTGTATTCTTTATATTTGGCTCTGTCTCTAACAAACAACTGTTTAGATACTTATTTTACAAGCAGTATAGCAATGTAGGTCAGAAAAAGGATGATAACAGGATTTACGTATAAGTGTGTGTGTGTGTGTGTGTGCGTTGCTCAACTCGATTCGTGGTTTCTAAACTAACCTTCATAATTGTCTTGGCGATGCAAATGTTGAGTATCTACAGCTAGAGCGTACTTGCACAACATATTGTCAGAAATGTTCCATTTATTAAGAAACTGTGTGCACTACAATGTTAACTCTACAAAGTATTACTGAAGTACACTTCTCAAGGCCACTCCAAGTGAAAGCTGCAGGCTAAGCATGCAGAACTCTGAGATATCACAAAGCTGTAAAGAACCTTATACAGTAATCCTGTTTTATGTTATTTTATTTATTTATTTTTTTCTGGAAAGTTTATAAACTCTAGGGAATACTGATTAAGACATTTGTATAGCATATTCCTCCTTCTATCAAAACACCTTCACACAGGCTTGAATCTGACTTGGATTGCAATGTCGATCACAGAGTATATTCAGGCAAAGCTTAATATCAGGTTGTGCAGTCTGGAAAACAAATAGTGAATTATATAAAAAACATTTAAATGGCCTTGAATATTACCTTATTTAAAATGTAATATTTTGAAGTTTTTAGGTGTCTCACCATACATTTTTAATGAAAATTGTATTACATGGTCTTTAGGGACTAATTTAAAATGGCAGACTTGGACACTCTGTTGTTGTTTATATACAGTATATATATATTTTGTTAAAAACCGAAACTTTATTTATTTTCTTAGGAATATTCTGCATTCCCTTCCAAAACCAGTCAGTGCTATTCAGCATTATTCCATCTATTCAGTATGTGTACAATATAATGCCTGTATCTGAAGCTACACTTCCTGACTAGCAGTTCTTCACACAGATGATTTTCTAAACACTTCCAAATGTGTAAAATCTTAAAGCTTTGAGAACCCATTCATTAAATATTAGAATAAACTGCAGTTCTTTATTTGGTTCGGGGTTGGATATTTTCAGCTGGTGGACTTTTTAAACCGACCAGAAACATTTAGGTGTTTAAACACTCCAGCCATATTGTTGTTACACCTTTTACACTAGTATCATCACCACAAATTACCATATGAATGCCACTGCTTTGCTGAGAAATCACCTTCCAAATTATGTAGTGGTGTCTTTACATTCATGAACAGGGTACAAGAAGGATGACAAACTGTGTATAGCAACAAAGGGCCTCTATTCAGTCAACATACAATTTCCATTGTGCACCTATTTAATACATTTAACTGATACACTTGCAACACGTTATATATTCAAAATCTGCTTAAGTACCCTCTGCTTAAACAAATGATATTTCAATTGTAACTCATCATAAACATATGCATGGTTTTAGCATTGATGTGATTTTCAAGTAAGCAATAATCAGGGATTTTGGCCAACTTCATATCTGTAGCATATTCCCACTAATAGTCCAATACTTCTTTTCCAGATATTTTTCCAACCCCTTTGCTTATTATCTGTAGTAAGTCTATTTTATATATATATATATATATATATATATATATATATATATATATATATATATATATATATATATATATATATATGAACATATTGACACAGTGATTACTATTCATTTTACATGTACATTAGATACAAGGTGAGGCCTTGTGTAAAGAAAACAAGAACATACAATACACCCGAGACACAGATCATTCCATACACCAATAAGGATTACTGCCCGGATCTCTTCTGTTCTTCTTTACTATGGCTTGAAGAAGGGAAAGAACACTAATTTATGTCCTTTCTTTGAACCATTTCAGCTGAAATCACTGATTGTCAGGCTGGCTAATTTTGTGCTTATCTACATTCAGATTAATATCAATTTTGCAGTCCACAAAATGCTGAAATTCGACCAAAGCATCCAAGGACTCTGGTATTACTCATGGTATAATTTGAAAATTGATTAGATGGGAGGAAATTGTTTTCATGCATGAAACAAGTATGATTTAAGAATATTCCGAAACAAACAAACAAACAAACAAACAAACAAACAAAAAATAACCCAGGAATGTAACTTGAGACATACACCATCAGGCAATAATTAACAGTGATTCTGTTTGTAGCAAACATACATCTGACCCATTCCTTGTTCAATTCCATGATTGCCTTGTCTTTTCTCTAACAGGAACAACAAAGATTATCAGGGTCAAAAAAATGATATTTTTATTGTTCTTTTACTTTTCCCATGGCTAATGGTCTATAAATGTTTGATAGAGACTCCATGCTAACAGATAATAAACATGGTGGATTGTTAGTCGTTGGGTGATTTTCTCAGCCACTGGAAGAACTGCTCCTTGTAAAGACTGTGCCATTTTACATTGGCCTTGACAATCTCCAACGCTCGAGTGAATGCTGAAACTGCTTCTCCATTGTTCATCTGAATGAAATCCTTCAGCTGTGGAGATAGAAATAAAGTGAAAAAAATGACCGTATGACCATAATGACTAGAAATACATTATGACCTTATGACATTATGACTATAATGACTAGAAAGACATTATGACCTTATGACATTATGACCATAATGACTAGAAAGACATTACACAGTAGTGTAAAGTATGAAAACACCTATCCAAACAGCTACAATATATGTGCCTGTTGAACATCCCATTTAAGATAGGAAGGCCACTAGATTTTTTTAGCAAATAGATTTTATAACATAGCTGTGTGAATATCTGATCATTCAGCTATAGGATCATAACTGAGGTCCGGTGTTGGGTAAGAAGTTCTAGGTGGCTAATCAAATTTAGCCCATGTCATGGCTCATCCATTACAACCTTCACAAACCCTCTTTGTGACACCATTGAGCTTGTTTTGTGCAGAATGCAACTGCCATTCTGGAACAGGTTTGGGTTCCTTAGTTCTACAGAAGAAAAACTGTATGTAATGTTCAGTAACCGTCTAATGTTTTGATCTAATCTGACCCAGGGTCCCTAAATAGTGGGAACAAAGTGAAAGCATTTACCCTGCAGTAAACTGAATGACCTGTAAAGTACGTGCAAAAATCCATACAGAATAACCAATGCTCAGGTTTGTATGGATTGTGTTTGTATTATTATTATTATTAATTATTATTATTATTATTATTATTATTATTACTATTATTATTATTATTTATTTATGATTCGCTTTGTTGCTGTAGTAGAGCTGCAGATGCAAAGCTTGGGGATATGAGTTTTCCAGGCTTTGATCTTCCATCAAAGATATCCACTGGCAATAGAAGGTTTTCTTTGTTATCATCATTCTGAATGGTCTCAGAGTTACTTGAGCCACAATGCTATGATGTGGCTATGCTTGCCTTGAGTGGAGCTTCTGCAAATATAATTCCAGTTTTTTTCCTTTTCAAAAAGTCCCTTGTCAATCTTTGGTTGTTCCATATAGACCACACACACCATGTACTGTATACTGGGCAACATATCTTTACCTCAGTCTCCAAATAATTTTGATAGAATAAATTTTATAAATATGTTATCATGTGTACAATATTTAAGGTTTTTCATAATATAATATTAAATTACATGTTTACATCACCCTTTCTGTATAAAATCCTAACAGGCTAATGTACAATTTAGAGGGGAGGTGGTAGCTTTGTGGTTAAGGCATTGGACTTTGGATTTGAAAGTCTTGAGTTCAAATCCCAGTCACACCAAGCTACCACTCCTGGGTCCCTGACCCCATAGCTACTCAGTTGTATAGAGATAAACACAAGTCACTCTGGATAAGGGTGTCTGCCAAATGCCATAATTGTACTTTGTGGGAATTGTGGCTGGGTTTTTTTTAGGACAATTTACTAAAATTTTAGCAAGCTGCAGGGTAAAAAGAATTAACTTAGACTAACAATTAAACCAACATTTACACTAACACATTTCACACGTTTATTGTTTCGGTTGATCGATTCTGCAGAAAAATAGGAAGCTATTGATGTCTATTCAAGTGAAAGAAAGAAAGAAAGAAAGAAAGAAAGAAAGAAAGAAAGAAAGAAAGAAAGAAAGAAAGAAAGTCCGTCCGTCCGTCCGTCCGTCCGTCCGTCCGTCCGTCCGTCCGTCCGTCCGTCCGTCCGTCCGTCCGTCCGTCCGTCCGTCCGTCCATCTATCTATCTATCTATCTATCTATCTATCTATCTATCTATCTATCTATCTATCCCTCAAATTATTTAATAAAGTTGCTATTTTTAAGTACAGGTTGCATCTCTGTACTTATTCTCTACCAATGGCAATACAACTGAACATAGCCATCAAAAAGAAAGAAAGACTTTCAAAACAGTTTCTCTTGGTTGTTTTATGTCTTTATGCTTAAATAAAGTGTGCTATAATTCCTTCCAACAGAGTTTAAGACTGATGGTATCCTAAACTAGTGAACCAGTGTTGAGTTATTCAATTATATAGTCTTCAAAGCACTTTTGTACATCACTCTGGATAAGGGCGTCTGCTAAATGCCGTAAATGTAAATAGAGAGGAAGACATGGCCTCTGGTTCTGCCAGTCATAGAGATGAAGGTGAGATCTTATCTTCAGAACTCACCTCATTTAGTTCGCTCTCTGTGTTGAGAAACTCCGTCACACCGCTGATTAGTTTAGAGTTCATAAATAAAGCTTCACCATACCTGCTCAGGAAGAAAGTGACGCTCAGAAACATCACAGACATACAGTACATTTCATTCTTATATTATCTCCACACACAATCAAAAGAGTACACAATTCCAAACATATAAACATATAAACTGCATATTCAATATACACTAAATGGACAATTGTTTTGGGACACCTGACTTTTTCAGCTATATGTGGTTCTTCCCCAAATTTTTTTTGATAAATTTAAAGCATTCGCATAAAATGTTCCCTTCACATGAACTAGGAGACCCAACCCTGTTCCAGCAGCACAATGCCCCTGTGCACAAAGTGAGCTTCCTAAAATTGCCTTACATGGGTTGTACTTGAAGATTTTGATTTGCTAGCTATAGAGCTCTGACAGCAACCCTATTGACACATTTGAGATTAATTGGAATGCTGGCTGGCCTCCTCATCCTAAATCAGTATTTGACTTTCCTAACACCCTTGTACAATAGCTGAATGACAAATTTACACAAAACACAACACACAAAACCTCCCAAAATGTACAAAAAGCACATAAAAATCTTATGGTAAGGTATCCACATACTTTTGTCCATATAGTGTATATACTGTGCATATATATATATATATATATAAAAAAAAAAAAAAAAAAAAGAAAGAAAAATGTGTATATATATACACACACACACACACACACACACACACACACACACACACACACACATATATATCAAAATACTACTTGAGAAGCATACCTAGAGTTTAATATGTCCCACTTTTCTCTGAAGTACCTCCATGCCAAACGGCGTCCATGTGGGTTGCGACCAACATGGATGATGATGTCGATCACATCTTGATCTGGCACCAGGTCTGAGCTTAGAGACAAATTGAGAAGTCTGGGGGGGAAAAAAGAAAAAAAAAGGAATAATTAGGAATGAAACAGTACATGAAATTCACAATACGTACCTCGGTTTTTAAGTCACAGTACGGTTTAAGAGAATAAATGCAAAACATAAAATTGCTTGCTGTATTTTATTCACACAATTTATTATTATTAACATTTGTTATCAACATTTGAACAGTTCACATTTTTAAAACAATTTAAAATAAAATGCCTGCTTGGTTAAATAATATATAAAATAATATTTTATAATATTTTATGAAAATAAAATGGAATAAATCAAATTTATGCAATACACTTTTTTATTACATTAATTTAATTGGGTAATCAGTTGAATTGGCACCAATTAAATTGATTCAATACATGGAAAAAATGTAATAGTTTACAAAGGAGACTAAACAAACTTGTGTTTCTGCTACTTTATACGTTTCTGAGGGAACTCAGATTTTAACAATGTTCTGCACGTAAAAAGGATTGTGTTCAGTGCACATATGTACCGACCCGAAAGATTTCGGTCTGAATAAGTGTACCTTACACCCCTAGTATTAATAATGTTTTTCCAAGTATTATACCATATATTTTGAAGAGTACTATGTGATTTTGTATTGGCATCATGTGATGGTAATGCTACAGTATGATACAAAATTCATTAGCATTTTTTAAGCATCAACATAGGCCACAGAATTACACAGATCATAATGCAGGTACATGACCAGGTCAGATGATTAAAATGTGAAAGCCGGGGCTTTTGGGAATCAGGCCAGCTTTCTTAAATCGAATGACCAAGAACTTATGGTGAGGAGCAAGCCTTTAATCTAAGGTTAATCTTTTATAATTGTGCCACTGCATATGGCTCAGGGTCCACATAATCTTTTAGTGGTGGTTTAAAATCTCTATTAAACTCTGCTGAACTGTGTTAATATAGTGCTTGGCTACAGAGATTTAGATGCTGCATAACCAGTCTTTGGTTGTGATGGGTTGTAGTTTAAAAAGAATTACTCTCCACAGAGGTCCAAAGAACAATCCTGGCACAAACAAGGGCTGAATTTAATGTCTTCGTATGCAGACTGTTCTAAACACATTTTGCTATTGAGGCCAATCCAAATTGTGTCTAGGCATCAATGAGCCTTAGCAATTCCTTGGACCACTTTTGATAGATACTGAGCACTGCAGACCGGGAACACCCCACATAAGCTGCAGTTTTGGAGATGCTCTGACCCTAGTCATCACAAACTGGTCCTTGTCAATCTCGCTCAAATTCCTATGCTTGCCCATCTTTCCTGCTTTTAACACATCAACTCTGAGAAAATATTTTTCACTTAAGCCTAATATATTCCACCCATAAACAAGTGCCAAGATGAAGAGATAATCAGTGTTATTCACTTCACCTGTCAGTGGTCATAAAGTGCTGCCTGATCGGTGAATATAGTGGTAACTATAAAGGTTCAACAGCATGCAGCTAATTGTTCAGAAGTGTCTCTTTGAGAACTGCACCTGCCACAGCTATTGAGAACAATTCACACGTGAAAACATTAAGTATTCCTCCCTACTGTCGTTTATGCAATTATTTTTTCTATGTCATCCACAACACAGCCAATTTATCAGACTCCACATGCAAATTATCCATCCCCACTATTTACTTGCTTACTTGTTTTTCAATTGCAATGGAATACATTTTTTTTCTTTCAGAGATTCCTCATCGCCGGCCAACATTTTTTCTCTTACATATTTCTGATATATTTCTGGAGCCACTGTTCAAGCTCTTATTTCAGCCTTTGCCTTTTTAGTATATACATACCAAAGTGTATTTTTAGTGTTACTGTGTAGGAGAAGTGAAAATGTGGTTTGAGAATATTTTATTCAGTGCTAAAAACTGGCAGGATCACTGACAATCATCACTCCTTCTGTTTTTTTTTCACATTGGAAGTTTCACACATTCACATTACAGTCTAGAATGACATTTGTGAAGTAGATTACTGTCAGGGGGATGTTCTGTGTGAACTGCAATACAACATGGCCATATGGTTGGATGAATTTCTCCACTGTTACACACTGCAACACTTTCTTTTCAACATCTGTCTACTTTCTTTGACAACTAGCAAGAGATTACGCCTTATCGCCTGGATTCTTGTATATAAGATACATAGAAATTCTTATATAACTTACATAGTACACAGTGTATTGGAAAAATGTCAATAGTCGATTGGACAATTAAATGCTCTAAAGCAATGAGAAAGTCTATGCCATGGCAGGGTGAATAATCTGGCCTTGTTGGATGCTACGTAACTTTCTCTACTCTACACTGTGCAGATACTAAATGCTAGTTTACGCTTTTCAGAAGAATACAAATTACCTAATTACTTGAAGGCAATGTGCCATTTTTCTCTTTAACTGCAATAGAGTGTCCGTTTAAAAAAAAAAAGGATTATACAAAGGCCTACATACTTGTTGAATTTATTGTTTCTTCAGCTGCAGGATTATTCTGCAACTACAGTGTCAGTATAAATTCACTATAAATTTAGTTAAGCTATTGGCCAATGCATATTGTAAAGTTTTTTATTTCAGGTAATGGAATGGTAACCGGTATGGAATTTGTTAACCATGGAAAACAAACTGAAAGTTCCCTACAAAGCAGGGGCATTAACTAAGAAGAATGAAATAGAATTTGGTAGCAGTTCCACAGAAGGTACATCAAAAGATATTGCAACAATTCTTAAAGTATTTTTACAAGCTACACACAAAAAAATAAAATAAAATAAAATACATAATTAGGTCCAATTCAAACAATGTTGGAATTACATAACTGTTGTGGTTCCTTTGTCAGAAAAGTTCTCACATGCACTGATGGAGCTGATAATGCAGTTACAATACAAGTGCTTTAAATACACTTTCTAAAGTTAATGTATCTAGTAAATTTGCTTCCATTTTCCTTCCAATGCTGTCTAATACTTGTCATTATTAATACTTCACTCTATTTACTATCATGCTAACATGCTAATTAGAATTGCTTTTTATTGCTAATGCATAATTAATAAAATAAAAAAATAAGGCATGCATTTATATTACTGTATGATAGCTTTTAACATACTGTTTATTTGCACACATTAATTAGATGCATTAGTCCAACAAGTCTTTTAAACAAAGTTTCTTTATGAGCTAGGAATAAATTAAAGCAGCAACACATGAGGCAACTAAATATTGGGAATGTATTTATGAATGTATGTAGTGGTTTAAGATTTACTAAATGCGGCAAAGTGTTGGGCCAACAAAAATACAGCAGCATTAGTGCAGGAGAGTGTTACAGATCTTGTTGTAGGCAGTTCTGTGGTCACTCAGGAGCACTGAGCTTCTATTATGTTATTACAATATCTATACCACGGCAATGTGTTGACTGTAAAAGAAGCAAATTTTTATATAGATATTAATGAGGCATTTAAATGCTGTCATCCTGTCTGCTGTCCATAGTTCATCTTCATATCTGAAAGCAACTGGTCATAGCTGATCTCACCTGTTGAGTAGGTACGTGTTGTCACTGCAGGTTAGGGCCTCCAACAGGACTTTCTTCTCTGAGATGGCCATGGAGGAGTGGAACTTCATCCAGATGAACTCCCAGACATCTTCATCCATTAACGAGACACCTGTGCAGTAGACAATGTCCCTGACATTTGGGGGAATCCTGTAGGATTGTAATGATTAGGTTACTATACACAAACCGAAGGTCATTCCTAAACTTTAAAGATAAGCATGTGAAAAATATGTGTAAAATTTCCTTGGATACAAAAAGAACAAGACTTTTGAACAAAAGACCAGTTATTTTTGCAAATAAACAATACTGTATATTGTATACTGTGGACTTGATATTGATAGTTATAGTGGTCTTCTTTTAAATTTGCTAAAATGTATTTACATGTAAATGTATGTACAAGCCACAATGCTTCTGGGAAAAAGTCCTTTGGACAGAATGAAGCTATTTGGCAAAGCACATACGATTTAGAAGAGGAAAAGAATATGATACTTATTGAGAAACACGAAGGAGGCTCATTTATGTTCTATAGCTGCTTTGCTACATCTTGCATAGGGAGCCTTGAATCTGTGGCACAATAAAGTCTTAAAACTGCTCGGCAAAATGAACAGCAAATGTACTGCAAAGATACTAATAATGACCCAGTACATACTATACAGCTAAAGCTATTCCAAAATGGCTACCCACAAAACACTGGACTAGTCTGAAGTGGGCTTCTATGAGCCCTGTTCTGAATCTTATTGAAAATGTATGAAAAGAACATGAAACATGCATTCTGGAGAAGGCACCCTTTTAAACCTTAAACTGCAGGAGGAATTTTCTAGTAATGTGAGTACACACTACCTGTAGATCAGTGCAGCTACAAAAATTGCTTGCTTTCAGTGATTGCCTCTATGGGTCTCATAATTTCTGTCCATTTTATTTAAATCAGTGTGTAATTTTTTCCACGTGATTATTAGTTTATTAAATATAGAATAAACAAGAATGGCTGCATATATATATATATATATATATATATATATATATATATATATATATATACACACACACACACACACACACACACACACACACACACACACACACACACACACACACACACACAGGTGCATCTCAATAAATTAGAATATCATCAAAAAGTTGATTTATTTTAGGGTTAGGGTTCAATACAAAAAGTGAAACTCATTATATAGATTCATCAAATGAAGACTGATATATTTTAAGTGTTTATTTATTTTCATTTTGATTATGGCTTACAGCTAATGAAAACCAGAAATTCATCATTCAAATCTCAGAAAATGTTTATATTGTGAAAAAGTTCTCATGGTGTCACACTCTAATCAGCTAATTAATTTCAAACAGTTGCAAAGGTTTCCTGAGCCTTTAAATGGTGTCCTAGTCTGGTTGAGGCTGACTTGACAGTTGATCATTGACACCCTGCACATGGAGTGTAAGAAACAAAAGGTCATCGCTAAAGAAGCTGCTGTTTACAGAGTGCCGTATCCAAGCACATTAATGGAAAGTTGAATGGAAGGATAAAATGTGGCAGAAAAAGGTAAAACAAGGCCTATTCAAGAATTTGGAGAGATTCACAAAAAAATGGACTGCAGCTGGAGTCAGTGCTTTAAGAGCCACCATGCAAAGACATATCCATGGGCTACAACTGACGCATTCCTTGTGTCAAGCCACTCCTGAACCAGAGACAACATCAGAGGTGTCTTACCTGCGCAAAGGACAAAAAGGACTGGACTCAGTGACTCAGTGGGCCAAAGCCGTCTTTTCAGATAAAAGGAAAGCAAATTTTGTATTTCATTTGGAAATCAAGATCCCAGAGTCAGAGGAAGAGAGTAGAGACACAGGATCCATGTTGCTTGAGGTCTAGTGTAAAGTTTGCAGTCAGTCATGGTTTGGGGAGTCATGTCATCTGCTGGTGTTGTTCAACTGTGTTTTATCAAGTCCAAGGTCAGCACAGCCATCTACCATGAAGTTTTAGAGCACTTCATGCTTCCCTCTGCTAAACAGTTTTATGGAGATGTTGATTTCAATTTCCAGCAGGATTTGGCACCTGCCCACACTGCCAAAAGCACCAAAAGTTGGGTAAATGACCATGGTGTTGGTGTGCTTGACTGGCCAGCAAGCTCACCAGACCTGAACCCCGTAGAGAATCTAAGGCCACTGTCAAAGAAATCTGGGCTTCCATACCACCTCAGCAGTGCCACAGACTGATCATCTCCATGCCACGCTAAATAGAGGCAGTAATTAAAGCAAAAGAAGCTTTGAGTACATCTGAGTACATTGAGTAAATCAACATACTTTCCAGAATGCCAACAATTCACAAAAAGTATTCACATTTTTTGAGATTTAATTAGTGGGTTTTTGTTAAATGTGAAACAAAATCATAAAAATTAAAAGAAATAAACACTTGATATATATCAGCCTTTGTGTAATGAAGCTTTATAATATACGAGTTTCACTTCTTGTATTGAATTACTAAAATAAATCAACTTCTTAATGATATTCTAATTTATTGAGATTCACTGTGTATATATATTCTGATAGAGATGATGTATGCAAGTGGTGCAGCTGTGGCTGCAGTGAAAGGAGATTGGTTGAATTGTGTTAATTGGGTTCCTTGCTTTACACAATTTATTCTTATTGAATGAGATACCTGTCTGTGATGCAGTGCTGTGTGTTATACTGTGTTTCTGAGAAATATCAATGGTTTCTATAACCGTGGCATCATAATGATGGAATTAAGCAGTTTGATTCATGTATGACACCAGTGAAGCCCTAGGTTTAATATATATGTACTATGTAATGCTGTAACTATACAAACTGTATATACAAACATGCTGATCAAATAGTATTAAAAAGGTAAAATATTTATGAACATAGTTCATATCTATAACATTTATGAACAATGTGCTTCTCCTGATTACAAACTCTGTTTATGGTTCTGTTATTTTCTAGTTAAAATATTGTTACAGAACTTACATACACATAAATGTCACAATGTCTTTTAAATATTTGTGCATAAGTGGCTATGGACAGCAGGACTGTATATAACTATACAAATAGTTGCAGCATTGCTGATATCCTGATTAGCATTGGGTTCATTTAAGTATTTTTTTATCTTCAAGGAGTGTTTACTGAAGCATCTTAATCCATTAATGTTCATTAAGTCAGTTTGCAGTTACAGTTTCAGGAAATCACATTTCTTTTATGCCCTCCCCTCTTAACTTGGCCTAATTTCAGGTAAAAGATCAAACTGCTCTCATTTCTTTTTTGCCTTATGATTCATGATGTAAACTGTGTGGCTGCTGCTTTAGCATTGTTTATTACTCTATTTGAGAGATGAATATGCAGTGAAAATGCATGTGCATAATTTGATATACTTCACTAAAGATATTACTGTTTATCTTACATCTGACTGCATTCTAACCTTATATTTTCTGGGGCTTAAATGCATAAGAGTAGCTTTTTAAGAGGGCTGTCTAGACTTTATTGAAAATCCTTGTCTCTGACACTTCTACGGCAGGAAAAATTGGCAAGATGTGGATGTAATGTAATACATAATCCGAAAAGCACTTCCATTCTGTGTTCAAATCCCTGCACAACCAAGCTGTCCCTGTTGGGCCTTTAAGTAAAGTCCTTAACCATGATCTGTTGTATCTCGTCTCAGGTGTAAGTTGCTTTGGATAATAGCGTCATCCAAATGTGGTTAATGGAAATTATGAGTACTGATGTATTTATAACAACTGAATTATGACAGCAGTGTTCTAAGTAATTGTACTTGATGTAGTCTCATTCACTGGGAGGGCAATGATCAGAAGACCTCTCCTCATGATCTTCAGTACACAGCCAAATGAAAAAAGCATACCTCTTTAAATAAAACTGTAAGAATTACAGAATGCCTCAACCCAGATTCCACCCCACGCTATATCAAATTAAGCTCATCCGCAAAACGGCTTACATTTCACAAAAGTATTTATGTAGTTTGACATAGAATTTCAGTTGTATCAATCCTAATCATAGTCTTGATTGAATCTGTCTGGAAAAGACAGCAAGTCTTCAAGGACCATTTCTAACCAAAAGGTGTCTGAGAACATGATTATCATTTAAACAATACCCTATCCTGTCCTGCTGGGGGGCCGGCACCAGCAAAGGTGTCAACAACAGAGACCTCCGCCTCGATCACCCAGCCAGTTGTTTCCTCATGCATGTCCTATGTCTAATTTACATTTAAAGGATACTCTATAGTCTATACTTCAAAGGGAAGAACAATATAAAATATCTGGGCAGAGTTTGCTCGGGGTTCTTTCTGACTCCGATGAACCCAAAGTGCTTCGTGTATTTTGTCACTGCTACGCTGTTATAAACTTCTTCATTACGATCTTCGTTGTCCTCTTCATTTTTTCTTACAGCTTATTACTCATTCCTTGCATTTCCACTTATATAGGTCACAGCCAAGGTGAAGGAGTACCATATACTACTACTACTACATCTTTTTTTTGGCTTCTCCCATTAGGGGTTGCCACAGTGGATCATCCGTATTCATGATCCGCATGTTCGATTTGGCACGTTTTTACGCTGGATGCCCTTCCTAACGCAACCCTCCCCATTTGTCCGGGCTTGGGACCGGCGCTAAGAGTGCATTGGTCCCTAATCGCTGGGGTTGGTTCTCTGACCGGGAACCGAACCCAGGCCGTAGTGGTGAGAGCGCCGCATCCTAACCACTAGACCACCAGGGAACCTACTACTACTACTAATACTACTACTACTACTACTACTAATAATAATAATAAAGGGCATAATTTGATATACATCACTAAATAATCTACAACAATGCAATTAGTGTGTGTTCAAAAGCATCCATTGTGAAACTCACGCTTGTTGCAATAGAACCTGAAATAGAACGTTGTCCACCTCTTCATGCTTCTGGGTCGTCAAAGTGATATGGTAGGAAGCTTTAGAAAGGATTTTCAGAACATCTTTGACAGAGACCAACGAGTGTTCTTTCTGGCAACAACTACCACTTTACATGCCCCAGTTGCAGCATTATTATAAATCATGTTCTGGTAATAACCGAGACAACTGCTGAAAATATTCAGCCATTAACTCTAATGCCAAGTTCTGACACTGAGCAGTTGAGCTGTAGTTAATTAAAGAAAGTGTTATTGTAGTTGGGTTTCTACAAACTGAATAAATGTAAAATTAGGGAATACGAAATTAGTCGACTCCAAGGTTATTGCGAGACCTGTAGTGTATAATTCCTATTTATTTGCTTCTTGTTTCTTTTTTTAGGTGATAAATATGTTTATTCTTTTTTTTATATATATACACTATACTTTAATACTATAATTCAAACACTCTTCGTAAGTTTATCAGTGTCCATGAAGCATATGTGTAATACAATTATTAACAAAACAAACAATAAAAATGTTTAAAAAAGCACAAAAAAAAAAAAAATCTTAGTACAAATAATAAATAATAAATTTAAATAAGCCTTTTTTGGTGAATTCAGGACAAAAAATTTAATTAAAATAAAGAATATCTATTCAATATTTGGAAATTTGGAAATATTGGAAAAATTTGGAAATTCTCTATTGTCTGTGAAGTTTCCATTAGAAATAGACTTAAGGTTTATATACATTTTGGGGGTAAGGAATGGATAGAAACAATATCTCTAGAATGCTTTAAATGGATTAACGGATGTAGAATTTTGTTAGTGCTCTCATACCATGAAAATTTTTTTTTTCTGATCTGTAACTGTACATTGTTCAGGAAGGGCCTTAAGAAACATTGGTCTCAGTCCAAAAGAAAATCTCTTCACAAAACAAATGTAAATGTACCTTACAGAATGGTTAAAAAACTTTCTTCGCATATCTCAGCAATGTTAGGAAGCTGGAGTAAGCCACGATTCAGCACTCTCAAAGTACAGAGGGTTAAGGACCTTACTTACCCAAGAACGGCAGCTGGGTGATATTGGGGCTTGAACCCTCAACCTTCCGATCATGTAACACAGAGCCTTAACCACTATAATGTTTTGCGATTGTAGCTATGATTATCAGTAAGACTGATTTTGTTATGGAGTTGTTTGTGAATTTTTGGGCTTCAGTCACTTACAGTGATTTTGACTTTGGGCTCAAGACCATTTTTATGCGTAATATGGGCTTAAGTGGGGGACTGAATTAAGAGTAACCCTGGTGGTCTAGTGATTAAGATTCGCCGTTCTCACCGCCACGGCCCAGGTTCGATTCCCGGTCAGGAAACAAAACCCAGCCATTAGGGTTGCACAAACCAGTCCCAAGCCTGGATAAATGGGGAGGGTTGTGTTAGGAAGGGCATCCAGAGTAAAAACTGATCAAACATGTGGATCACGAATATGGATGATTTGCTGTGGCGACCCCTAATGGGAGAAGCCTACTTTTAGAAGACTACTTTTTGTAAGTTTAAGTTTAATGTGACTCCAATATGTCAGCCCTAAATTAGTCTTCAGAATAACTATGAAAAAAACTAAATACTTTTAAATTAAATTACTACTCTATTCAGTATACTTAAAATTCACCATTCACAAAATAACAAAGTGATCTAAAAGCTTAGCAGATGATTGTTTCAGATAAGTCATTTAATACTACAACTGAACTGAACTAAAAACTAAACAGTTGTTTACAGGATATTGCACTAAATTAACAATACACTGGCTATTTGACTAGGCTATTTGCCAGGATTATGGTTCATCAGCCACTGCATGCTCACGACTTGAAATGACATGACATGAAAATAACTGTTTCTTGTCACCTCTGATTAGCTCTTGCATATGTCTCACTTTCACAGCACTCTTTGACTCACATTTGTCTTCCATGGTTGTTTTTGGTTTAGCTCCACAGCTGTGTTTTGTTATTTGGTGTTTACTTCATGATCTTTGTTTTTTGTTTTATATATTTTGCTTAAATAAAAGTATTCTGCACGTGCATCTGCTTATGTTCATGTTGTGACAGAATGTATGCAGCAGAACATTTTCTCTGCAGAGTAAGAAGCCCTCTTTGAGAGGATGCCGCTGTGATTCTGTGCCAGGGTAAGGATGTCACTCTGGCCCCCTGTCCAGCTGAGGATGCTACTCTGCCTCCCTGCTGGGGTAAAGATGCTCCCCCTCTAGTCTCATGCAAAAAGGCCTTAGTCACATGTAAGTAGGTCACATATTCACTTACACCTTTCCCTTGTCACATCTGATTTGCACATGTATGTATGTAAGTTCACTCTTAGGCTCACATTTATCTTCCATGGTTGTTGCTCAAGTTTTTGTTTTTTCATTCATGTTAGTTGGTTTCTTTGTTTTATATCTTTGCAGTTTAATTTAAGAACTTATCCTTGTATTACATTCAAAATAGTATACACCCTGTACATACTGTAACAACAAGCCTCCAGCTCATGCCCACTGAAGGAAAAGCACTCCAAACGCTACTTGCTGGTGTTGTTCTGAACGACAAATACATGGAATAGGTATGAGGCAGAGAAACAAAATATGGCTGGCAGCTAATAATGAGCAATGCATCTCCTCAACGTCTTTGAGAAAATAGCAAAGTATAAAAGAAGGGGCCATTGTGACAGCTAAGGGAGGATCAGGATATCTCCACTAATGTGTGTATTTTCTTTCTTTCTTTCTTTCTTTCTTTCTTTCTTTCTTTCTTTCTTTCTTTCTTTCTTTCTTTCTTTCTTTCTTTCTTTCTTTCTTTCTTTCAGCAGGCAGTAGAAGCAGCAGTGATGAAGAAGATTTGCTCGCCATGGACCAGCTTAACGCCGGTCCCTCTGCAGACCCCTCTGTCCTCACGGGACTGAAAACAGCCAACACCGGCACCAAGGCTCAGACCCCCCAGGAGTTAAGCTATACAGCTCTTCTACTCAACACACTAGTTTAAATCACCTGCACCAACTCACTTCCTCTCACCATTCTTTTTCCCTACCATCACCCCTTTTCCCCATTTACCTCAACACAGAAAAGTTTTTGTTTTTTCATTCATGTTAGTTGGTTTCTTTGTTTTATATCTTTGCAGTTTAATTTAAGAACTTATCCTTGTATTACATTCAAAATAGTATACACCCTGTACATACTGTAACAACAAGCCTCCAGCTCATGCCCACTGAAGGAAAAGCACTCCAAACGCTACTTGCTGGTGTTGTTCTGAACGACAAATACATGGAATAGGTATGAGGCAGAGAAACAAAATATGGCTGGCAGCTAATAATGAGCAATGCATCTCCTCAACGTCTTTGAGAAAATAGCAAAGTATAAAAGAAGGGGCCATTGTGACAGCTAAGGGAGGATCAGGATATCTCCACTAATGTGTGTATTTTCTTTCTTTCTTTCTTTCTTTCTTTCTTTCTTTCTTTCTTTCTTTCTTTCTTTCTTTCTTTCTTTCTTTCTTTCTTTCTTTCAGCAGGCAGTAGAAGCAGCAGTGATGAAGAAGATTTGCTCGCCATGGACCAGCTTAACGCCGGTCCCTCTGCAGACCCCTCTGTCCTCACGGGACTGAAAACAGCCAACACCGGCACCAAGGCTCAGACCCCCCAGGAGTTAAGCTATACAGCTCTTCTACTCAACACACTAGTTTAAATCACCTGCACCAACTCACTTCCTCTCACCATTCTTTTTTCCCTACCATCACCCCTTTTTCCCCATTTACCTCAACACAGAAAAGTTTTTGTTTTTTCATTCATGTTAGTTGGTTTCTTTGTTTTATATCTTTGCAGTTTAATTTAAGAACTTATCCTTGTATTACATTCAAAATAGTATACACCCTGTACATACTGTAACAACAAGCCTCCAGCTCATGCCCACTGAAGGAAAAGCACTCCAAACGCTACTTGCTGGTGTTGTTCTGAACGACAAATACATGGAATAGGTATGAGGCAGAGAAACAAAATATGGCTGGCAGCTAATAATGAGCAATGCATCTCCTCAACGTCTTTGAGAAAATAGCAAAGTATAAAAGAAGGGGCCATTGTGACAGCTAAGGGAGGATCAGGATATCTCCACTAATGTGTGTATTTTCTTTCTTTCTTTCTTTCTTTCTTTCTTTCTTTCTTTCTTTCTTTCTTTCTTTCTTTCTTTCTTTCTTTCAGCAGGCAGTAGAAGCAGCAGTGATGAAGAAGATTTGCTCGCCATGGACCAGCTTAACGCGGTCCCTCTGCGAACCCCTCTGTCCTCACGGGACTGAAAACAGCCAACACCGGCACCAAGGCTCAGACCCCCCAGGAGTTAAGCTATACAGCTCTTCTACTCAACACACTAGTTTAAATCACCTGCACCAACTCACTTCCTCTCACCATTCTTTTTTCCCTACCATCACCCCTTTTTCCCCATTTACCTCAACACAGAAAAGAATAAAGCACGTGTGAGACCACAACCATTGAGTCCGTGTATCTGTATTCCGCCCTACAAAGCAGCGAGTTGCTTAAATACATACTGTACAGCTTTATTAAATTGTGTGCACAACCAATGATCAAGGTTTTATTTAAAAATTTAAATAAAATACAAAAATTTAAAAAGATGATATACATCCAGGGCTAACTTCCATTCTGTGTTCAAATCCCAGCACATCCAAGCTGTCACTGTTGGGCCCTCGAGCGAGGTCCTTAAACCTGATTGGATGTTTCTTGTCTGAAGTGTTAGTTGCTTTGAATCAAAGCTTCAGCCAAATGTGTTAAATTAGAATGATAAATACTGATGTAATGACAACAGTTTTACCATAGTCAATTTTATTACCACTTATTCTCAGTTATAGAAGGACAGAATAGGTGACATCCATGGTAAGGGACTACCATATAATAATAATTATTATTATTATAATAATAATAATAATTATATGAAAAAGCAAACACACACACATACACAGCAGCTGCTCTCACATCCCATAAGATCTATATGTGGATCACCGCCATGCATGCAAGGCTGTTTGGGGACAAAAAGCTATTAGATGAACAAATAGGTGTTGCCATGGTTGCTTGGCAGACAGTGGGTCACACAACCAAGCTTGGCGTGATTCCTGAGTGCAATATATTGATTAGCTGTCAAACTGTCAACACACACCACTCTCAGTCCCAGTATGCAACGTGCGCCAACATTAATGCACTCAGTCGCTCACATTAGCCACATGGACACAATTTTTGTCTAAATCACACATAGCCATCCCTACACAGACACACACACACACACACATGCACACACACACACACACACACACACATACATTTCATATGTGTATTTTATAGAGATTGTTGGGAGCCCTCTATGAAAAAACAACATAGCATTTTCTCGAAAATAACTTCAAATGCAATTGAATTTTTTTATTCAACAGAATATTTTAATTAATAAGAATTTAATGACAAAATTTAATGACGATTATATAATATTTTGTTGCATAACCTTGTTTGCAATCACTGCAAAGAAAAGACGTCTGTAGCTCTCAGTAACATAACAGGACAATTAGAACAATTTTAAAGATCTGCCTTTTAGACAGCCTTTTGCACAACAATCTGTTAAAAAGATTTAATGAATTCCCCCCTTATGCCAAAGGTGTGTGTGTGTGTGTGTGTGTGTGTGTGTGTGTGTGTGTGTGTTCCTTAAGTTGTTTGGGGAATTCAGAGACATGTTGATTCACAGACTGGCTCATCAGGTAGATAACAAAATGCAAGAAATGCCCAGAGAAAATCAGGATTGTTAATAGTGGTGTTAACCATATATATACACACAGTATGTATATATATATATATATATATATATATATATATATATATATATATATATATATATATATATATATACACACACACACATATATATGTTTTTGTTAATGTGGTTTTACAAATACAATTGCAATACAAAAAAAATGAAAGAGACAAAAGTTCACCTTTTTGGTTACCAAGGTTTAAGTAAACTTCAGGCTTAGCTTTGATTAGCTAAATTAATCATTACATGACAAAGGTCTTCAGGTGGATAACATAACAAAAGAGTATATGCAGGCTTTTATGCCGTTTTACCTGTTCTTGTTGCTTGAGATCCATTCGGACACAAGGGACACAGCCTGCCGGTGGCAGTGTTTATTTCCAAAACTGCAGGCCAACATAATCACCGCTCTTTGTAGCTCTCTGGTAGGGAACACACGAAAAGAGAAGAAGAAATAATAAAAGGTAAGGTAGAATTAGAGAAGTAACACGCAGATGGGCAGAGACAAAGAGAATGTGGAAAGGGATAAGAGAGGGAATGAAGTGAAAGAAGTGACCAAGGAAAAGAGTGAATAAGGGATGAGCGAGTATAGAGGTATAAATAAATTATGAGTTTAAGATAGTTTAGATAGAAAGGAGATAAGAGGCAAAGTAAAAATTCTAAATGTAAATCATTTGTTAAGCCATTTGGACACTAAAACTTTAATAATCCTTAATGATTTTACTCTCAGTGTAGGACAACAGATAAAAGAGATTGAGTTACTTTTGAGGTCGAAATTTTACAAACACCAAGACATTCAAACTCAGATTTTTTGCAATTCCACACATTTCATGTTCCCTACAATTATTTCAGAATAATTACGGTTCAGATTTATTTCAGCTTTGTTTATTTTGTAAAACATTTCAACATCTGCATAGACTTTGAAGCCATTGCCTTTTTGGTGAAACCATCCACAAGTTTCTCACTTTTGTTTTTTTCACACTTTGAGGGAATTGTCCTCCTGGCAAAACTTGTGCAACTCAGATACTTCCACGTTTGTCTTTAAGCCATTTTATTACAACTTGAAAGAAGTTGCACTATTTTAACTTTCTGGCTGATGGCGTCAGTATTTCTCGATAATCCACCTTCTTAATGATGCCATCCACTTTTTTTTTATTGCACCAGTCCCGCTTTCAGCAAAACACCCACACTCATATATATGATGCTGCCACCCACTTACTCTACAGCTGGAAAAAAAATTTAAATGTTTACCATTTTTGCTTCAAATTTAGTGATCAAACAGTGACATTTCTGTCTCATCTGACTAGAGAATACTTCTCTGGTTGGGCTTAGGAACCATTACAAAGTTAGACACTCTTAATGATGCCCCAACTCCTATACCAGGTCATTCACTGGGGCTTAATTTGTCCTGGGGTTTAATTGAACAGTTTGTTATTTAAATAAACTTTCAAACCAATGACTGTTCAACATTGGGACTTAATTTGTGTGTTTTTTATATCCTGAATGATGCAGTGTCTCTGTGGTACTAAGATTTTTATATTTGCATCCAATGTAAGTAAAGATACTTGTTGCACCTTTTGTTGTTTAAAAGTTCCTTCTTTAAAAGAAACCAGACTTGTGGCAGATCACAATTATTTTCAGATTTTTTAGATGACTTGCTTGGAGTTTCCCATTATATTAAGAGCAAAAAAGCAGTTCCCTTTCAGGAACCCGAGCTGCATCAACAAAGCTTTGAGAATGCTTCCACGTGTCCATGCTCTGAATCACGTGTGTAATCTGTCCAACGGAAAGGCGCAACATCATGACCTGGAAGCTATAAAATGTACATGCAGTGGAGACGGCTTTATCCTCTGTTTGTTCAGGAAGCGCTCTGTGTGTGTAGCTTGCCTGGGAGCCGAGCATGCTCAGTTGGCTCTCAAGGGAGTCCTTGTCCCCTCCCACAGAGTGCTCTTTGAAAAGGGCACTCTCGCTCCTCGCTTGAGCGGGGTTGCGGGGTTCGGAGTTTGTTCTAGTTTTTTTCCAAGGGCTCGGAAACACAAATTTCGGTGGTTCCTTCACCCTGTTAAGAGAGCGCTGTGCTCCACCTCTCTTCCTCAAAGGAAAAGTGAATACTGAAAGAGTGTGGTTATGGGACGATGCCCTGGGTTGAAGAAACTTTTGCTGGCTATCTCTCAGTGGGTGCTGCATCGTCCCTCAAGGACCCTGCACTTCCCAACCAGTCCCTTCGGATTTCTTCAGACTTGGTGGCCAAAGCTTACACAGCGATGGGTCAAGCTGCTGGCTACATGCACACTATGACAGTGCTGCAGGTGTATCAGGCTGGCTCTCAGGGTTACTAAAGAGACTGCTAGGGCCATTGGCTGGTCTATGTCAGCCCTTGTGGCCACAGAGAGGCATTTCTGGCTCACCTTGTCAGATCTTCCTGACAGGGACAAAACATTCCTACTGGACCCCCGTAGTACCTACCTGGCCTGTGACAGATTTCTGGAGGTAAAAAAAGCAGTCGGCAGTGTTCCAGCGCCACCTCACTTCCCACTCCCTGCACATATGGCGTTTCAGGCCATAGCAATCTCCAGTGAGTGTCTCCCTCAGCTTCTGCCTGGGTTTGCCGCCTTTCAGGAGGTCCCTAGAGCGGCTGCAGGGCACTGCCCTGATCTCTAGCAGTCTTGAGAGACTGGTTCCCTTAAGAGACTATCTGTTGGGTCTGATGCAGCCACGTCCAACCTGGTACCGCTTGGCCTTCTGCACATGAGACCCCTCCAGTGGTTGTTCAGTGACAGAGGGTTTTCCCAGAAGGGTAACCCACTCCGCACAATCAAGGTCACACGGCAAGCCTTAAGGGCCTTAGACAAGTGAAGAAAACCCTGGGTTCCTGTCTCTGGGTCGCATTTTGGAAGCTCTTTTGTCGTCGCATAACACTAACGACAGACGCTTTCCTCACGGGATGGGGGTCATGAGTGGGTGCTCCGCCCAAGATCTGTGGAGCTGGCCGTGCTTCTGGCTCTGAAGCACTTTCTCTCAAACCTGAGAGGACACCATGTGTTGGTCGATATGGACAACACATCCATGGTCTCCTACATCAACCATTAGGGGGAGTCTGCAATCTCACCCCTATACAGCCTGGTCATGACGTCACACCGCCAGTGATGTTGTGCCTTTTCGTTGGACAGATTACACAAGTCATTCAGAGCGTGGACACACGGAAGCGTTCCTAAAGCATTGTTGATGCAGCATCTCGTTCCCTCAGGAAACCAGAGATTTATTCAGATTTCAGATTTATTAAATTCATATCAAAGTAAATATGTCTAACATGTATGAAAGTCCTAAGAGGCCATGTATTTTAATGTAGTTTTTTTTTTTTATATAATATTTTTTTCTTTCTTGTTTTCTCGTGATCACGATATAACAAAAGTTTTTTTCTCGTGATCTTGACATCACAAACATTGTTTCCTCATTAGTACTTCATTTTCTGTATATTCGACATACATAAACATGACATTTGTGAAGATAAACAAAGGACATAACATTTGTCTATGCTTACGCAAAATCGTTGGCTCCTTAATTGTGTATCTTAAATTGTGTCTCTCAGAAAGCTCTTGCACTTACTCTGTCTGGTAGGTGGCCTGCAAGAAGGAGCCGTCTGCATTCACACTTGGCCATCCCAACTTATGATACTTTGGCTCAACCTGCCTCAACACATAGCTCTGAACACACAGGACATAAAGAAGAAGAGAGAGAGAGAGGGAGATAAGCAATGGAAAAAAATTCAAAACAACAGAAATACACAGTAAGGGACAGAGAAAGTAGAAAAATTTCCCATTGAGAAATGGCAGTGGCATATGGTTACTTTCTTTACAGTTTACATTCTTTGACTGGGTGTATTTGTGTGTGCTTTTGTGTAGGTGAATCCCCAGCAGGTAATACGTTTAATTTATCGTGGCTTGTCATGCTTCCTTAGTGAGATGAGAATCCAAATGCATTAATATCCTGCTATGCAGCAAGTGGATTAAAATGAATAGGTTCATAGACAAAGATGGCAAGTAATTCATCAGAGAGAAAATAAAAAACTGAATTCACGGGAGCAGATGACAGGAAATAAGGTCTGAGCATTTCTGGTTTAATAATTCCATCTACCAGCTACGTGTCTGTGTATTTATTTATTTTTTATTTTTTGTGAGGCAGCTCATATGCTTAGTGGTGATAGCTCAAAGAGGCTCGTGGAGCTTTGCGAAAGCCAAATATGTTAATCTCATTACAAAGGGACCAATTTTCAGCTCCAATAAGGATGTTGATGCTAGGATTTTCAAAAGGTCTAATAGAAGTTCACATACACTGAAGATGCTATAGTCCTTGGTGCGGTCAAGCAGCTTGTCGAGTTGGTACAACGATCGGCTGGCAGCATGCCAGGGTAAAAACTCATCCTCCTCAGACAGGTAGCAGATGATCTGTAATGGAATGCTCTGTGGGAGATAGCCAGCTCTGTAAAGACACACAGAATTTAAGAGACTGATGAGACAGACGGATATTTAAAATCTAAAGAACAGCAAAGAGACACAGTAAGAAAAAACTTTCTTCGGCTTCTCCCATCAGGGGTCGCCACAGCGGATCATCCGCGTGTTTGATTTGGCACATGTTTTTACGCTGGATGCCCTTCCTAACACAACCCTCCCCATTTATCCGAGCTTGGGACCGGCACTAAGAGCGGCTGGGGTTGGTTCCCTGACCGGGGCTCAAACCCAGGCCGCAGCGGTGAGAGTACCGCATCCTAACCACTAGACCACCAGGGGACTAGAGAGACACAGTAAGAGATGTACAAAAAAGAAACAAAATGGGTGATAGAAATAAATAGATTGGTTCAGAGATATAGCAAATCCCCACCCCTCGGATCCCCAGGAACCTGACATTGCCCTAAAGAGACACTTTTGACTGAAAATAAATCACATTTAATGCAGGTGGGCTTATACCTGTTTCAGGGTTTGTACTAAGAGTCCGTGTTTTGTGAGTACATAGATCATAACAGTATTTGAAGGAGCCTCACTGCCATGTATAAAGCTTTACAGGAAAAATACTTCTGAAAGCATGTTCTCCTCTAACGCTCCAGTCCTGTTCATGATGTATAAAACCATAGACTCTCAGAAGCTCGGAGGATAAAAGGCACTGGAACTAGAAGAAAAGTTCAAACCCCATCCACTGTCATCAAAAGCAGCATATCAAACAGAAGGTACCATTACAGATGCTTTTTGAGGCAAATATGACTCTGTGTTTTATCACAAAGATTAGTCACTACACCTTTTCCATCCATTTCAGCCCCATCTCTACACAAGCCTGGGGCTTTTCTGGGGTTCCTAACACCATGTGAGGAGAATTCATAACTCTATGCACCAAATAACAGGGAGAAAAGCTTCAAACAACCTCAATGGAACAAACTAAATTTTAGCCATTTGGCCACCAAAGCACAAAACAGTGGTGTTCATCAACTATGGAGAAAATACTCAATATTTTTTTTATTTCAAAACCTATGAGCAGTCTAATGTAGAGTTGTTGTTTTTTTCATATTGGGCATGATTCCACCTCCATTTGCTTGGCCTGAAATTATTTCTTTTTATTGTTCCTTTGCATATTTAGTTTCTGTCTATAAAGTGCAATCGGTAATCTGTAACTACAAATTTACAGTAGTTTAATGATAAGAGTTTTTAATACCGTAAACACTTAGATGGGTAGATGTGAGAAGGCAAAACAGCTAAAAATGCTAAACATTCCACAAGGCAAATAAATACTGCTGCCCTTGTGGATTTATTACCCAGACGGCCTAATTATGCAATAGATTTTAAAGGCAGCTGATAAAACACAATTACATCAGGGCTTTACATCACTCATGTGTTATTAAAAGGCAAGCACACACTCATCTGCATAATGGGCATAATGCTTGGTCCTCTGATGTTTTATTTTACCTCTTATGTTCACTTAGAAGCAGCAGGAGTGCACATTGCAGAGGCAGATTTTCCAGCCATGTGCACCCCCAGATGGCTGTGTACAGTATCAAGTTAAGATAAAGCCAGATTATATTTGTGTTCAGGCACAATGAGGCAATAAGTAACGCAATGACAAATGTCCTGCATGCCAAAACAGCTCTAACTGTAAAACAACGAATAGCTAATTGTATTTTCTGATTTATTTAATGGCAAAGATTGAAGATTTTGATACTGAAATCTGACTGTCTTATGATTTATGAAGCTGAATCGAATGGATTTATTTTTAAATAATTAAAAAAGGAGCACTTATGCTGAAATTTTGGTTAAAAAAATTCCTATCCCAATGATTGTGATATAATGTGTTTTAATTTCCACATACACAGAGTACTGTAACCCATGCAAACATTGATATAGCTTGTAATGACACAGCACTTCTATATACAAATTAGCCAGTTTCATTACCACATTTTAATTTAACGATTTCAACTGCATGCACAAATTGAATGAAAATCTCATGAAACCCAGTCGATACAATACACCAGGCAGGCAGAGGAAGTCAGAAGGCAGAACAATGATGAACTTTTACAATAGAATTTTACAGTACAGTAGAAAAATTGACATGCTATTGTTAAAACTGTAGGATATCTTGATGTAAATTTTTTTTCAATTTGAGTGTGGGTTTCCTTTACAGTCTGGTTCCTCTTAAGTTTTTTCCTTATTTCATTTCAGAGTGTTTTTCCTTGCAATTGTTGCCAATAGATCACTAATTTGGATGGAATTACAGAGACCAACCCTATAGGTACTAACATATAAATCCGGTTTTATAACCTACAATCTCTTTAAAGCTGCTTTGGAACAATATCCAGTGTTAAACGTGCTATACAAATTGAATTAAATTAAATTAAACTAATATACAACAATTCAAATCATGATTTAAATAGAAAATGATTTCAAGGTAAACTACCAAAGCTTATATTTCCCCATGGCAGTAGTTCAGCAGTTCAAGATTTCAGAGATCTCAATCTGGTCATTTATCTATGAGTTGTGCCGAACAAACCAGTCTGATCCATCGAGGTTCTACTTTGCAGGTAACTTACAAGTCTTAATGATTTACAGAGTGGTGCCAGACACCACAGCACACCTTCAGGTCTTGTGGAGTTCATGCCTTGATGAATCAGAGCTGTTTGGTGGCACAAAGAGCATTGCAAAATGTTAAGCAGTTGGTTTTAAGGTAATAAAGAAAATGATACGTAATTAAAAAAAGAGAAATTAAAATGTAAGAAAAAGAATGTGTAAGAAAATAAAACTATGGGGTAATTTTCTTATTGCAGCTTAAGGCATACCTGATCAGTCACTATTGTTACACTGCCTGGTGTATTGTATTAATGATTAGAAATAAAAAATGAGCTGCAAACAGGTAAAAACACATGAGTCTCTCCACTTTTGAATGATGAACAGTAAAGCTGAGCTGCAGAGTGTGGAAAAGACATTGCATCTGGAAGCATTCCTGTTTATTTTGCAGGAAGTTGAAAAGTGCTTAGAACAAATAGGCCTCGTTTCTGAAACTTTACTGGTTATCTTCTAGTAACCTTTTATAGAATTGTTTGTGTAGGACACGTTAATAACAAATTCCACCAGGTGTACAAAAGTATCAGAAACAATGAATTAATCATAGTCATCTGCAAGTGCTGACACCAAGCGCCTTCTTTTTGAGTCACACCCACAACACACACTTAAACGTCAAGTTCCAAAGGGCTGAAAACAATGATAAAGTGCAATAGAAAATTAATTTTACCAGAAGCAAAAATGGATGCTACGTTGACTCATCTTCAAAAACATTATTTGAATGGTAAAATTAGTCAGATGAAAAGTAACTGGTTCATCAAAAACAGAAAGAAAGTTGATGTATGGGCAATGATTAAAGACACCACATAAATCACACCACATAAATCACATAATTTACTGTAACTAAAAGTTACTGTGACTGTCTGCCAGAAATCTGCTAATAAGATAACCCTCATCTATCAACCAGTCACTTATTTTAATTTGTCATTATTTTGGAGAGGACAATGTTCCACACAAACTATTGTTGATCAATGAACTATTTGCTCTACATGGAGTTTTTTTATAGAAAGACCAACCAACTTTATATCAAATGTTCTCCCACTCTCTCTTCAGAGCAAGAAGAGAAATGTTCTCAGGTACCCACACCTGCTTAGCCCCACATGAAGATGGTCAAGAGCCATGCATTTGAGGGAGGCTCTGTCGGGATTATGTCAGGGACTATGTTCCCAACAAACCACTCCTTACCTCAACCATGTTTTGTGCACCTGATTCATATTCACAGTAATTAGCACTTGTATATACTCATGATTCATTGCATTTTGGCTTTTATTTTGTCTTTTAATTTTTTTGTCCATTCATGTTTCAGATTTATGTTTATGTACAGTTTTTTTTGTTTAACGGTTTTAGTTTTTTTATGGTTGTTTCAATGTGTTTATTTTGCATTTTTTTTTTATCTAATATAATATATGAAAAAGTCTCTGCTTCTTTTACACAACACTATTTAAAATGCGTCAGTAACAAGAAATTTAAGCAGTTATAAACTGGACAAGCAAACGATTTTCTAGAAAATAATTATGCACATGATGTAAAAGCAAACAAAACCAACAGATATGCCAGCTTTCATCCTCTAAAAAACATGCATCTCTAAATATTTGGTCAATCATAAGCATGACATTTACTAAATCTTCTGTTAGTTCAGGTATTCACTCAGTATACTGAACAAAACTATAAATGCAACACTTTTGTTTTTGCCCCCATTTTTCATGAGCTGAACTCAAAGATCTAAGACTTTTTCTATGTACACAAAAGGCCTATTTCTCAAATACTGTTCACAAATCTGTCTAAATCTGTGTTAGTGAGCACTTCTCCTTTGCCGAGATAATTCATCCACCTCACAGGTGTGGCATATCAAGATGCTGATTAGACAGCATGATTATTGCACAGGTGTGCCTTAGGCTGGCCACAATAGAATGCCACTCTAAAATGTGCAGTTTTACTGTATTAAGGGGTCTGGAGGGGTCCAAAAACCAGTCAGTATTTGGTGTGGCCACCATTTGCCTCACGCATTTTGGCCAAAATGCCAGACGCCATCGAATGTGAGCATTTGTCACTCAAGTCAGTTACAATGACAAACTGCAGTCCGGTCGAGACCCCAATAAGAACGAGGAGCATGCAGATAAGCTTCCCTGAGATGGTTTCTTACAGCTTGAGTGGAAATTTGTTGGTTTTGCAAACAGATTGTTGCAGCAGCTGTCTGGGTGGCTGGTCTCAGACAATCTTAGAGGTGAAGATGCTGGAAATGGAGGTCCTGGGCTGGTGTGGTTACATGTGGTCCGCAGTTGTGAGACCGGTTGGATGTACTGCCAAATTCTCTGAAACGTCTTTGGAGATGGCTTATGGTAAAGAAATAAACCTGAAACCTGAAGTCAGCTCCCGACAACTTCCGACATCTGTGGCATTGTGCTGTGTGATTAAACTGCACATTTTAGAGTGGCCTTTTATTGTGGCCAGCCTAAGGCACACCTGTGCAATAATCATGCTGTCTTATCAGCATTTTGATATGCCACACCTGTAAGGTGAATGGATTATCTCGGCAAAGGACAAGTGCTCACTACACCGATTTAGACGAATTTGTGAACAAAATTTGAGAGAAATAGGCCTTTTGTGTACATAGAAAAAGTCAGCTCATGAAAAACGGTGGCAAAAATAATTTTGTTCAGTATAATTTATTCTATGCAGAGGCCGATTTGTGTACTTTTTTCTTTTTCTTTTGTTGTCCTAATAAAATGCCTGATATTATCTGTCTTGATTTGTGAATTAGTGTTGGCCTTTTCCATTGACTTCCATCAATGAAAGTCGGCTCAAGCTGCACTAGCTCTTGTTAGTGTTCAAGTTAAGATAAGTGTTCATATAGCACTATAGCAGAGAATATTCACAACAGCTGAGCAGCAATTCTTATTCAATTATATGATAAGGTGGCCAGAGTGCTCAATTGCCTACAAATATGACGCCTAAGAACACCCAGCTATCAAAACGCCTCTCGCATTCTGACACCATCACTCTGATTGCATACATGTGGACTCAACTACATTCAGTCCCACTCATTTTTTCTGCCTGCAGCTTGAATTAAATCTCTGTCTGTTTCTATGCTCAAAGTGAGCTCTGTTAAAACATAGTTGGAGAAAATCAAGTATTCTGAATAGATTCCTGACCTCAACCCTAATGAACATCTTTGGGATGAAATGTCCTCTAGCTGCACTGCTGGCCTCCTCACACAACATCAGTGCCTGGCCTCACTAAAAACTTGTAGCTGAAGATCACAAGTGCCTGCAATCCAAAATCTAGCTGGGAGGTTGGATGTGGTTGCTTAGTGGTTAAGCTTTGTGGCATTGGACTTTGGATTCTAAAGGTTGTGAGTTTAAATCCCAGCCACACCAAGCTGCCACTCTCTCTAAAGCAAGGTCCTTCAACCCCATAGCTGCTCAGTTGTATGAATGAGGTAAATGTAAGTCACTTCTTATGCGGACCTGTAAGGCCCTACTGTATATGGTATGGCCCCTTATTATTTGACACAACTTTGAACTATCTACACTCAATGGTGTGATCTCCGCTCCTCTAATTCTTGTCTATTAGTTGTTTCTCCTAACAATTTATGTTCTATAGGTGATTGGGCTTTTTCCTCTCATGCAACAAAGCTGTAAAATTCTCTCATTCTCTTACGATTAGCCAGCCTGAATCTTTTAGGTTTTTAAATCTGCTTTTAAAAACTTTTTTCAGGATAGCTTTTATGTGATCTTTTATTTTTGTAATGTATTCTGTGATGTTTATTTACTTATTTTATTATTATTTGTATTATTACTATTGTTTATTATTTGTTTCTTTGTTTGGTTGTTTATTTTAACTTTTATTTCTTATTTTTATGTTTAGAAAGTGCTTTGAGAGCAACATTTAAAGGCACTATATAAAATAAAGATCATTATTATTATTATTCTGTATAAAGGCGTCTGGCAAATGCCATAAATGTAAATGCAGCTTGAAAGTTTCACAGGATTGGCGATTATTAATACAGTAAAACCCTGTTGTACGAGCAACTAATAGTACGAGCAAACGGAGATACGAGCGACCTTGCTCGCAAAATTTTACCCTATTTCACGAGCAAATTATGAAGGCACGAGCAAACTTACGCTGCCGGTTCCCCGTTTTCGGCCGAGGGTAGCATCAGTCACTTAGTTGATGACGTATCGCTCAGTTGCGGTGCGTCTCACACTTGCAATCAACCACTACCACATGGTAAGTGTTAAATTATGTTTAATTTGCGGTGTATTTGTTTGTTAAAATAGGCTACAAATACATTTTAAGTGCAGAAATAAGCGATCGAATGAGGTCTCGGAACGAATTAAATCACTTTCACATTCATTCTTATGGGGAAAATTAGTTTGAACGTACGAGCAAATGGACCTACGAGCAATTTTCAAGAACGAATTATGCTCGTCCAATGGGGTTTTACTGTACAACAAAGGGACCTAAATATACCCGCTTAAACATTTCTAATAAATGAACACACAAGTCAATGCTATTGGTCTACTATGCAGAATGATTTGTCTGGTCACTTTGATATAGGGATAAAAACTGTACAAGGACTAATGTGATTTTACCTAAAATGGGTTTGACACTGGTGAAATGCTGCAGATGTTGCATCATTTACACAAGGTACAATTATATGATATCCTAGGGAAAATCAGTCTCACACTGAAGGAAGTGCTCTATATTTCATCACTCATTCGTTCCAACCTTCCTACTCAGCCAGGAGCCTTAGGAGAATGGGGCTACTCACAGAGCTCGACTGGACATTTTTACCAAGCTTCTGTTTGTGGAAGGTAAAGGAAATAAGAGAGAGAGAGAGAGAGAGAGAGAGAGAGAGAGAGAGAGAGAGAGAAAGTAAAGAAGAGAAGGGTGACATGACCAGAGGAATGCATAACCGTCCGCCATTCCTTCCATTATCTTTTAGCACAGCTTTGCTTGGGGCCTAGTTTTGACACAAGTGCCAACACATGCATTAGTTCCAGCAGATGGGGAAAAGGCCAAAGACACTTTTATTATCACTAAACCAGCTTTACAGTCAATAAGGCTGCTGATTTAAGTCTAAATACCTATTCAAAGTGAAACCCACCTAGCCAGGTTGAAGACATCATCAATCAAGCCAGCACGATTGCCTACAGAGATGATCTACAGACAGGGAAGAAAAAGAGACAAAGTTTAAATAGTGCATAATGGTGAAAGTACATAAACCATGTATTTGAGTTAAAGTAGAGTTAAAGTAAAATATAAAAGTATTTGCCTTCAAATGTACTTAAGTATTCAATGTATTATGATTTATTATGGCTATAATGTTCAATTGTAACATTTTTATCACAAGACTCTTTACTTAATCAACTTTATGTGAAAAGACTCTAATGTTACTCTAAGCACACTAATCTATTAATAGAATGTTATTAATTAGTCAAACACTTATTGATATCAATTAACATTATCAATTGCACAAAACCTACTTTTCAACTGCTTAAAAAAATCATGCAAATAAGGCCACTGGGTTTGTGGGAAGTTCGAGTCTGGAGTTTCTTCCATCATTTATTCCTCTTAAAATGTTCTGCTTGCTGTTGAACTGATGCTAAACTGTATTTTTGTGCTAAGAAAATACCACCAAGTGGAAGTCAAAACAAGTTCAAAACGGAGCGAGAATTTAGCAAAATGTAGTTGAGTAAAAAGTAAGTTATTTGATTTTGAAATTTAATGAAGCTAAAGTGAAAGTTTTGTTAAATTGATAACGAAAGAGAACTGAAGGAGAAGTTCAAATCATTAAAAGAAAAGTCATTAAAAAAATTAAGAGGTTCAAATGAAATATGAGTTAAAGTTGAAAAGGAAAGTAATAGCAGAAATATTGTAGACAAAATAAGACAATAAATTAGAGAAAAATATGTAACTACATACTGTGGGGTTGGTCATTAACTGATGGATAAGAAGTTTCCAGTTGTGAAGGTCATAGTTCACCCTGAAATAGCCTGTTTGATTGATGTTTCCCAGTAACCATGTCTTCTCGTCTATGTAACCCACATGGTGCATCTCTAAAAAATATATACATGGCAAAACACCAAGGTGATAATGCTTAAAAGCACATTAGAACATGCATACATTTTAATGTCTTTTTTAAAAACAGATGCATTTTGTGATAAATTGGGTGATTAATGTGAATGAATATCTTCACTCAGGCCTTTTATTGTTGAAAATTGTGCCCTGACTGTAGTAGTTTCTAATGAATCTGCTCAGTGTTTTTCATCCATTACAAGAATCTGAACCTCAGGGGAACCCCCTAAAAACATTATGGCAGATGAATTGAAATGTTCCATAGCACAAATGACTTCTTTTCTGAAACAAATGAGACTGTGCAATAGCAAAAATGCACGGTATGCTTCGTTCTCATAAATACTTCATAGACTCTCAAACGAGCATGTCAGGCACATTTCTCATGCCAGCTACAGTAGCATTATAACAAATATTTCAGCACTTCTTTCATTTTCTTTAGATTAAAGGAGATAAAATGGCTCTGACATTCTATGGTAAAAGTACCATGCATCTATTTACTCTGTTTTAAAAGAATTTGTTTTATTCGTGCATCATAATATTAATATTAAACCTTTGTGTAGTCTTTATGAAGATAACAACTTCAGTGATTCACATCACTTGACTGTTTAAGGATTTCAAAGAGAAAAGCAAAACTTGTGGGTTAAACCTGTATGGCCGGCATTTAATGAATAGAGTGCATTATAAAAATATATATTATTATTAGAAAAATATACTATCTTTCTTGTGATAATGACTTGATTTTCTAATGATCTCGACATAAAAGTTTTCTCGTGATCATGGTTAATTTTCTCATGATCTCAACATAACAAAAGTTTCCTCATGATCAGTACAACAACCAGTGCTTGTCCATGTGTGTGACACGAATAATTATGGTTTTAGTTTATGATGCTGTGATAATGCCGCCTCTAGAACATGCTTTAATGCCATTTACACAGAAAAATAAAGCACTGATCACGAAGAACGTCTCTTGGTTACGTACGTATGTGAACCCAAGCTGCATCAACAATGCTTTGGGAATGAGTGTACAATACCACCAGACTGACCAGTCCCTGCCTAGTGTGGATAAATACAGATAGACCGAAGGACAGACGGGCCAGGATTGGCACTAATTTCAGATTTGATGTTAAATTTTACATTTGATGTTTACTAAGATCAGCACTAGCAGTTGGAACGGCTGTAAGACCTGACGAAGATCAGCAGGGTGGACCAGCCCACAGCATTGCAAACCTCCCAGAGAGAGACCCAAGAGGACAGGGCCTTAGAGGAAACACTGAAACGTCGCAGAGTGTCTTTTTGCCACCTGGAACCTGTCAGCCAGCCAGCGTCTCTTCACCCTGGGGAATCGTTCTGTAACTGCACTCTTTCAGCCCCACTACCTGGAGGAAGTGGAGGAAGACATTGGGGCTAAAGAGGTGGGCCGAATACGGGTTATCCATGGCGTCCGCCTCATCACTCTCCTTGGAGGAAGAAAGGTGGAGTGCCACGCCCTCTCCACGCGGGATGAACCCGCTAAAGAGCGGGCTTCCAAGCCCTGCAGAAGGTGCTGGATCTGGCAGGTGAGGAAGGAGAAAGGAATACGCCTGTCTCCATTCCATCTGCCAGGTCCATTTGCAAACCCCATGACCTCAACCGATGCTCTGCCTCAGGAGAAGCAGGGCCAAAACCATGAGAAACACTAGTGAGTTTGAGAGGCATGTATTTTTATAGCTTCCTGATCATGACGTCACATGACGTTGCGCTTTTACATTGGATGGATTACACATGTGGTTCAGAGCTTGGTCACGCAGAGGCATTCCCAAAGCATTGTTGATGCAGCTTGAGTTTCCAAAAAGGAAACATGTTTGTCATGAGAAAATTTAGTGGTGATAACAAGAAAACAAGAAAGAAAAAATATATTATAATACCAGGCCAGGACTTCTGTACTAATGCATATATATATATATATATATATATATATATATATATATATATATATATATATATACACCTTAGCAAAGAAGTTACTGTGTAAACTAAATTCAGTACCTTGCAGGGTAACTGGCGCCAGATGATAAAGTTCTAATTATTGCTGAACCAACACATCTCTTGGATAGCATATAAATGATCCATATAACGAGTGAAATGGGACTAAAGGAAACAACAGCTAACACGGAATTATTCTCCATCTATTGAACACATTAAAATGGATTAATGGCCCCAAAAGACATGCTCTGTTAGCAATTTATTACAAGGGAAAAATAGCAAGTACTACACTTAAAAACAACACTTGCTATAATGACAGTACTGTCAAAGTATCACCTTGATACTCTATAGTGAGGGTCCAGAAAATATAATTGAAACTCTTATTTTCTCTCTGGTTATTTTTCGAATAAAATCAAGACAGAAAAAGGGGTTATTCTTCTGTACAATATCTTATTGTGCTGTATCTGAGAACCCACCTGTCTGTTTAGAGACCCATATGACAGTCTCTGGTGATTTGTGACTGGTGTTTCCCACGACTAGGGTCAACGGGATCTGCCACTGGAAACTAAGAAAGACAGAGAGGTAGAGAGAAGTGTCAGTGTCGTTCCTGATAAATAGATTTATCTTAAAGAAAGAGTTAAAATCAGAAGCCTGCCTTCTTGATTTTACAATTCTGGAGGTAAAAAAAAAAAATCACTTAGATCAAAGATAAAACATACATTAATTACATTCACGGTGCCTTAACTGTACATGTTTTTTCTCGTTGCCTGCACATGATGCAGTTATTCACATCGGTGCCTATCACATGTTTAAAAATACTCTCTAACATTTGCTATGCACACGTATAAGCTGTCAAAATAACAAGCATTTAGCTGGTCATGGTCTCCTGCCTGCCAAGGCTAATTACCTTCTTGAACGAAAAGACCGACCACAGAGTAATTTATGCCATTACAATATAGACAACAATATACAGCTTTTTACCTCTCTGAATCACCCAACATTATTAATATTATTACTTTTAATACACCATTCGCATATAAATATATTGTACATAGCATCAGGCTTGAATCTTAATTTAAATGTAATCATTTTGTTCTTGTCTGACAAAAAAATTAATCTATACAAATATAAATTTCAGCAATATAGAAATTAAAATGTCACTTATAGGGTCATAAAGAAAGACTATTGATAATATATTGCTGTATTTATCAGTGTTTATGAATGTATAATTACAAGAAATGGTTGATAATAATCTATGCAAACCATAAATATAAACCATTCCTTTTTTCTTTTTCTTTTTTATGAGTGGTCAGTTTTAAGAATTTAAATGAAACCTGGAAGCTTCCCCAAGTGGTCCTCTAAAGATTCTGGAGAATTCATATGCACACCCTTCTTCTGAAGCTTTTTAGTTTTGTTTGGTTGAATCCTAAATCCAGATTTTTCTTTCGCATTATATGCATGGAAATTTATTTAAGATGAGTTAATACATCCAAATAATGTATTCATATTCGCTTAAACCTATAATGCATAATGCTGTAAAAATAGGACATTGTTTGAAAATGTTCTTCAACAGCTGAACATGTGTAAACCCAGAAAGTGAAACCAATTTATATTTATAATTACTATATATGTATGAGATATTCATATAGGTGTATATCTTTACAATAGCAACAACATGGATTTGAACCAATACTTAGTAATGTTAATGTTTTCATTTACTGCCAGCAATAAACCTTAATCCTGATTTTCCGAAGGTCTCTGAAAGCAGCCAAGGTCATGCAGGATGATATAATTAAAGCTTAACTGCAGTGATACGTGAGAAATGATGGTTAAGTGACCTGCATTAGTATACTGTACAAAATCTCAATGATCTTGAGCATCCTTGGGATCATCTTATGTCATAAATCTGTGCATGAAATCGAAATCATTTCAATTGTGCATTTTCCTAATACAGGTTTTGCTTTTTTACACAAATAATTGAAACAATTTTAAGCTGATGTAGTCTTTAAAAAAGACTAGTTTGATATCATCTTACTTAACTGCAAACATATAACTGAGTTATATGCTTGCATTCCTATTCCACTCAGTGAATTGGTACATGCTTTTTTGACATACATATATAAATTTTTTTTAAATAGTACATTTTTAGTTTCAACCCAGACAATAGTGTTTCACAAGCCAGTACAAGCCCAGATAAATGGGGAGGGTTGCGTTGGGAAGGGAATCTAGCGTAAAATGCTGGAATATGAAACAGAATTTCATACCGGATCGGTCGAGACCTGGGTTACCAACAATCGCCAAAAGGTATTGTTAGCCAAAAGGTACCAGTGGAAATTGGGCTACTGTTGGCCGAAAAAGGAGAAGGAAACAGCAGGGAAAGAAGAAATGTAGAAAAGTAGCGGTTAGGGTGGGCACTTTAAATGTTGGTACTATGACTGGTAAAGGGAGAGGTAGCTGATATGATTGAGCGGAGAATGGTAGACATGCTGTGTGTTCAGGAGACCAAGTGAAATTGAAGTGAGGCCAAGAACATTTGAGGTGGACAAGATCAGAAACGAGTTTATTTGATGGACAGCACATGTAGGACATGTTGGGGACAAAGTGAGAGAGGCCCGAATGAGATAGTTTGGAATTGGGGTATATCGGTAGGAGAATGCTGAGGTAACCACCAGGAATGAGAAAAAGAGAAAAACCAAAAAGGAGGTTTATGGATGTGGTGAAAAAATACATGCAGGTACTTGGTTTGAAAGAGGCAGATGTAGAGGACAGAGTAGGAGGGAGAGGGATGATCTGCTGTGGAGACCCCTAATGGGAGCAGCTAAAAAGAGGGTTAGGTTATAGAACTGCACAAAAGGTCAGTGGGGTGGACCAACCTGCAGCGTTACATAGGTCTTGGGGGAACTCCAGAGGGCCGAGACTCTGAGGCAGCCACACTCCGGGTGGAGAGTGATGTGACCCCGAATGGAGCGGGGAGACCAGAGGACTCAAAAGATGTGATCGCATCAACAATGCACCTGCTCAGAGCCTGCTTATCAGCAAGGAGGCCTCTCTTGGGAGGGCTGTAGCAGATGAGCAGCTGATGGGTCCTTCTCCAAGGACCCGTCCCTCTTTTGATAGAGCAGATGGCCAACAAGAACGAGGTCTTGATTGAAAGGTGCCTCCAAGACACCTCGGCTCTCGCCCAGACATGGCCCCGGCACGGGGGCATGATAGGCCGAAATGGCAGACGCATAGACTTTTAGGGTGGACAGAGCCAACCCCTGGCGAACCATCCCTGGAGGAATTCCAGCACTGAACCAACCGGGCAGTGGACTGGATCCAGCTGGTGGTGCTCACACCATGAGCAAAACAGACGCCACCTGGCGGTATACGACCTCCTCGTGGAGGGAGCTCTGGAGTGGAGAATGGTCCACCTTGGTGGAGAGACCAGAACCTGGGAGCTGTGCCCCCTCAGGGTCCACAGCCTCCACAGCTCTGGGCAGGGGTGAAATATGGCACCCCCTAGCTGGGAAAGGAGATCCCTCCTCAGATGAATTTTCTACGAAGGATGCTCGAGGAGAGCCACCATGTCTGCGAAACATAGTTTGCGCGGCCACCATGGCGCTACCAGGAGGAGACTGACTCCGTCCCGGCGAACCCTCTCCAGAACTCCCGGAAGCAGTGGGACGGGGGAAGCATACAGACCCAGCCTCAGCCATGCCTGAGATATGGCCATTCCCTGGGTCTCAACACCAGTCTCGACAGGGTGTCTGCTGCCTCGTTCAACCAGCCCGGGATGTAAAACGCCCTCAATAAGAGGAGCTTCTCCTGGGCTCAAAGGAGGATCTGGTGCGCCAGCCTGCACAGGGGGCGCGAACGCAGACCTCCTAGATGGTTGATGTAGGGGACCACCGCAGTGTTGTCCGTACGGACCAACCCGTGGTGACCTCTGAGGTCCTGAGAGGAAATGCTTCATGGCCAGCATCTCTAGGCAATTGATGTGAAGGTACGGGGTGAACGGGCAAGGCCTGGATAGGTAAGCTTCAGCCCCGAAAGCAAACCTCAAGAACTTCCTGTGAGAAGGTAGGATGGATACATGAAAGTACGCATCCTTTAGACCTACCGTGACAAACCAGTCCTCGGATCTGATTTGAAGCACGATCTGCTCGAGGGTCAGCATCTGAGTCTCATGAGAGAGCGGTTCAGCTGATATAGATCTAAGATAGATGAAGTTCCAGGCGTAGAACCTGCACTCTCGTTCTGATGGAGGGACCACCTCGATGGCCCCCATCCTCAGGAGAGTGTCTACTTCCTGTTCCATGACCAGAGCCTGCTGGCTTCCCACCAGGGTGAGAAGAACCCCGTGAAAATGGGCCGGAGGAGACCCCAACTGAATCTAATAGCCTTGCTTTACAGTAAGCAGGACCCACCAGGACACATCTGGAAGAGCTTGCCAAGCTGCCAGAAAGCGCCTCAGGGGTACCAGTCTCTCGAGACTGACCTCCGGTCCAGAGCCAAGGGAGCACCCTGAGACGGCTCTAGGGGAGGCGAGATCTCCGGGACCACAACACTGTCGGGTGAAGACCAAGGAGAGAGCTCGCTGGAGCTGGCCGTGCCCTTAAGCACCGAGGTGGCAGGGTTAACGGACCAGGTCCCTGAGGGGGTCTGGACAGGATGGGCACCGGATAAAACGGTGTGGCACGCCCCTTCACAGCCAGATCCCCAGAAAGGTCTGTTTCAGGATCTCTTCATCCTGTTGAAGATGACAGTCCTTAGATCTGTCACCTCACGTGGCTTTGACGCGAGCGCCGCGCAGGATCCCGGCTGTGCCCACCGATGGGGTCTTAAGGGAGGAAGCGATCCCGGGAGAGAGATAGCTCACAAGTGTCTCTCCAACCCGCAGCATCGCTCCATACCTGTGTACTTCCCGCCCGGTAATGTTCTTTCTTTAATTTTTTTTGTTTTGTTTTGTTTTGTTTTTGTGAATACAATGTTGAAAGGGGCCGAAGGGGCCATGCCCATGACCATGACACTTAGTGCACAGGTCTGGAAAGGATGGGAAAATCCCGACATGGAGGTTGCGACCTGGTATCAGAAAAAGTGCTTGTCGGAGGGACTTTTCAGCTCATGAGGCGGCCAAGTTATGTAGCTCGGCCAGGGCTTACATATATAAATATACATACAAATATATATATATATATATATACACACACACACACACAAATATATATATATATATATATATATATATATATATATATATATATATATATATATATATATATATATATATAATATATTTGTGTGTGTGTGTGTGTGTGTGTGTGTGTATATATATATATATATATATATATATATATATATATATATATATATATATATATATTATTATTATTATTATTATTATTATTATTATATTTTACTACGAGGAGTGAGAGCACCCCTTCGAGGAGCACTCTCCGGGAGTGGAGCGATCGCACAGAAATTGCGAGCAGAATGTGCGCGGCACAATGAGCGCGGCGCAATATGCGCAGATCATGCACGGAATGTGCAGAGAATCTGAGCCAAACGTGCGCAGAATGTGCGCAGCCGCATCCATCGGGAAGCTACCTAGCTCCGCCCCCAACTCCATAGCTCTATGAGCCTAGCTCGCAAAGCGCCCCCCCCCTCATCAGAGAAAGAGAGGCGGAGCTAATGCTCTCGTCGCAGGAGGAAGAATCCGCCGAAAGGCGTGCTTCAAGCCTGTGAGCCAGTGCTGGACCAAGCAGGGACAAGGGACAAGCCCGTCTCGAAACCCTCTGCGAGGTCCATGCGAGCCCAGGAACTGCCGCGCCTCTCCACCTCAGTGAGAGCGGGGCAGGACCCAAGACGTGAGCTCTCTCCTCGGAGAGAGCCACTCGGAAGCGGAGCGATGTCATTGACATGCAGCCGGATCTTTCGAGAACCGACTAGCGTGCTCCGCTCCAGGGAAATATACATATATCTCCTTTTCTTTTTTTTTTCTTTTTAACAGACATTCTGACAGACAACACAACACACAGAGTGCTTTCTGAACAACAGAAGCTGCCGCTGTCCTCTCTTAAATGCGCTTTATACTCCTGGTCGTGACGTCACCTCACCGGTGACGGCCAGCGTCCAATTTTTTGACTGATTACATACATTATTATAGAGCGTGAACACTCAGGCGCATTCCCAAAGCGTTTCGACGCAGCTCAAGTTCCTGAAAGGGAACAAAGGATGTAGATGGAAATGTGTTAACTAGTGAGGAAAGTGTGTTGAGAAGATGAAGGAAGTATTGTGAGCAGCTGATGAATAAGGAAAATGAGAGAGAGAAGGTTGGATGATGTGGAGAGGGTGAAGCAGGAAGTGGATAGGATTAGTAAGGAGGAAGTACTGTAAGAGCATCGATTAAGAGGATGAAGAGTGAAAAGTCGGTTGGACCAGATGATATAGAAAGTGTGGAGATATTTAGGAGAGATGGCAGTGGAGTTTTTAACCAGCTTGTTTAAGAAGGAGCGTGCTGGTTCTGATTTTTAAGAAAAAAAGAAGATGTGCAAACCTGCAGTAACTACTGGTGAATAAACTTGAAGTTATGGGAAAGAGTAGTGGAATCCAGGCTGAGAGAAGATGTGACCATCTGTGAGCAACAGTATGGTTCCATGCAGAGGAAGATCACTACGGATGCAATATTTGGATCGGCTCTGAGCCCTTTCCTGTTTGCAGTGGTGATAGACAGGTTGACGGGCGAGGTCAGACAGGAGTCTCCATGGACTATGATGTTTGTGGTTGATATTGTTATTTTTTTAGTAAGAGTAGGGAGCAGGTTGAGAAGAGTCTGGAGATGTGCTGGAGAGAAGGGGAATGAAAGTCAGTAGGAGTAAGACAGAGTACATGCGTGTGAATGAGAGGGAGGGCAGTGGAGTGGTGTGGTTGCAGGGAGAAAAGGTGGAGAAGGTGGAGGAGATCAAGTACCTGGGGTCAACAGTGCAAAGTAATAGAGAGTGTGTTAGAGAAGTGAGGAAAAGGGTGCAGGCAGGGTGAAGTGGGTGAAAAAGAGTGGCAGGAGTGATTTGTGGTAGAAGTATTTAAAAGAGACTGTGGTGAGACCTGCAATTTTGTATGGTTTAGAGACAGTGGCATTGAGTAAAAGACAGGTGGTGGAGCTGGAGGTAGCAGAGCTAAAGATGTTGAGATTTTCATTGAGAGTGATGAGGATGGACAGAATTAGAAACATGTTTATTAGAAGGATGGCGCATGTAGGACGTTTTGGGGACAAAGTCAGAAAGGCGCAATTGAGATGGTTAAAAGAGTTTTAAAAGAGGAAGATGCAGATGACAGGGGGGTATGGAGATGATCCGCTGTGGTGACCCCTAATGGGAGACGCCGAAAGAATAATAAGAAAAAAAAGTACATTTTTAGTTTTCATTATTATTATTTATGCTAGTGGATGTGGCTGTATATTTAATTTGATTCAATTCATTATCATTTGTATAGCACTTTTAACAATGAACATTGTCTCAAAGAAGCTTTTTTAGAGATAAAAAGGTTATAAAGTTTTATAAAAGAATGTTCAATTTTATTGCCTATTTGTTTGTTACTTATAATGTTAAGTTTTGTATATACCCCAATATAGTATATACAGTATATACCCCAAAGCATATCAAAGCAAACTAGGGAATTAATTTTTAGCATGTAAGAAAATAAAGTCTATTTTCAGTCATTTTCACTTCATCTATATTCTTTTGCAGGAAGTCCTAATGACAAATAATATTTTGTAGATTATATAATGACCAATGGCAACACATTAACTCATTAACAGCAATAATAGAACAATAGAAGCTCTGTAGGATTCTGTTGCAGCTATCACACCTACCCAATATGACTTAATGTTTGTGGATATTTAGCCATCACATCCATATAGGGTTCTTCCCTAAACTGCTGCGACAATTTGGAAAAACACAATTGTAAAAAATGCCTTCATTCTAGCATGAACATGAGTTTCCTCCACAGAGTCCTGACCTCAGCCCCACGGAATACCTTCGGGATGAACTGGAATGCTGACTACATCCTAGACCTTCTCACCCAACATTAGTACCTGATCTCACTAACGCTATTTTATCACAAACCTTCACAGTCACACTCTAGTAAAAAGCCTTCCCAGGAAAGTAAAACTTATAACAGCACAGGGGGACTAAATCTAAAAGGGGATGTTAAAGTGTCATGGTCAGGTGTTCACAAACCTTTAACCATATAGTCTTGATCAACTGGCGTTTAAATTGTCTGATCTAGGATATCCCTATGCATTTACCTACATTAAGCTCCAGTATATCACTGTAAAGTTTAATGTAATTTTCTTACAATAACAGCACCTGGTGTGGTCTAACAGCTAGCTGAACATAATGAGATATGCCCAGATCCTTGCCTCACTCACCTGGAGCGTGGCGCTAACGTAATTAAGGAAAGTAACTGCATCGCCCCCATTACAGTCATGCAGCTCGGCGGGTGACAAGGAAATCAATTTGTGGCTCCGACCTCTAATTCGATTTAGTTATCTATTTTCTCCATGAGTGCTGCCGAGGATGTGATCTCCTTTGCGAAACGCAAGACGGTGGCATTATCATATAAACGAGAGATGGTTGTTTTAGAAAGGTACCAGTTAACAACAAGCCGAGCGATGTGATTCGAATTAATCTCCAGTCCAGAATGATTTGTGTCTCAGGAACCACAAAGCATGCTACCTGACCATCTTGAGATGAATTATAAATAGATCCTAGAGACAATTTCTTCTTTTTTAATTACTTCCATTTACTGTTTACATAGACGCCTTTGAACGTATTAGGTTCTCTAAATAGCACAGACATTAAAACATCGCTTGCGACTACAGAGGATGAGCATCTGCTTAATCTAAGAGACCACATGCTGAATGTTAAACGATCACATGCAGTCTCATCCTTACATCTGCTAAAGAAATGGAGAACTTTTTTTTTGCACTGATTGTGTTCATTTATTTAATGGTAATTTCACAGTGTGGGTTTAATGTTAAAATTTTCCCCCTAATTCTCCTCTTTTTATCTTGTTTAGACATGAAACCTTCTGATTTAGCTTTTGCAAGACAACTTAATGGCAACACTCCCCAAAATACAAACTTTATTATTTAGTAAAATGTGGCCTATGACATTAGTTAAATTCAATAACAATAATGTGCTACACAGTATCTTGTTAATATAGGGTTTTTCTATTGCACTAAATCAGACCTGGGCAAACTACGGCCCGCGGGCCACATCCGGCCCTTTGTACATCCCTGTCCGGCCCGCGTGAGGCCAATCATAAATTATAGGGATGCACCGAAAATTCGGCCGAAATACCTAAATCACTGAAACAACACGGCAGAAACACAATTGTAATGATGCAATAAAAAAGCGCAGCCAGCACACGGTTATCTGGATAAGAGCGAACATGTCTGCGGTGTGCGGATAGCGATTTGCAAAACATGCAATGCTGAAATTTCAAGAGGGGGTGTATCTGCAAAGAGTTTCTCCACGTCGGGTTTAATTCATCACCTGAAATCCATTCTAAATATGAGAAGAACGCGGCACAGAAAAGAAAAGTCAATCTGAGCATGCGCACTCCATCTGTAGTGGACGTTTTTAAAAAGGCAAGAACGTTTTTCAGTGATGGTGCCAAGGCAAAAAGCATAACACAAAAAATTATGGAATTCATTGCCTTAGATCAGTGGTCGGCGATCGACGGGTTGATCTTTGAAACATTCACTGTAGATCCCGAAAATAATAATTATAATTTAATATAATATGTGCATATGTGTTTGCATGAGCTGTGAGTGAAGGTGAACAGCGACAAGTGACACCAGCCAGGTTACCCTCAAGATGTCGGCTCACGCTAAGAAAAGTTGTTGTTTTTCATTGTTTGTGGAGATTAACAAGTTAAAAATAAATTGCACTGATTCAATAATTGTTTTTGTTTTCTTATTCGACCTATACACCACAATTTCACATTGCCTAATATAAATATTCACAGAATAGTTTTATTCTTCTGATTATCAGTACCAGCTATTCAAAATATAATATTTAGTGCATTTTACAATGGAAGAAAGTTGATCAGAATTAAATTCAAATTATCGTTGGTGTGGCCCTCTGACACAATTCAGGTTTCTCATGTGGCCCCTTGTAAAAATTAATTGCCCACCCCTGTACTAAATAATGCCCTTTTAGGTGTTTTGCCAAAAACAAAATCATCAGTTTTTCTATCTGTATTGTTTATAAAAAGTTTAAAATGTATCACATTATATCTGAGGTAGATGGTATTTAAGTCACTCCTCATATACTATATACAATATATTCCGACCCATGTACTACTGAGTTACAGTAGATACACGGTACATAAGGTAAAATATTACTCAAGTAAAAGTGCTCCCTTTAAACTTTTACTTATAGAAGTTTAAGCCTTCAAATTGTACTTAAGTATCCAAAGTACTATGATTAATAATGGCTATAATGTTTCTATTATCATTTTCGTAAAAAGATTTTTGCTTAATCAACTCAGTTTATGTGGAAAAGACTTTAATGTTATTCTTAGCACACCGATTTATTAATAGAAGTATATTAATGAGTTAAACACTGCCATCTTAGGAAGTTTTCCTTGCCAAAGTCACCACCGGCTTGCTCATCAGGGATAAACTTACACTTATAAAGAACATCTTTTTCGTTTTTATGACCACATTATCTGTGTAAAGCTGCTTTGAGACAATGTTCATTGTTAAAAGTGCTATACAAATAAAAATTAATTAAATTGAATTGCAAATATGGCCACTAGTGTTGTGGCAAGTTTCTTGAGTCAGGAGTTTCTTCCATCTTTTATTCCTCTCAAAATGTTCTGCTTGCTGTCGAACTGACGCTGAACTGATGTAGGTACTACTGTAAGAAGATACCACCAAGCAACAATCAAAACAAGTTCAAAACATTTAAAACATGTGCTACCCTGGTTGGTGGCTTATTTAAGTTTTAATCCACTTATAAATAAAAAGGAACAGAATTTCACAAAATGTAGTTGAGTAAAAAGTAAGATATTTGACTTTGAAATGTAATAAGGTTAAAGTCATTTTTTCCCCCAAATGGAAATACTTCAGTAAAGAACAGATACATGAAAAAGCTACTTAAGTACAGTAACAAATTACATTTATTTTGTTAGTGTTCACCAGTGGTTTTATCTGTACACAAAACTTGCCTCATTTAAACAAGTAAAACAATTGTAAAAGTGAATACAATTTGATTGGAAAAAGGAATTGCTGTTCCTAAAAAATAATAAAAAAAATGTTTCAGTGAAACAATGACCTGTGTAGAATCCCACATATGGTGCTATAAATCAGATTATTTCTGGAGCTCTACTCTACTGTGCAGCTGAATGTGAAGCCTGTAGCTGTGCTGTGAAGGAAAAAAGAGTGGGTTTGAATAGCTGTGACAGAGTAAATATAGGTGAAAAACGGTACAGTTAAGCCTCCGTGTCCCCGACTGGCCCAGGCTCTTTGTTACTCCGAAGGTAACAAAATAGAGAGACAACTCATCGACTTGTCTGTGGGGTGCGGAGACAACATCCAGCATGGATACAGAAGACCTGGATCCCTTGCTGAGCTGACAGGTCAGAAAAGATTTAACTTACAAACCCTTTTGTTGTGGGAGAGAGAGAGAGAGAAAGAGTAGCAAAGCACTGTTTAGATGGTCCAACACACACATAATGACTAATACATTAATGAAAAGCCGAATAATTTTAAAGTAGAGGTTTGGCAATTAACTGGAAATGAGCTACAACCTTTAACCATGAGGATGTAAGAAAAGTGTAAGAAAAAGAAAGAACTGCAATTATGACATTCTTGGTTAATCATACAATCTAGCAATGCCTAATCTCACTCATTCTAAATGTGTGCTCATACTCTAGCTAGTATACTGTGAGAGGATTAGCAAGGAAAAAGGTAAAAATGCTTCATTAATAATGTATTTTTATTAACAGCAAGCAAACGCTCTTCTATTTTTCTGACTCTGGCTTTTCTTTCCTCACCTCTCCTGCCCACTGTGCTCTTTACCTGGATTTAAAATAAATTTTAATGCATATGTTTCATGGCCATTGTTTTCAGACATACAATAAACAGTTACTCCAAAATGACCAAAAAAGAATTAGACACATCATGGTTCTGCCAGTTTACACAAAGCAAGTTTACAAAATGTATTTGCCAAACGGTTTACCAATGTTCATTATGGAAGAATTTAAGCTAAGAGTCATGACCTCAACCCCACTGAACAACACTAAACCCCCAAACCAAAAATCAATGCTCAACATTAATGCTTCTGTGGCTGAGACTTGCAGAATCGCATTTTCAGCACCTAAGAAGCTCATTCATTTCAGCACCAGAGGAGCAAGTAACAAAGTACATTTACTTTATTACTGTTACTTCCACTAATTAAATTTTAACAGAAATATATGTACTTACTACTTCTAACATTTTTAAAACAGGCTCGTTACTTTAGTTTTAATCTATTTGGTAAAATGTCAATTTTTTTCCTTCTCATTGCGCCCTGTTTTCAGACCATCAATCTACCACTGGTGTATCAATTTCTGTCTCTCACACACCACAGATGGAAAAACTATTTTATGAAGCCCACAATGAGCAGTCAGAAGGCAACAAGAAGTCTGGTGTTAATGTGGATGAGACAGAGGGAGTCAGCAACGTAAACATGACTGAGAATAGAGACATTCCTGATCACCTGATCCTAATCATCTTTTCTCTGCTTGTGTTCTATATAATGGTTGTTCAGCCTGGATACATTTATTAGGTGACAACATTTTTAATTAGTTTTGTATTAATATATCAATTATGCAAGTTCATTTTAACAGCAATGGTTTTATCAATGCACGATGAATGCATCATGCATGAAAATATAAACAAACAAACAAACAAATAAATATAAAAGAGGCGAAATTAAAACCTTCAGCGTAACACGTTTATTCCCGATGTCTTTTCTTTGGTCAGATATAAAAAAGAAATAAATAAGCTCCACCGAAAAATAATTTTTAATCAGTAAACATTTGTTTTCAGCACCGAAATCCGCCATGATGTGCACATTCGACAATTTACCCGCTGGGGCGACAAACATGCCGGTGCATTTTTTAGCATTTTTTCTTCATAACGACAAAAAAAACAAAGTACTGTCTATTTTGGTCGTACAAATATGAGCAATACATCATTCGATTATGTAAAGGGTCTACTTTTATTTGTATTCACTCATTATAACAAAAGGCTGTGCTTTGGTAAAGTAAAGAAAACAGACAGGGGGCGCTCTCCACTGTCTCTGTCTCCTCTCCACAGACACCCACATAAAACACCCTAAATCTCAGTGAATATTAGCCTCACAGACATAATAAATATATGTATAGAAAGCTCAAAAAGTTTCAATCAATATGGAATACAAATATTCTTTGATTATGTAATCCGTATGAAAGTTATAAGAGGTAAATTTTCTCTGGTATCACCTCAATAAACATCCGTGTGGAAACATAAAGGTTCCGTTTGGTTTCCTGATAATTTACGTAATTTAAAAGACCATAATTATTTTAAAACATTTATAAGAATATTTTGTCTTCATGCTCTATGTTTAGTTTGGATTCACAAATAAACAATTTTTGCGTAAAGCATCAATATTTGTCAATGCCCATGTTAATTAGAGTAATAAAAATTTGGAAAGTAGCAATTTAAGGTACATTTTGAACAGCGTGATTAAATATCTTAATCGATTGATAGCCCTAATATTAATATGATGTGGCGGCATGACACTAAAATAGATAGTAGTAAAGGCTCAGAGCCCAAACCTTTTACTTTTACTTGAGTAAAAAAGTATAGTCAGTAGTTCAACTTTTACCCGAGTATTATTTAAACACGAGTATCTATACTTCTACATAAGTGAAAGATGTGTGAACTTTTGCCACCTCTTGTCAGCATCTACACAACACATTTCCCAAAGGCTGTTTTGCATTTCTGATAAATTATGACCTTTTATACATTTTTCCTTAAATTTTATTTTCACTTTTAACAGTTTTGTCATGAGATTTTGTGTTTGGTTTGGAAACGTCATATTTTCAGACTTTAATAAAAAGTCATATTTTAGTCACAACATAATTTGTCATGCCATATCTTGTAAAAAAAAAAATATATATGGTGAATACAAATTCCCATAGCCATGCTCCCAAAACTTGTGAAAGTCTTCCTAGAAGAATAGAGGTTATTGTATATGCAATGAGGAAAACCAATTACCTTCATCAATTACACAATCATTTATCAAGCAATTATTTATCTGTCTCTTTAGTAGAATACAACCAGAAAATACAGAAAATTTGTACCCTGATTAATGCCATGGCTAAAACTTGTATTTGTCCTACTTTCTTATGTCAAAATGACTGCTGCAACAAAGGTCTATTACACCAGGTTAGTGCAAAATGGCTTGAAAATTCGGTAGACATATTGTATGAGTTAAATTCTTTCTGAAACTTTCATTCAAAATGCCGAAGATTGCCACAGAATTTGACAGACATAAAATCGTACTTTTCTATCATCACTCTTAAAAGAAATTCAGCAAACAAACTGTATCCTAAATATATGGCATTCAAGCTGTTTCGAAACATCAGGAGAGGTCAGAGACAAAGTAAGGACCATAGGGTTAAGGGAAATCTGATGAAAAGACTCTCAGAGCTTCTTTTTTGAGAGACTAGGAGAAGCTCAGCATCTGGCAGTTTTGGCAGGTTGACCCTTCAACAGTCTGAAGAAGCTTGATCAGCAATGATCTTTGTGGATGTGTAATGGCCAAGAAACCAAAGAAATAAAAAACAATCTTAATCTTAAAGTAGAACTCTTGGAAGTGTTGAAGGAAAACTGGTATAATGTACCAGAAGATTAATTCAGAAAACTTTATTACAGTCCGCCTAAAAGAGACTAAGATGTTCTTAGTGCGAAGGGAGGTCACACTAAATACTTATTTTTGCCTGAAGAAGCAATTTTGTTCTGAAATATTTTTTCCCCCCCTGTATTTTCACTTTTAATCTTAATAAAAAGACAGAAAAATAAATACAGATGGTCATTAAAACTTTGCTAAAACAACAAAGCTGGTAATGGCCTGTGATTTTGCACAGTGCTGTATATACAACTGTCAGTGTGTATTTGCATCATAATTTGTATGTAAAATTCGAATTAGAACTGCAAATACTTCATTATTATTGTAAAGACATTTCCTTATTTTTTTCCCCCCATTCTCTTCACATATATTGTTAAATCTTAATTCTTTATAGTAAGTGCAGCAGTCTAAACATCATCAACCTCCACTTCAACACCTTGATATTGCAAACATTAACATTCACTTGCCGATAAGTGTTGCTGCCAGCATTTGAACCCAAATAAGAACCAGAGGCTTCCAGAGGGCAGGATGAATTATTTATGACACCATTAATGAGAGCTAAATTTTATGTTAGCTCTTGGCAGTCCTGTTCCTCTTTTGTAAATGCTGCAGCATTTCAGAAAGCACCTAGAGGTTACCAAAAATAATAAATGATAAACAATGCATTAATAATAAACAATGAGCTGAATCAATTAGCATTTGTGATGGTTGCAGAAATAATGGGAAATGAAAATGATTAAACCTGAGTAGCAAACAATGTGCATGTGGAAAGAACAGAAGGTCTGAGGTGTTCATCACTGAAGAAATAAATGGGGTGTATATTTAGTACATACACTGTGCAAGGGGTATACCAAATGAGTCCTCAGTGTTCCACATTGTGCATTTAACACATTAGGCAAAGCTATCACACTGCACAAATGAATGCTTTTCTGTCTCTAGCACACCTGATTCTTTTGGGTAAATAAGAACAGTTATTGAACTGATTTAGATGAATCGAAGCAGACTAAAAGGCTTCTTTCTGCCTTATCTGGACATTATAAGCAATAATCTGGACTCTTATGTACATGGCAAACAGCAATCATACAGTATGTTAGACACTGTACCTATTGTTGAAAATGTCCGGTTTGCTGCTCTTGGCTTCCATGTCATAGATAAAGTGTTCCTGGTTTACAGTGACCATGTTGTCCAGGCTCTCATTTTTGCTGATGGTGACCACAGGATAGCCCATTTGAAGAGTCCAACCATCCATTACTTCTTTGATGTTGATGTCTTTCCCTTCACTCTGCATGGCCTGCACAAAAAAAACACCAGAGCACAGCTTACAGTCCTTAGAATAAAGTCATTTTAGTGTGTAAAAATGTGTTTGTTAAATGTCAAATCAAATTCATGTACACCAACCAGGCATAAATTTATGGACCCAGACCAGGCATAAAATTATGCCCAACTGCCTAAATATTGTGTTGGTCCCTTTTTGCTGCTAAAACGGTCCTAATCTGTCAAGCATTAACTTCTAGAGCAATTTGAGCTACAGGAGCTCATCTGTTGGATTTCCTATATTAAAAAAAATAATAATTTCTATCAAATGCAGTTGCCACATGTGTCTAGGCTTTAATGTGCTTGCCATAAAAGACTGGATTTATAAACAAAATATTACAAATCTCATCTTTACAATTCATAACTTCAAAGTAATTTGGTTAATAAGATTATATAAGTATTTTGCTAGCATCTTAGATCAAACTGGGTTTTTTTGGTATATGAGTAATGGTCTCCTGCTGGTCTGCATAGCCACTTTTTGATAAAAATAAAGAAGCTGAACCATTTTAGCTCTGGTAATTTAGAAAATGTTTACTTTCACCTTGGAGACCAAGTCTATTAAAGTTTCCTCTGAAGAATGACTAGCTGGTTATTTGTCTGAATGAAAGCAGCGATTGTTGTGGTAAAGTGAGGCCAGGACAGTAAAAAAGAAGCATTTCACTGCTGAAAGAAACATAATGACAGTTGATCTGATACTGTACATTGAGAGCGAGGTGCGCATGGGCAAGCAAATACTCTCGGGATTAATGTGTATCATCTGTAAGTCATTTTGAGGGTATCAGTACATAAACTGCATGGGGGAAAGTCTTCACAAATGCAGGCAATTCCACATCTGTCAATGTGTCATGGTTTGTTTAATATGGCACATAGCAGCTATAGAATCTCTCAGCCAGACAGATGGTAAGTAAAGCAAGTCTATCTTAAGATTAATTTTCAAAGTGATGTTTCAGCATCTTTGTGCCAAGCTGAAATAATTAAAGGAGGTGTAGTCACAGTTCTTGAGCTTGAAAAAAGGCTTTGTGGAATTTCACACTGGCATGTTACTGTGGCAAGTTGGATTATTTAGGTATAAAAAAAAATACAGTGCATATCACCCTTTTACATAATTCATGGTCTGCATTTTGATTTTTGTTCTTGGATTATTGTACATGGGTTAAAAAATTGTAGAACTGAACTAAATGTGTAGAGCAAAAAAAACAACATTTTGACCATATTGGTGAAAAAATGGCCATGAACACGCTTGTTATTGTAGCCTTGGATGCTGCAGTACATAATGTATACACTATGTTTTTTAATTTCTCAGTGAAAACAAATTGATTCTTCATAAAGTATCCAATATGAAATCAATCAAATACACTCGGGAATGAATATGAACTGCCCAGATGTGGCAGTTAGTTAGTGGCAGCTAGGTAGCATTAACACAAGTCATGTGTGTAGTTTTGGTTGTGAACTTTCAGCTTGTTATTCTCCCTCTGCATGATAAAAAAAAAAAAAATCCCTCCCCCTTTTGGGCTGGAAAGTTTGAAGCTTACTATATTTTCTATACAATACTTCAACATTTAGCTTACAAGCAAACACCAAGTGAGCATTTAGAGGTTAAAAATTTAGTGTGTAGCATCCGAAATGGCTTATGAATGTAACCCTAGCTCCCTAAAGAGGGGGACAAAATGCTGCATCGCAACGCTTTGGGAATGCTTCCGCTTTGTCCACGCTCTGTGTAATTTGTTCAATGGAAGGTGTGACGTCTTGACCAGAAAGCTATAAAAAGCACATGGAGTGAAGCTGGCAGTGTGGCAGGGGGAAGGTCAGCAGGGTGGACCAGCCAGCAGCATTGCAAATGTCTTGCAGGGACATTCCAGAGGACCAAGCCTTAAAGGCTGCCACACTCCATGTTGAGTGAGCACTGAACCCGAAAGGAGTGACCAGAGGACTCATCGGAGGGCGCAAAAATCCATCTGCTGAGGGTCTGCTTATTAGCAGGGAGGCCTCTCCTCAGAGGGCCGTAGCAGACGAGCAGTTGTTCTGACTCGTCCTCGTTCCAGGGACTCATCCTATTGGACATAAGTGTCCAGTGCTCTTACTTGACACAGCCGGTCCAGCTTTTCCTGGTCTGGGGCCTGAAACAGAGGAGGATAGAATGGGGGATGACCGAGGACACCTTGGGGATGTAACCCGATCTAGGGTGCAGGAAGGCACTGGCCATGCATGGAGTGAACTCCTGAAATGAGGGGGCCACTGAGAAGGCATGTAGGTCCCCTACTCTCATCAGAGAACAGATAGCCAGCAGAAACACAGTTTCGATTGTGAGCCTCCATGAAGCCTCGGCCAGGGGCTCGAAGGGGGGGGTAGAAATAGAGCCTTCAGCACAATGACCAGGTTCCACCCAGGCACTCTAGGTTTTTGACTTCAGGCTCGCTAATCACTGCCCCCCCTCCTCGGAGGAAGAAAGGCGGACCTGCATGCTCTCATCGCAGGGGGAGAGACTGCCGAAAGGCGTGCTTCCGAAGCCTGCAAACAGGAGCTGGCAGGTGAGGTTGGAGGAACACACAACTGGAAAGTGTGCTTAGCCTTTTTCAAACAACAAACAATAGACATTAAATACACACAGGGTGCTTGAACAAACAAAAGCTGGCGCCGGCTTCATGTGGCGCGTGCTTTTATAGCTTCCTTTCAAAGTGTGGACAACACGAAAGTGTTCCCAAAGTGTTGCAATGCAGCTCGAGTTCCTGAAAGGGAACCATACCAATCCACGCTGTAGTGATAAAAAAAAAACAAAAAAAACTTACATCTAGATATAAGACAAGATTTAAAAAATTTAAACAATATTTTCGAGATTGATTTTAGGTTACAATAAAACAATAGAACTTGAGCATGAAGCGGGATTCGCACACCTTTTGGCATAATATACAGTAAAACCCCGTTGTACGAGCAACCTATAGTACGAGCAAACGGAGATACAAGCAAACTCACACGCAAAATTTTACTCTGTTTCACAAGCAAATTTCGAAGGCACGAGCAAACACACGCTGCCGGTTCCCCGTTTTCGGCGGAGGGCTGCATTAGTTGATGACGTATCACTCGGTCGCTTGCGTTGTTCAGTGCAGCAAAAACAAGACTTTTTTTAGTTTTATATTTTTATTTCACTAGAAATCTTGAGAAATTTCTCCCAATAAAACCAGTGCTGGTGCTGTGAAAACGAGAGTAAATAGAATTACCATGGAAACCGAGGAGGTTATGAGCGTGGTGCGCGTCTCACACTCGCAATCAACCACTACCACATGAGTAAGTGTTAAATAATATTTACATTACGGTAGTTTGCGGTGTATTTGTTTGTTGAAACAGGCTACAAATACTTTATAAGTGCAGAAATAAGCGATCGGATGAAATCTCGGAACGGATTAAATCACTTTTACATTCATTCTTATGGGGAAAATCAGTTCGAACGTACAAGCAAATGGACCTACGAGCAATTTTCAAGAACGAATTATGCTCGTACAATGGGGTTCCACTGTAGTACATTCCATGTTAGTATTTTAGTGTTTTTATTATAAATATTTCCAGGTTTCAATGTTGGGGATATTCAACATCTGCAAGTGATCCAGAAATGTATTTTTAACCTTTTGAAGTATTTGCACACCACCCCATCACTACGCTCCCTTCACTGGCTTCCCGTAGCTGCTAATTTTATACACTCCTGCTCATCTACAAAGCCAAAAACAGACCAGCATGCTTCAACTTACTGTAAAAGTACTTATAGCACTCATTTCACCCTGCACTCCACCACACTTCCTCTGACCCTCTACCACTACTCCACTGCTCCCATTATCTCTCAGGTACAAGAACAACATGCTTCATGACACTTCTCAGTCCTGAGTTCTGACTGAGTATTATTTTTATTTTAGTGTGAGGTTAGGTGCTAGTGTTGGATGATCACCCTATTTCACTATTCTTTCTAACGGTTTAATAAACTCCAGTAGGCAGTATTCTTCTGGCATTTACCAAACCCAGAATTATCCATCCTATTGACAAATCATAAAGCATGAGTCACCACTCTAGAAATTTCTACTGCTCCAGAGACTATACACTACATTAGTCAATGTTTATCACTGCATATAATGATGCTAATCTTATGTACTGCTGCTCAGCCATAGAAAGGTTCTTGTGATGAAATTGCTTCCAGAAGAGGTCTGGAGGTCTGGCATGAGTGATACAGCAGACGTTGTTTACATAGTGAATTCCTTAGTGGCCCTGCTCTGAAATTGTGTTCTCTACTGCTTTGTGGATGAGCAGTAGTTGTTCGCAGGGTCTTCTACACAGAGGTGTAAAGAGGACCTGAAAATCTTACTTAATTAAAAGTATAGATGCCTTGCTGCAAAACTTACTCCATTACAAGTTAAAAGTCACTAATTCCAATATGACTTTAGTCTTAAAGTATCAGAGTATTTACAGTACTTTTTGTTTAAAGATGCACTAGTCCTCAACACCAAGACACATGTGGAAAGCCAAAAATAGTTGATTTGTGAGGTTTCCTTTCCTAAAGTACAAATCAAAATGTACACCTCACCAAGAGCAACACAACAGCCTCTTCAACATGCCAAAATGAAACAAAGATCAAACAAGTCTTTTTAAAAAGGGATCTTGAATTAACAAATAAAATGACAGTATCATGTCAAAAAACATTAGTATTTAATGGACAAATAAAATTAAAGTGAATAATTTAAGAGATAGTAAAACCTAATTTTTATAGGTCACTGTGATTTGATGCACCTCAGTTTCAAAAAGGGGCAATATGTTTATTCAACTTCAACAAAAGCTGGTTCTGAAAGGTTCTGAAATTTATTTGAGCTTTTTTGGACTTTTTGACATTTTCAACAGAGGTACAAAATGTAATTGGTAATTCTCACTGTCAAATAAAATACTGTATTTAATACTGTATTAAATACTGAGTTTATTTATTTACTGAATTATAAATATATTTAATTAGAGTAAAAGTTGGTTAAATCTTTGACAATAAGTAAAACTAGAAAGTAATGACTTAAGTACAGTAATGAAGTACAGAAATGTATTTAATTACACCACTGCTTCTGATCATCATCACTGTACCCTGCAACATTGTATATCTGCTACAAATGGACATTCAGTGCAACCCACATGAGAATGGTTTCCCTCTTGAGTCTGGTTCCTCTCAAGGTTTCTTTCTTATGCCATCTCGGAGTTTTTCCTTGCCACAGTCGACACTGGCTTGCTCATCAGGGACAAACTTACTTATAAAGAACATATTCACTTTTAATCACCACATTATCTGTGTAAAGCTGCTTTGAGACAATGTTCATTGTTAAAAGCGCCATATAAATAAAAATGAATTGAATTGCTTCTAAATTAGAACTTAATGTTGACTAGGGCATATTTAGCATGGCAGAAGGAAGGGTGTCTGCATGTTTTTTTTTTTGCCAACATAGACATTCCATACAGTTGTGTGCTTCCAATTATGTTGCACATATTGGTTGAAGGCCCATGTATGATTATGGACAGGTGTCCAGAAAAGATTTGAATGTATGGTACATCAATGTTGAACAATAAAAAAAAAAAATTAACTAAGACAATATTTGTACTTACTTTAAAGATGAAGTCATCACACGCAAAGTTCTCTTAATTACAGGTTTTAACAGTTATTGAAATATTAAACTGAACCTCTGAATTATGGATTAATTTTATTCTTCCTGAGTAACAATTCTTAATCTTTCCTTGGACAAAAACCCTCAGTCTGCCATGATGTAACATTTAAATTTCTAATATACTATTTGAAAGCAATTTTCCAGTGGTAAAATGTGTCTGTGTGTATTTCTGTACCTGAAGATAGCACAGATACATGCTTGACAGTAAACTCAATGCTGCCTGTCTGCAGGAACACGTTGTACCTATGCAGCAGATTGAGTGAACAACCTAAAAAAAATATTCTGCCTCAACCCCTTACAGTAATGCAGTAACAATACCTATCTGCTATATGCTTATCAGATAAGATATCCTATGATTGGAATCTTACCTCTGAAAACTTGTTCCACAAGTCATCCCTTGCTGCATTTCCGTACATGTGCGTCATTAAGTAGTCCTGGGAAACAAAAAGAAATGAAATATGGATAAGAGTTTTCTATTTGATGATTCAGCAGCATTCGAGATAAACAAGCATAGAAGAGTGGAATGAAAAATACCAGGTCAATTACATTGCATTTAAATTCAGTGCTTAAACAGTGCTTATAAATCCAGTCTGTAGCCAGACTAGTCTGTACGTGATTGGGTTCACACTAAAAGACAATGCAAGTGCAAGTGCATCTGTATGTGCCAAAGGATGAAGGATGCTGCAGATAGACAAAATAATTGTTGCTAGAAAACAATTTCAAAGGGAAAACTACTGCTTCCATCATATTCATAAAATACAGCTTAACAAACTCTGAAATGGAAGAGGAGAATGGGGAAAATGTGGACTGAAATTCAAACTTCTCTTCCTTCTTTCGGCTGCTCCTGCTAGGGGTTTGCCACAGCAGATCGTCTGTCTCCATACTAGTCTGTCCTCTACATCTGCCTCTTTCAAACCAACTACCTGCATGCCATCCCTCACCACATTCATAAACCTTCTTCTTGGCCTTCCTCTTTTCCTCCTTCCTAGTTGCTTCATCCTTAGCCTTCTTTTACCCCATGTCCTTCCTCTACACATTTCCAAAACATTCTCAATCGGGCCTCTCTTTTGCTTTGTCTCCAAAACGTCCTACATGAGCTGTTCCTCTAATAAACTCATTTTAAATCCTGTCCATCCTCATCACTCCCAATGAAAATCTCAACATCTTCAGTTCTGCCACCTCCAGCATCACCAGCAGGTCTCACCACAGTCCTATAAACTCTAACACACTCTCCATTACTTTGCACAGTTGACCCCAGGTACCTGAACTCCTCCACCTTTTCCACCTCTACTCCCTGCAACTGCACCATTCCACTCCCCTCATGATCATTCACACTTTGTCTTCTTCCGACTAACTTTTATTCCCCTTCTCTCCAGCACGTACCTCCACCTCTCCAAGCTCTTCTCCACCTGCTCCCTACTATCACCACCCTGTCCATCTATCTGTCCATCACCACTGCAAACAGAAAAGGGCTCAGAGCCGATCCTTAATGCAGTCCCATCTTCACCTTGAACCAGTCTGTCGTTCCAACTGCACACTTCACCGCTGTCACATTGTCCCTATACAGTACATGTTCTACACCACCATCACATACCTCTCTGTCACACCTGACTTCCTTATACAAAACCACAACTCATCTCTTGGCACCCTGTTGTACACTTTCTCTAGATCTCTATACATCTCTATACTCCTCCAAATATTGCATCTGTAGTGCTCTTCCTTACATGAAACCATACTGTTGCTCACAGATGATCACCTCTTCTCTCAGCCTGGCTTCCACTACTCATTCCCATAACTTAATCATGTGATTGATTAACTTTATTCCCCTGTAGTTCCTGCAGGTCTGCACATCTCCATTATTCTTGAAGATTGGTAGTAGCACACTGTCTCCATTCCTCAGGCATCCTCTCACCTTCCAAAATTTTGTTGTACAATCTGGTTGAAAACTCCACTGCCATCTCTCCTAAACCATCTCAATGCATAATAGCTGCTATCACTTCCTCTTTACTAATCCTATCCACTTCCTGCTTTACCATCTCCACACCATACACTCTTCTCTCTCTCTCTCTCTCTCTCTCTCTCTCTCTCTCTCATTTTCTTCAATCATCAGCTCATTCATCATCTTTCCATGTCTCACCAAGTACCTTCCTAACTGCTGCAGTAGCCTTACCACTTCTGCAGTAGTTGCCCAATCATCCAGCATCTCTTCACCACCGAGCCTCTTTCTGACCTCGTCCATAATTCTCACACTTCAGTCTTCCTCCTTTAGTTTCCACCATCTAATTATCTTTTTTTTTTGTCTTAACTCTTCTCCTCCTCTTCTTCTTCACCTCCAAAGCCATCCTAAAGACCACCATCCGATGCTGTCTAGCTACACTGTCCCCTGCTAACACCTTGTAGTTTCCAATCTCTTTCAGATTGCATCTTCCTCCACTCTTATACGTCAGGTAGACAGAAATTTAAACATTTGATGTTAAAATCTAAAAGAAAAAATAATAAACTTTCATACTATAAAAAAATAAAGAGCTTGCAATAATCTTCTGTGCAAAACCCAGATCAGCCAAACATACAGAGCCTCAATTACAGATGCAAGACAGATCTCAGCCTCATTATGTCCTTAATCAGTAAGTAGAGTCAAGACATCCAGGAGGGCTTTGTTTTATAATGATGCACTTCACCTGTTCAGGGGAGAAAGCACACTCAATTAGAGATCATTACATTAAAAAAGAGGTGATTTGGCCTTATTAGAAACCTATTGGTTTTTAATAACAACTCTGATCTGTTTAATAACTGACAGTATGTTTTTTTATTGATCAGTAACAATCATTACTAAAGAAATTAGCAAGAATTAAACCGGTACAAAAAGTTGATATGGAATACATTTTCCCTTTTTGATTTCTTTAAATGGTTTAGATGAGTAGTTAAGGCATTGGACATTGGGCCGAAGGTCATCAAGCTACCACTCCTGGGCCCCTAAACTAATAGCTGTTCAGTTGTACAATATGAATGAGAAATTCATAAATGGTGTAAATGTCAACAATTGATGTTCAGAAACGTTAAAAAGTGATAGCACAAATACACTTCTTTACACGAACTTGCTATTTGATGTTATTGATTTAAGTCTTAATTTTTCAGTATATTAGACATTGTTAAACTTGAAGTATTTAAGATTTTTTAGGGTGATGGACAGGTGAAGCTTACAATTCCGCCCCCTCTAAAGTTGGGAATGGAAAAAAAGGTTTAAGTATTTTAAATGATTAATATTTTACCCTATTCAGGCTGTCCCATTTTATACAGGAGTGTACTAAAATAGCAGCATGACAATGAGTTTGGTCTGAATTCATTTTGAGCATGCAGGAGGAAGAAACTGTGGCCTCTGCTTCTAGACTGAATTCTCTTTTTACTAACCTCACATTTTCCGTCCACACAAATATAAACATTTCTCATCAGCTACATGCTGATATTTTCTGGGAAGTAATGCACACTAATGTTCGAAGCCTCTAGTGATATGGCAGTAGCCAGTGAGCCCAAACTGCCTAGCATAAACAGGCATCCTTTTGACCCTTAGGGTATGACCCAGCTGAAAAAAGAAACATTCTGGGAAATGTATCTGGAGATAAGTCACATTCACCGCCTCATTGGTCTGTCCTCGGCTGCTGTACCTGTGCATTCTCTCATGCTCCTAATGCTATATGACGAGCAGGTTGAATGTTGCCTCTAGCTAAGATGCCAAAGCAACTTTGGCCTATCATGATTTTTTTTTAAATGACATAAAAAAAAAAACCCATCAGAAAACAAAAGGATTAAAAAAAATATACATATAAAAATTTTAAAAAACTATATGCGATACTGGTTTGCACTGAATCTAAAACAACTATGTTTATTATCTGTATAGTCCTTGGAAAAAATTGGCAAGCACAAGATATATATACATTTTTTTTTTAAAAGCTAGTAATGGTATTAACAATCAAATTATTGGTAATAAAATAAACAGGATTTCAACAAATATGTGAAGATTGTTAGTATGATATCTTTTCCCTTTAATTTCATAAAATGTTTAGTCCTTTCGAATCAACAATGTTAATAAACTCCAAACAGGTAATCAGAATTTGGAATAATTGTCTTGATTTTTTTTAAACAAACACTTCAATCATTATCATGACGTTTTTATCTTTGCATAGACATTAGAATAGAATTTGCCTGTTTCTACTGTACCTTTTTGTCAAACATTAAACAAGTTTAATAAGCAAATGGTTGAACAGGAGGGTTCATTTGTTCACACCAGTACATATGTTTAATTCATGCTAATTTTCTGACCAAAAAAAGCTCAGTAAAAGCTGTTTCTTTAGCCCAGGAGACAAAGTTTTTCATTCTTCTGTTTTGGTACATTTCCAAAATATTATAGAAAAAATATCTAAAAATGTGTTCAGGATAAAGATAAAAAAAAAAGGTGGCCATTATGAACACTGAGGTCGTACCCTCAAAGCTTTCAGAGCCGCTGAAGTCTAATTTAAGGCTTGCTGGGTCTTGTTAAAGTGCATCTCTCCTTTTTGTTGCGAGCAGCATCTACTCAGCAAAGAGTGAAGCACGGGGCAAAGAGATATAATAGAGGGTGATAGGTCAAGCATAGCCAGACTGCTGCTGCTGCCACCACACACACACACACACACACACACACACAACTGCTCACACGCAGTTTTTGAAGGACAGATTGCTAAAGAAACAGTGAGAAAAGCAAGAAAAGAGTTACAACTTGCAATTATAACTAAAATCATTTCGTTCTCAAAAGAGTTTTCTTTCCTTTTGCTGTAAATCACTACACCGCCTACAACTGGAATGAAGTACATCGTATACAAGTAGACTTTATTGTTGTTACAAAAGCTAAGAAAATTGCAAGGGTTTCAAAAAACGTGTTCAAAACTGCAGAGTAAAAACATTTTCCCTTGTGCCTGTTTCTAAGTACCTCTAAAGGCTTTGTGTCGAAACACAAACGTCATATGATTAAAAACAGTTATGCCAAACTATTCAGAGACATTTTGTTCATTATCATTTTGTTTTATTTTACATGACAATTGTCAGGGATCCACCGGCCATACCTTCTCTAGAAGCACACATTCCTCCTAGCAGCGCCCCATCCTACTATTTCCACACACCTGACACTCATCCCACTATATTAGCACACACTTCCAAGGATTTCCCGTCTGTTCCACTGGTTAGTCTGGTGAACATCTCAGGACTTCATTGACTACCTATTATATAGATTCGTCACTCTGTGAACTACCCTGTGGATTTATCTCATGAACTATTCTTGGTTAGTGTTTGTCTATGTTCCAGTGTTTACAGCTGGATTGGTTTAGCTGCATTCCCGTATTTAATTAAAGCACCTCTGTTTTGTCGACCTTCGTCTTCCGCTTGTTCTTCCAGCCTAACAATATCCAATTCTATTTATTTTTTGTACTGTATTTGTATAGCGCTTTTAACAATGCGCATTGTCTCAAAGCAGCTTTACACATAATGTGGTGATAAAAATGAATAAGATGTTTGTGGCAGCGGGGGCGTGGCCGAGCGTCGGTTTGTGAATGGAGGGCGAGGCAGGACGCAGGTAAGCGGGGATTTGCCTCACCTGCAACTAATAAAACCTGATGTCTGCTCTCCTTTCAGTACTCACGCGGCACTACTGGCACACACTCGCGGCTCGGGACGCCCTTCCTTCCCGATGTTCGCCGGCAGTCTCTTCCGGATCGGCACGCGCTTCCTTCGGCGTCCGCCCGTCTTACTCGCGGATCGGCCGCGATCTCTCTTAGCGCCGCCCGCGTTTCCTCACGGGCCGGCACGCCTTTTCTCGCGTCCACCCGAGATCACTCGCCGGCCGACACGTCTTTCCACCGGCACCCGCTCGCGCTTAGTCCCCATTCGGTGACCCTTCCTCTCGTCTCTCTGCTTAGTGACACTCTCCTCGAGGCTGGCATCTCTCTCCTTTATATTGGTGTTGCCGGACTGAAACAGAGCGCACTGATTACTCTCATCAGCTGCAGGTGTTTCTTACCGCTCGTTCCGTCCGGCTCCGCCCTCCACTCGCGCCCCGCTGCCACAATGTCCTTTATAAGTGTAAGTTTGTCCCTGTATATATTGTTACACTTTTTTTTTTTTTTTTTTTAAAGGGAGTTTGTTAGTCATCGCTAAGAAAATAGAAGGGGGGGAATTAACATTCACTACTGCGATTAGCTCATTTGTCATCTATAAGATCAACACTGACAGTTCCATTTAAGAAGGCCATACACTCAGTCACACTGACTAACTCACTTTTGTTTATCCTTGGAGTCCAGGAACATTGGGCATGATGTAGCAACACACTATAGACGGAATGCAGAGCAGAATAAATACAAATATTTACACATTAATTTACATCTAGGGGCAGTTTAGCTTTTCTAATCAACCTACTAGCATTAAAATGGAAAGTGAGAAGAAATGAAAGAGGAAAAATCCATGTAGACACAGGAAGTAAATGCTCAGACAGTATTGCAAGCTCTAAGCAAACATGGGTGTGGGTATCGGTGTGTTTGTCTTAAACTGAGGTCTCTCTATTTTATACTATTAGATACATGAAAGTCATTTAGTGCAAGGATTTTTTTTTTTAATTAGTTACATTAATTTCCATAATTATAATTTTTTTTTTTTAATGAATAATAAATAATTTCTTTATAATGAAACTTCTTCTTTTGGCTTCTCCCATTAGGGGTCGCCACAGCGAATCATCCTTCTCCATACCCCCGTCCTCTACATCTGCCTCTGTCACACCGACTACCTGCATGTCTTCCTTCACCACATCCATGAACCTCCTCCTTGGTCTTCCTCTTTTCCTCCTTCCTGTGCTCCATCCTCAGCATTCTCCTACCGATATAACCCATGTTCCTCCTCTGCACATGTCCAAACCATATCAATCTCGCCTCCCTCACCTTGTCTCCAAAACGTCCTACATGCGCTGTCCCTCTAATAAACTTATTTCTAATCCTGTCCATCCTCGTCACTCCCAACAAAAAACCTTAACTTCTTCAGCTCTGCTACCTCCAGCTCCACCTCCTGTCTTTTACTCAATGCCACTGTCTCTAAACCATACAACATCGCAGGTCTCACCACAGTCCTATACTTTCCCTTTCACTCTCGCAGACACCCTTTTATCACAAATCACTCCTGCTATTACTCTTCTCCACCAACTCCACCCTGCCTGCACTCTTTTCTTCATTTCTCTAACACTCTCCATTACTCTGCACTGTTGACCCCAGGTACCTGAACTCCTCCACTCTACCTCTTCTCCCTGCAACCGCACCACTCCACTGCCCTCCCTCTCATTGACACACATGTACTCTGTCTTACTCCTGGCTTTTATTCTCCCTATAATTTTATTCTCTCCTTATAACTCCACCTCTCCAGGCTCTTCTAAACCTGCTCCCTACTCTCACCACAAATTACTATCATACACAAACATCATAGTCCATGGAGACTCCTGTCTGACCTCGTCTCATCAACCTATCCATCACCAGTGTAAACAGGTAAGGGCTCAGAGCCAATCCTTGATCCAACCTTCACCTTGAACCAGTCTGTTGTTCCTACTGCACACTTCACTGATGTCACACTGTCCTCATACATGTCCTGCACCACCCTCACATACTTCTGCGACACACCAGACTTCCTAATACAATACCACAACTCCTCTCTCGGCACCCTGTCGTACGCTTTCTCTAAATCCACGAACACACAATGCAACTCCTTCTGACCTTCTCTATACTTCTCCATCAACATTCTCAAAGCAAATAATGCAACTACTCTTTCCCATAACTTCATGGTGTGACTGATCAACTTTATTCCTGTGTAGTTTTTTGCAGGTCTGCAAATCTCCCTTATTCTTAAAAACTGGTACCAGCACACTCCTTCTCCATTCCTCAGGCATCCTCTAACCTTCCAGAATCTTGTTAAACAATCTGGTTAAAAACTTCACTGCCATGTTTAAAGACATAGCATTTAGGTATGTCATCTGGTCCGACCAACTTTCCAAACTATTTTATTTAATTTTGTTTTGTTTTGTACTAGCAATTGATTCCAACTTTCCAACAATCTCTTAAAGAGGCTGAGTCTCTCGGAATTAAAGATGGACAGAGGTTCACCAATCTGTGAATAACTGCATCTAAATCTTGTGAATCAATTTCAAAATAATGTTCTTTAATATAAATATTATGTTGAAGAGCCCTTAGGCAGCACTGCATTAAAAACAGACATGATTCTGTAATCATGCCTCCAGAAATCTTCTGTCAGTGAACACAGTTCGTTGTGACATCTACAATTGCAGGTTAAAGCTCTATCATGCAATGAGGATGGCATTTGTAAACATGATACAGAAACTTTTGTTTGAAAACAGTCATGCTGAATCCTTCAGACTAAAGATAAGGGGGAACATCTGGTTTATCAGCATTTAGTTCAAAAGTCTGCATTTCTGATGGTACAGAGGTGCATTGGTGCCTATGGAACGGGCAGCGTGCACATCTGGAAAGGCACATCAATGCTAAAACATAAATACAGGTTTTAGAGCAACATATGCTTCCATCCTGATGATGTATTTTTTAAGAAAGCAATGCTGAATCTCATACTGCATTTCTTCCAAAAGTGGAAAAATGGTAGAAGGGTTAGACCAGTCTAGACCTTTCACTAATTTAAAAATTGTTCATCATGAAACAAAATTTACAACAATGAAAACCCAGGTTGAGTAGGTACAATCCTGAATAAGACACAAATAGCATAACATTCCGCTACCAAAACTACAGTAACTGGTGTGCTCGGTTTCCAGACTGTTGTTTATCAAAGAGAGAATGCTACAGTGAAAACACAACCATGTCACATGTCACACATTTTGTGAGACATGTTACAGCCATCAAATTAAAAATGACTGTTTACCTTAAAATTGCACATTTCTTTAAATTAAACATTTAATGTTTGTTTTATTGTGATTAAAATATGAGTTTATGAAATTTGCAAATCATCGTGTCCCAATTTGTATTTTTTAATTGTTGTTTTAATTGTATCCTCCTGTAATATATTTTTAACTTATTTGAAAGGATTTCCCAAAATATAAACCCAATAAATTAAATTTAATCTACAGTCACTGAACAGGATAAAATTCTTGAATTGATGCACTTACTTCCATGATAAAATGATTGATATCAAAATTATTCACTTCAGCTAAATTAGTTACATACCATATACCAAAGTAACTGGATATGTAAAAACAGGGGATCTGTTATATGGTTGAGGTCCACAACAATAGTGATAAACTTGACAAACAGTGACCTCGGGCAAGGATTTTTTTCAGAACATTAATAACTACAATCTAACATTTTACTAAACAGAAATAAGACTCATTTGTCATTAATTTACTAGTAAAGCTGCAACACCAATAATCTCTAATTTTGAAATTTTAAAGCTCTACTTACAATGGCTAAAGTAAGTACTTTGATTTGATTACAACATAACTAATATTTTACCAGTAGAAGCATAGAGCTGTTTAGAACAGGTGGCAGTGGAGATTTTAACCAGATTGTTCAACACAATGTGGGAAGGTGAGAAGATGCCTTAATATTTGCTTGGAAAATGTTGATGGAAAAGTATACAGAAGGTCAGAAGAAGTTGCATTGTGTGTTTGAGGATTTAGAGAACGACAAGCTGCCGAGAAAGAAGTTGCAGGAAGAAGAGATGGTGAAGGTGGTGGAGTTTAAATGCCTGAGGTCAACAGTGCAAAGTAAAAGAGAGTGTGTTAGAGAAGTGAAGAAAAGAGTGCAGGCAGGGTGGAGTGGGTGGAAAAGAGTGGTAGGAGAGATTTGTGATAGGGTATCTGCAAGCATGTAAGGGAAAGTTTAAAAGACTGTGGTGAGACCTACGATGTTGTTTTGGAGCTGGAGTTAAAAATGTTGAGATTTTCATTGGGACTGATGAGAATAGTCAAGCTTATTAGGGGGACAGTGCATGTTGGACGTTTTGAGGACAAGGTGAAGGATGCGCGATTGAGATGGTTGAGATGTGCAGAGGAGGGACACAGGGTTTATTGGTAGAGGAATGCAGAGAATGGAGCCACCAGAAAGAAGGATAAGAGGAAGACCAAAGAGGAGGTTCATGGATGTGGTGAAGAAAAACATGCAGGTACAGTCGAACCCACTTATCTCGACCTCGATTAACTCGCCAACCCTATTAAGTCAACGTTTTTGAAGTGGAACCGCCAAATTCTCGCTTTGTCTTAGCATTTTTTAATCGGTTGTGTCGATTCTTTTATGTCGCCGAACCCTAATATCTCAAACACAAGGGGGGGGCGGAATTTGCCACTTAACGTCGGTTATCTCGATCGGCACTGTGCAACCGCAGAAAAACTCGCAGAATTGGCGAAAAAATCAAGCCTTACAGATGCTACAGGTGTAGGATACTTTTCAGAGCTGTGTGTCAGAGTGAAATGACTCGAGAATTTAATTTTGACACTGGTTAGCTTTTTGTAAAAACGAACTACACCCGGCACGGTTTTTGTGATTTTGTGAGCGATCTTTGTGTTTGCAATGTTGGAGAATATAATAAAGGTTTGTATCGAGAATCGACGGTGGTTTGTATTGTATACTGGTGAATCTCTGCTGTTAGTTGGTGCACATATGCTTTTTGTTGTTAAATGTTATGCGATGAACGGGAGGCGAAAGCCGAAGTGAAAGCAAAACAGTTTATTGCAACACAGGGCAAAGCCAAACACAAACACTCGCCTTGAAAGTGAATATTCCGGTAGTGCGCTCTGGGAGCGCGGTCCACTAAGTCTCAAACTGAAAAGAGACAGTCTGTATATATAATCCACGGGTGCGCTTGGTAGAAGAGCGTCGCTGAACAGCACACAGAAGAATGTGGAATGAGCAGCAAAAGCATAGAATTAACAACGGCAGGATCGGGGGAATCCGCGATGCACTTTGGGAAGAAGCCGTTGAGAGAGTGCGGCGTCCGAGTGGGAAGGCACGTACTGGGATGCGCATGAGCGATAACAATGACCATCGTGAACCAACATATACCAACAATAACAGACGGTGAGAATGTGGAAGTGAGGGGTTTAAATAGGAGCTGGTGATGAGTGCTAAACGAGTCCCAGGTGTGCACGATTGAAGCCGGGAGCTTCAGAGAAAGCGAAGGTTTGACAGCTACCGAAAGGGGCGTGGCAGGTGGTTTCCTGAAAGTTAACAAACGTATGTACATTTTTATAGCATGCTTTCATCAAACGAATCGCGGCAACGCTGTTGTGTAAAAAAACCTCCAAAAACACATGCATGTACATTTTCATTAAATAATGCACATCATGTACATAAAAAAATTTCAAGCACGTTAATATATACGCTTTTTGGCATCCCCTAGGCCCTCGACATAACCGGTTCCACTGTAGTTGGTTTGAAAGAGTCAGATGTAGAGGACAGAGTAGTATGGAGACATGTAATTCGCTGTGGGAACCCCTAATGTAAGCAGCCGAAAGAAGAAGACAGCATAACTAGTATTGTAACCTATTAAACTCCCAGGACCTGCAACAAAATCAGACTTCATTCAGCAGATACAGCATTCATAACTTGTTTCTGTAAATAATCCATAGCATCTACTAAATAAATACTTTTAAATAAATAATAAATAATATCCTTAGACCTTAAGGGGTTAAATGTTTTAATGTAATTTAAATAGCATATGGTTCCCTTGAAAACAATCTGCTCTCTCCACAGTCGAAAGCATTATGTGATTTGGCATCTGCTTTGTCTAACCGCAAAACAGTAAAAGAGGGAAGAGGGAAAGGTTTTGAGAGCTAGCCTACAATCTGCTCCACTTGACATTACATATCTACACATGAATAGTAGACATAAGCAATATGAAACAGCAACCAGGCAATCACATTTTCCCTTACCCAACTATCATATCTATTTTATACTGACAAAAAAAAGAAAAAAGTATCAAAGACACCTATTGTAATACCTTATGTTGAATGCAACCACAAATTAAGGTTCTCGGTGCCTTTCAAAGTGCCACAGTTATTTATTGTATTTTTCCTAGTTGCCAGGCATGTGCAGGCTTTCATGTAATAAGCACACACGTCAAATTTGCAGGAAACTAACAAATACAAGCAATCTTGTCTGTTTCGAAATGAATGAAACCGATTGCTGCAAACTAAAGCTATACTCAAGTTGCAGTTGACATCACAGCTCTGTGTCTTGACATTCTCAAAAAAGTAGGGAAATGGAAGAAGAAAAAGCACAGAAGGCAGCTTATTGGATTGTCAAACTGTCAAAATGTGTTGCTGCATTTGTCCATCCAACACAGCCATGTTCATCTGTCAAGCACTAGTTAACGAGAGCACATCAACACTTACGTGTAAATGTGAAAGTGAAAAGAAATGATCAAACCAGGACAGACTGTGAAACGTTTTTCAATCATGACAGAGTAAATCAGAGTAAAATCGGAGTAAAACGCATAGCTGCATACAAAACTGTTGATTTGCACAGGGTGACCTTTCACAATGCAAAAAGCATTATTTTCGTTTATGGTGTATTGAAATGCAACACAATAGCTATGATTTCGGGTCTGGGTGTCACATATATGACAATCTATAAGCAATTCTTTACTGTTGCTAGTGTACTACTTGCCATTCTTCTACTTGCACAATCACTTCACTTCACTGGCATTCAACAACAAACAACAAAATGTACATTTTCCCTGAAATTGATTTTTGTTTTATTATGCAGTCTTGGCTTTGCACTTTCATATGCATTTGATTAAAGGGGTCATGTAGGGTAGAAGGAAAGCTGTTTTATTGTGTATAAGAACATGCAAGAATAGGGTTTTATAATTCTCTTGTTATATTCTCTTCAACTGGAGAACACTTTGTGCAGCTGAAGAAAGTTCTACCTCAACAGCCTAAAGATCCGTGAAGTTACTGAGCAACTCAAACATTTGAGGATGGATTTGGACAGTCTGCTACAATAGCTCAGGACCACAGTTTGCATGAACAGTTCGGCATTTAAGCACCTATAAGTTCACAACAATGATGGAACTTTAATGAATGGACATTCTGTGCTGCCCAGATGAGGATGGGTTTCCTTCTGAGTCTTGTTCCTCTCAAGGTTTCTTTCTCATGCTATCTCAGGGAGTTTTTTTACACCACAATCACCACTGGCTCACTCATTAGGGACAAACTTACAATTATATGGAACAAACGTATAGGCACTAAATTCAGAAACTCTTTTACACAACGTTATAACTGCTTAATCTTTTTAAAGCAGCTGTGGGACAATGTCTATTGTCAAAATCGCTATACAAATAAAAATGAACTGAATTGAATAATGATTTTATAAATATCATTGTTTCTAAAAAAAAAAAAAAACTATGATTGGCCCAACGATTTTAAAATGTATATGGAGCCAGTATACTTAATAACGAAAAACCTACCGCTATGACAGAAATACGGGTCAGTAGAGCTGCCCTTTAAAAATGTGCACCAGCCTTTCAAATGGCTTAAATTCTTATGAAGTTTCTTTTTACCAGAGGCCAAAAATGTGACATTTCACAGGTGTGAAATGTTTGCCTAGCAGGCGGCTCACAGCCCTTTTCTTTCCCATTGCTCTGCTCACCAGATTCTGTATACTTACACAATACTCTATACATAGAACCCTAACAATGTTCTGACTAATCTCATAACAGACTTGCAGCTCCAAAATTATATTTTGTACTGATTGAAAACATCGAGTATGTTGATATCTGTTCTGCATCACGGTAAAGAAATCCTTATGAGAAACATTCAGAATTTTTACACTAAATGTCAATCCTATTCCCTGTTCACCATAAAGAGCACAGTTTATACATTTAAAAGCTTTTTCAATTAGTTTTCTTGTAATTACCAAACAAATCAGAATTAAAAAAAATAAATTATGGCACTAATAGAATAAAGAACTAAGAGATTAAGATGTTTAATACGTTTGATAATAAGTTCAGAAATGTGGTGTTGTTGGTGTTGCTGCTGCTGTTGTTGTTTTCTTCTTGTGGTGACTGGGGGTTGTGAACCCTATTAGCTGCTGGAAACATTATTAAGTCAGCAATCAAATCAGAGAGTCTCGTACATAAACAGCTTTCAGCAACAGCGGAAAAAAACACATGCTAATTTGTTTGAATGAGATGTGTTCATGCTAACACATATTAAAGAGCCTCTCAGAGACTGAATTAGGAGGTTGCAGCAGAAGAATCCATTAATTTCAATTAAAAAAATTCAGTTTTGAAAGAACATTATAAATCTGTTCAACATGTTAAAACTGTTTTATTAAAAATGAGAGATCCGTTAAGCTCCACATGAAGGGGCCGACTAAAAACATCTGTTGCAAATGCGGTTTTAAAGTGTGGTATAAGGAAATAGAAAAACAACGGACATATGTTAAATGAAAAACATAAGAGGAAATGTTTTTTCGTTTACTTACATTGATGCCTTTCTGAAATACAGCTTGTCCCATGACATTTGCCAACATGCGGATTAGTGCTGCTCCCTGCACACACACACACAAATGTATAAATATACAGATAGATATACAGATAGATGGATAGATGGATAGATAGATAGATAGATAGATAGATAGATAGATAGATAGATAGATAGATAGATAGATAGATAGATAGATAGATAGATAGATATGAAACTTTCCAATTCATATGTTATGTTCACTGTGTACCGTGTCAGCTATATATGGTTGAAATGACAATAAAAGCTTGACTTGACTTGAATTACCAAGAATCTTTAAAGAAATTAGTTGCCGTTAACTTTATAGTATTTCTTCTGAGAGATCGCCCCGACCTGCTAGCTTTCACCTATCATGTCACATCTACCGGTCTAAGAGGGTAAAGGCTACTGTGGGCTTTCTCTAAAGCATATGGAGTAAGTCAACATTATCTTTTTTAAAAAGGGTAAAGGTAATCTACTTGTAGGAAAGTCCTATCTGCCCTGAACAGGTTACATAAGCTCACCGAAGCCCACAATTACGCAGTAATGTTGTAACTGACAGGCATGAAAGTGTGCCTTTCTGTCCACCCACAGACAATTTCGATCTCTTGTCTCTATTCCACAGATGGCTGTTTCAGTGCAAGGGATTTGAACTCACAATGTCCGAATGGATGTTTTTCTGTCAGGCTACTTTGAGCCAATTAAACTAAATTATTTCTTTCTAAATATTTGCTTTTAAAGACATATAATAAGACTATAATTGTTTAAAAAGAGGATAATAAAGTAGAGGTGTTTCTGTTGTCTATTTAAAGCAGCCATCTTGTACAAACAGGAGCACTTTTTTCTCTTTGTGCAATTTCCTATTGTTCCAGTCCCATATCCCTCAATTCCCTTTTTTTTTAGGGAGAGCACACAGAAAAAAGGCAATTATTTTAGTAATTAAATAATTTACAATAAAACATTTGAAAGCAATATAAAATAAATTAGATTCTATGCATGCATTAGTATTTCATTACCTTGATCTTGTATCTTCATTAATTTGTCAAGACAATTTTTATCTAAAGGTGGCAAAATAATATAATGATCAAGTGCTATTTTATGATTTGTTCATTAATTAAGAGTGGAGGACATATTGCTATTTTAAATAGATATTTCAGCTATTAACACCATGACTATCCGTGGCATTGTAAACTTTTACTGTTTATTTCATTCATCATATATTTTATTTTGCCTTTTTTCTTTGTAAAATTTTCTTATTTAATTCAAACCCTGGTGTATATATCCTTAAACTTAAATGTAAGAAAGAAAGTGCCTGTTTCTCTAGTGAGGGAGTGTGAGCTGTTTATTGCACCACCTTTCCCCTGAGGCTGACACCTTATTCTGTTATTCAAGCCTTTCTTTTTAATCCAACATATTAAAGAATAAATTTAATTGAACTATGTTCTTGCTCACCTGCAGGCAAAATAAACTTTAATAATTTCACTTAGAATACCAGGGTGATTAATTCAGAGTGCATTTACATTTGGAGAAAACAACGAAAGCCTGAGTGTTCAATCCAGAAATAAAAAAATATATTGTAATACACAACCTAAAGTCATAAAGGTCAAGAAACCTACTCTAATTAACTTTGACTATCCTATGACAATAAAGGAGTTTCGGAATGGCGGATTGTCTCTTTGTCAGGTATAAAATATATGTCCCCAAAATATTTCAGTCTAAAGTCTTCACTCCAATGCATTGAAACCAAAAATATATTTTTATTGTTTTTAAAACAGTACTTCAGCAATTGTTATTGTGTAGATTAATTTACTGTGTGTCTTACTGTTGTTGCCATTTTTAGCATATATTATTTTCTTAGCTTTCCTTATCCCTTGCTTTCATCCATCTTATTTGCTCGATCTGGGTCATAGCTATCCAGAAATTGTGTGAATGTTATTGCATGCGAAACTGTTGTGTTTCAGTTATGTGGAACTCATTAACATCAATAACATTTTGCTGTTTTCAACCCAGCATCAATAGATATTACCACAATGGTCTGGATTTGACATTGTCAGCATCTTCTAGACCAAATCTTTTAATAAATTTAATTAACATGAGCTGCTAATTATAAGTGAACATCTAATTAACAAAAACTTTAGCAGTATTTTATTTATTCATCAATTCACATTATTTTGTATTTTAAAAACATAATAAAATATATTATATCCTATGGGAAAAAATTGATAAAATCTATTGAGCAAAATAATAACGAGACATTTACTTTTTTGTAAGCGATCCAGTCGAAAACCCGGTCAATGTCAGCAGCTTCAAAAACCTCCTGGGAGATGGGATGAGAACTTGCCAAACCGTCAAGTAGCATCACCTCATGAAGCACGTCAGTCAGGAACCTCTGCTTCTCCTGTAGAACACACACACCCACACAAAGAAGTTAGAATGCATTGATATTTTAAATTGCTGATGTATTATTTAAGCGATTTTAATAGTCAATTGTTTTTACCGAATGCACCGAATTGTTATAGTTTTGGCTGCTGAGCCTCTCTCTCTCTCTCTCTCTCTCTCTCTCACTCACACACACACACACACACACACACACACACACACACACACACACACACACAGACAGACAGACAGACAGACAGACAGACAGACAGACAGACAGACAGATAGATAGATAGATAGATATAGATATATACAGTATATCATTAGAGACTCAACAGCCAAATAACACTATACCACAATAACAATTTTAGACTTAAATGTGGAAGTAGGAATATTTTTTTCACACTAGATATTCACTAAATTCTCTATAATATTAATCTAAGACTAACTGACAACACCATAATCTTTCTGGTCATAAAAAAGTGACAAATAAGGCAAACAAAGATTTATATCAGGCACATCATAACATAAAGGCTTAGACACAAATGCTATTTTCGACTCAGAAGAGCATTATGACTGCAGTAAAAACCTCAGTAAAACCTGTGTATATACTTAGAACTGTTAAGTACAACTCTATATAATACCATTTTATGAAGCATAAAAAAAACAACCAAAAGGGTAATATCAATCAACCATATATATGCCATATATATATATATATATATATATATATATATATATATATATATATATATATATATACACACACACACACACACACACACACACACACACACACACACACACACACACACACACACTCACATTTATAGTACCCTTACCACTTTTAGTAAATGTAAGTTTTCAATTATTCCTAATAGTCTATTATTTTAATCCCATTGTGTTTCTCTTAGATGTGCTGCTACACTGCTTTATACACAAATTAACATAAAATAATTTATAATGTAAAAATATATAAATGGAAAATGTTAAGTAATATAATTTTTTTTGCCATATTAGAATGAATGATTAGAACACACCTATCAGGCATAACTTAATTGCCACTAATCAGGCATAAAATTATGACCACCTGTCTAATATTGTGTTGGTCCCCCTTTTGCTCCCAAAACATTTCTGACCCTTTGAGCATTAACAGCAGTAACTTCTTCCACAATTTGAGCTACAGGAGCTCGTCTGTTGAATCGGACCACACGTGCCAGCTCTCACTCCCCGCCTGCATCAATGAGACTTGGCCAGTACACCACTGTTCCTTCCTTCACTTCCTTCACTTTTGATAGATTCTGACCACTGCAGACTGGGAACGGCCCACAGAAGCTGCAGTTTTGGAGATGCTCTGACCCAGTGGTCTAGACATCACAATTTGGCCCATTTTAAACTTGCACAAATTCTTATGCTTACCCATTTTTCCTGCTTAACACAACATTAAGGACAAAATTTTACTTGTTGCCTTATATACCGTAACTCACCCACTAACAGGTGCCAAGATGAAAAGTTAATCAGTGTTATTTACTTTACTGCTCATAATCTTATGCCTTCTTGGTGTATGGTCATATACACAATCTGGCTTAGTTGTAAATATTTGCAATATTTCCAGTTGAGGTAAATATATAAGAGTTCTTAGACAAATTTCTCTCTCTCTCTCTCTCTCTCTCTCTCTCTCTCTCTCTCTCTCTCTATTTCTCTTTCATTAAAACACAGCAAAAGATAAAACAGCTTTAACAATGGACCAAAAGAGAAATATAAAGGAAATAAAAGAGTGAATAAAGGCAGTGTAAAACAGCAATCTATACCAATAACACTGACTGGACATTGGCGATATGCATCAACAAATTTCTATTACTAAAAGAAACAGATGCTAATGTAGGGTGAAATTACTTGTAATAGAATTGAGTGCATGGCACAGTTAACTGTGGATAATGCAACAGTGTAATGGGAAATGTGATTCGCTCAATAAGCTACATCAAAAGGGGAGGTTATTCTACCATATTTCACTTTAATGATATAAGCAAAGCAGATTAGTGAATTATAGAAGATTGTGCCCTACCTTTATGCACTGATTCATATTCTGATTTAAAAGTTTCTGTGTTTATCAAGCAAAAGTTAATTTTTATTTAATTTATTTGGATTTTATCACTCAATCTCCTGGAACTCCGGGGTGATAATAGAATAGAAAAATTTACCTATGATTAAAAGTTAAGCTTTAGGGGAGATCTGAAGTAGCACACATGGAAGAATAATTTAAGAATAACCACCAGAGGTGCAAAAATTGGGTATGCAGTATATGGAGTGGATAGGGGCACTACACATTGGAGGTGTGGGGGGAGGGGTGCATGCAGTGTATTTATTATTGTATTTACCCCTCTATTTTTGGGAGCGGAAGGTGGGAGGTGCCAACCGTGATCTTGCATACCCCTCTGCAAATGTGCAGTTGCACCTCTGTCTATTACCACGGAAAAACATTTTTCAACACACAAGAGAGAAAAGGTTGTTGATAACAGCTAAAGCAGCTGTGTTTGTTCTATCATTGTTCCTTTTCTTTCAAATTTGACCAGGCCTAATAGCATTTAAATATTTTTTTTTCTACTTATCAACTATTGTAGGATTGTACATTTAAAGCAATTCCTCATATGTGTTCCTATGCACATCAATGTCAATGTGCCTTGCAACTGCATTTTCAAGATTTCTTGCACATCAGCTGGGATGCATTGCTGGGATAAAAAATTCAAGGTATTGCTTGGCAAAATCACCTAAAAGACTCAAAACTTGCCCAAAAATCCAGCCACTGGAAAAAAAGAGATTAAATGATAATTCTTTATTTTCTTAGCCAATGCATGGAGAAACAAGCTCACTCTGGTATGCACAAATGTTTCATTTGTAATATCTGCAGAATGCCTTTTTGTCATATTCTACTATGGGAGTGCTATAATCCCCCTTTCCCTCCTTCAATCTGTATAATGTAATGAAATAAACATTTCTATTCATTGTAGATACACAGCCTGCACACATTCCGTGTGTTTGTCGTAGCCTATGCTTGAGCAAATTGATTTAATTGCAATATAATTAATTTGCTTCAAAATAAAGTCTTGGTGGCTATGGAAATATTCCCTTCAAAATAACCAAGCACTAAGCTGTTCCTAAAGTGCATTCTCTCAGCACCACTACTACCACATGAATATGACGTATCACAATAATACAGAGGCCAAGGCATGTCCTGAGAGTCACAGAGAATATAGATTAACATGGCAGAGGTAGAGCTGCATCTTCAGAACTGGTTTCTTTTTTCTTTTGTTTTGCACTACAAAGGCCTGTTTGTAAAAAGGCCACACCTTAGAAGTCAAAGGCACTTAGGTAAACTTGTTCTTTTTTTCTTTTGTTTTGAACTACAAATGCTTTTTTGTAAAAGGGACATGTTTTAGAAGTCAGAAGGCACTTAATTAAACTTTAGATTTGCTGTCTGTCTGAACCAAAGAAATAAAAGTGAACTATTAGTACGATATTGAATTGCATATCATCATACTTTTTCCATTGCATCATGTTGCATTGAATCGCATTGTGTTGAATCAAACCAAAATCGGATTGCAATCGCATTGTAATAGGGGGAAAATCTTCTACTGATCGTATCGCATCAGTAGCTGCTTCATATTATATGTGTCGTATCCTTGGCTATGCATCAAGATGCGAATAACATCAACCTCAGTCATGGAGATGCACATCCCCACTGAGAACTGTTATGTGTTTAGCTTCTTATTTGACCACAATACAACAGCAATATGGTTCAATTTCAAATCATAATTTATGCAATATGTTGGCCTAAACAGAGATACTCCCCTCAGCCTGTAATAGGCTTGTAAAATCCTGCAATAAAAAAAAAATTTAAGGTTTAACAAAAAAGGGGAAGAGAGAGAGTGGGGAGAAAGAAAGACCAAATGTATATACATAATTTATTGTTTCTCATATGAGTCACTTATGTGCATAATAAAAATGAGTGCCATTAAAAGAGTCTCCATCTGGCCAATACGTGCTTTTATTAGAGTGATGACACCCAGTGCCATTTCATTTATAGTCTCTGATCTCTCTCTTACAGAGAGACCATAAAAGTAAAGTGCAAAGTGAGTGCAGCTGAGCAGACACCTAGCCCTATGCATCTGACAGCTTAAAGGTCTGACAATTTCATCTGAGAACACCAGTGCAGAAATAAATAATAGGAATAATTTAATAAACATCTTTATCATTCAATTTCAGTGCACTGTGATCGCTTTATCACAGTGGAATCATCTTGACGGATGATGAATTGTGTTCGAGATAAGCATGTAAAAATATTTTTTTCTTTGTCCGTGTTATAATAACTTGTGTCTGTCTTGAACTTCAGCTTTTTCGCACTGCAGTGAGGTTGGTAGGGAGGAATGATTAAATTATATAGCAGATGAAAATAATGCAATATCAGCTCAGGAAACAGCTTTGAAACAGTTTTACTCTTCCTCACCCCTCCTTATTTTCCTTCTTACTGTATGTCTGAGCTGCAGGTGCTAATCTCATGAATATTTATTCTGGTTTTATAGTGATAATGATCGTGCATCATAATGCAGCTAATGTTTCCATCTGTGCTAATGTCCTTGTATTAAGCATCTCTAAAACTTTTCTCTAAAACTCTAATGTGGTTTATGTAGGTCTTGGAGTAAACTGAATGCATTGAAATATATCACATAATAGCATATAGTAGCTTACCCAGAATAAGCTAAACACTGGTTACACTTTCTGTTATGCTAAAGAAGGCATAGTGCTAGCCTGATTTGGAGCAATGCGTATCTTTAGAGAGAAGGATCTTTGTACATCATCAATACAATGCAACCCTGACTATCCTCTGCTGTCCATCCTGTGAGGGAACATTTATATTCCTGTGGTAAAAAAATCCTCCAGAATAATAATGTTTCTATTCACAGGGCTCAAGTGGAGAATTTGATAAATAAGAAAACAATGCAAATAAAATGCTTGGGCCTTCACAGCTATCTGTGCCCAATTGAGAATTTACTAAAGATTCTTGGTGTTACACAGTTGTTCCTTCCAATATCATCAAAACTTCAGTTGAGGAAATGAAGTATGAAAGTATGATTTCTTCTACCTACAGTTTAAGCAATATTCAGAATCAATGATAAACTTTACTCAAGGTGTTCACATGGCTCACAGAGTTTCAACACCTTATTTTAGCATTGGCTGCTGATACACAATATTGACAAAAGTTTGGAGACACCTAGTCATATGCATGGTATGTGCTTTTTTTAGCATCGCATTCCACATCAAGTCCCAAATTGCTCTTTATCCCAAAGGTGTTCAACAGGGTTAAGGTAAGAGCACGATAGCAAGAGATATTTTACTTCAACCCATGCAAAGAATATTGTCATGGAGTTTGTTTTGTGCACAGGGGCATTGTCTTGCTGGAACATGTTTGGGTCTCCTTGTTCAAGTGAAGGGAAAATGTCATGCTTCTGTTTCTAATGACATCCTGTTACATTGTGTACCTCCAGCTTTGCAATAACAGGTGTCCCAATTTTGACATTATAGTGTATGTTATGTTTATCATTTACTTTGTACCCCACTTGTGCATTGATACTGTAAGTAACTATGGCCTATACAGTAGGTTGCAGGTCACTTTAGCTAATGCTACACAATTGATGATGTCATATTAGAGGAATAACATATACAAAAATCACAGCTCTGTTCAATTTCAGTGCAGTTAGGGGGAAGAAATGCAACATTTAAAATAGCTTGTTTTATTATTTATTATTAACATTTATGAACATAAAGTGTTATTTTATTATTATTATTATTTTTTTTTTTACCAATTTTAAATAAAAGGGCTGCTTAGTTTTAACAAAAAAATTAAAAATAGAAAATAGAATACAAATAAATCAAATTAATGCCTTTTATTATACTGATTAAATTGAGAAATTAATTAAATAGGCACAAATGAATTGATTAAATAAAATTAAATAAATGGAAACATTTTAAATAGTTTAAGATATGTTCTGCTTATTTCAGCCCAGTTTAACAAATGTTTTCATTTAGGAAACACACAAATAGTTATTTATTCATTCAATTTATTTATTTTTAAATTATTTTGTAATTTATTTCTTCCATTCTTCATTCATTCATTTACTCCCTCGATATGTGGAATTGTGTCACAATGTGGAATTATGGATTTTCACATTTTAGGAGAAATTCTTGATGTACATAAAACGCAAAGCAAATCGATGGACTGTCGTAATAATGATACATTTACGGCTTTTGGCAGATGCCCTGATCAAGAGTGGCTTATTACTGAGCAGGGGAGGGTTAAGGGCATTGCTTAAGGGCCCAGCAGTGGCTGCTTAGTGGTTGTGGGATTTAAACTTGTGACCTTCCGATCCAAAGTCCAATGCCTTAACCACTGAGCTATTACCTCCCTCTTAATGATAGCGATGACAGGAAGGCATGCGCAGAACAAATAATTTTTTTCCGTGTTTCCAGTACAGCTCGAGTAGCCACAGTGATACTGTGCTTAAAGTGTGCAGAGACCAAACAAACTTGAGGTCCACCACTTAATGTGTCCGCCACCTATGTTTCGCACATAAAACAAGTATTTTATTTAATACACATGTGCACCATATTGAAACCACTGTACTAAAATGGTTCGGTATGAATACATATTCACCCCTTGTCATATGATTACATTTTTGAATAGATAATATGCAACTTGATGTTAGGAAAAAAAGGACATTCACTGAGAGCCAGCAAACTGTGTTGACTAAACTGTACAGACACAATAAACAAGTAATAATCATAATGATAATTGGGTCAAAAAAGAAGGAAAAAAACAGTGGATGCAACACACACAACATAAACAGCATAAACAAAAGCATGTAGAATCCAAAACATGACTTTTTAATAGCACGGATACAGCCTACAGCAATAGATAACTCTGGCTGACTCTGATTCGTAAACAGCCAGAACGGTAAACACAATCATCACGATTCAGTAGGTGCTAAAACCTTGCTTTTTGTTATTCTGATGGCGGCCTCTTCCATTTTTTTCCACGTGCCAAGCCTCAAGTGATTTTGTCTATCGCCCCATAACTGCATTAAGAGCCTCTTCAACATAAGTGGGTTTTTTCTTGCCCATGTTATGGTAATTGCTAGAGCTGTTAAATTTTGATTCAGTGAGGCAGATTCTACCCGAGACTGTGTCTGTCAAATTCGATATCAAACTGTAGCTTGTGTTGCCTAGTGCAGGTTCTGAAACATTTTAATAATATCGGTAAATATGTGGGGTAGCTGGATTGTAATTACAGTCTGCAGTTCTGCCTGAGACAATGCAGAAAATATTCCTTTTTCTCATTGTGTGAGTACATTCCATGAAAATGTAATAGCAAGAAAGTAAAACACTTTACACAGCTTTTATTCAATTAGAACACAACACGCCAGGCATGATGGTTGTCATGGCAATATGTCAGCCATTATGCAAGACTATTTCATTCTAAAATTGCTGCAATGCTACTGTAACAATATATTTTATTACAGTCACCTCAAGTCAAGGACCACTGGACAAATGAGTACAAGGTCTTTGCCAAGCCCATGCACTATACATTTATTCATTTATTCCTGTCCTGATGAAGTGGTTGAGAAGGTCAGCCCAGATTTTTCATTTACGTTTGCATTTACACCATTTGGCGACTTATAGATATGCTCTGTAGTCCCTGTCAGAAACAAATCTACATGCTAGATTAAACAGTTATTAGTCAATTCTATCAAAATAAAAATTTGTTATACATGTGTTTCTGCAGGAACAAACATGTACACTTGCTTCTATCATGAAGTTAGTACAGTAACATTCCAGAACCATCTGAGATATCCAGATCCCACACAAAACCGTTCAGGTCCTTGATCCAGAAAGAGGTACTTGATATACATAGTGCTAGCTGAACTTGAGTTGAATCTGCAGCGCAGATAGATTCTGTTGATTTAGTGAGTATCTGCAAGTCAAGTCAAGTGGTTTTTATTGTCTTTCCAATCTACCGTATAATTGTATTGTACCTGATTTTTTGTGATATATATATATATATATTATAACATTTCACCCATTTGCCCTAGCATAGTTGATCAAGGGTTTTTCATGGATGCATATAGACATCACTACTAATTATTGATTAAATCTAAATTTTTGGGGTTTTTGGCCAACTTTCCGTTGCTAACCCACTCATTTTTTTAATTAAGCTCACCCACCTGAAAAGTCTATATTTGTCCAAAGTATATGCTTTTTATTAATTTGCAGTCTTATGTTCCTTCACTTTCAGTCAACAGACTTTGTATAAGTAGCCTTTCTGCAACTTTCCTCACAATTTCATTTCTTGCTCCTATGAGTTATGATGGACAACAACTATTCCTAGTCAGTGCCTGGGTGGCATGATGTATGTCAGGTCACAGTCTTAGTCACAATCAAACTCCCAACAATCAGTACAGCGTTCCAATATGGCCGACACAAATACGAACGCACAGGAAATGCACAGATTTACAGGTGTACCCAATCACATGCATGCAGATGCTATATAAATAGAGGCTTTTGTGCACCAACACTCTGCGGAATATTGTTCTATGTGACTTGTTCCAAAAATTTACAGAGTTGTGCTATTTCATGTAATCGATTACCCTCTTATTGTTTACATATCTTTTTTTCATTTTGGATTTCTCTCTTGTCCCTTGTGACTTTGTGCCTATTGCTGAGCATGATTCTTGCCTGATAATTTGGATCTTTCTGCATGTTTATTAAAGGCTGCTGTATCTGTGCTTGTGAGGCTGTGTTTTACATAAAAATGTAACTCTAATTTTCTTAGAATTAAACCAACAGCACTCACTATGATATACAAACACTTGAATAATGTCTTGTAGCCATGAATTAAGGGAGTCTTTTATCCAAAAAAAGTTCCCTTATTATTATTCACAGTCAGACGCCAATTGTAAGTCAATCATGTCCTTGTTAGAGCAAACTCCTTATCATCTGTGTAATCTTGAGGCTTTCACAGAACTGATATTGAATTCTTATCCTAGCAGCCTCTTCCAATTAATAAAGTTTGTCAAGAAAAATACTGAGGGTGAGTCATATGTGTCCAGAGTATCCAAAATATAGCCAAAAGTCTAAAGCTACAATTACAAAACTGATCACTGTCCTTGTAGCACCGTGAAGGTGCTCTACTATGAAGTACACCTATAAACAATTTGTTTTACTTTTTTCTTGACAATCCTTGACTGTTGCAAAATACAAGCCAGAGTTGGTAATGTTCAAATCCAGTAGGATTTCCCTCTTATTCATGAGTTTTATTGTATATTTATTATTTATTTATTACATATCAGCAAAGAAATCTACCAGTAGCAGTCTGGAGTCATTGAGGGGTACCAAGAATACTGAATTGTCTTCTAGATCTATCTGTCTGTCTGTCTGTCTGTCTGTCTGTCTGTCTGTCTGTCTGTCTGTGTGCTCTCTCTGTGTTCACCTAACCGTTTATATTTCTGCTACATATTTCTAGGTTTCATTTCCCAAATAACTGAAGCAGGTGATAAAACATGAAACAAGCTGAAAGAAAACATCACTGAACCTTAACATTTTCAGTTTGCTATTAAATATTTGAAGGCAGGTTATTTTGGATTTTTAATGAGACCAAGGGCAATAGTGCCAACAATAGTTACAAAGAGTGCAGATGTATGCATACAGTCATGTCAGGTGATAAGTAAAAATGCTCCCTAGATCTCATGTACAAGGGCTTATATTCTTCATTCCACGTTACTGAGTTTCTTGTAACATATATGCAGGTGTGTGTGAAGTATAGTTGTGAGTGTAGTGAACAAGGTGGATTATATGCTCTATGACTCCAATATTAAACTAACTAACAAACTGTACAATCAGTTTCAAACAAAAGAAGCCAGTACAGCAATGTAGTTTTAGTTATTTTTTTTTTAATAAAGGGCTTTAGATTTTTTCTTTTCTTTTTAGAGGAAATGTGGCATGGAGCAAGTAGAGCATTACAGACACAAAAACACAAATCACAAACGCAGCCGTCTTTTTGCCTTTGTATGTAACTGTCCTCAGACGCAGTTCTTGTTACGCCACTGAGACCTTGTGATGCATTCGACATACATACACCTGAATAGCTCTTATAAGACCTTCCATCAAATATTACAGCCAGCCATTACTTCACCAGACACCATTCACATTACATCTCGCAACTTATATCATGTAAGTGCTACATCAGTTTCAATTTAGTAAGGCAATGTTTTCTGCAAAACCCTGAATTTAACAACACAAATACTATCAATATTTTATGATGCCTCCAGTAAAAAGAAACCAGCAACAAAACTATTGGTGTACTACAAGAGTCTTCAGTCATTTTTGCAAAATGCAACTGCATAGTTTTATTCCAACCAAACAAAAACCACACCTGATTTCACTTTAATCAGTTGGCTTTTAAACAAATATCAAGTGTTGCCTCTATTTGGATCGTGTGAAAGCCTGCAGCCGTATCGGCCCTTTGTGGAAAAGCCTGGTATAATGATTTGAGTTTGGATGACAATTAGGAATCCTCTACAATAGAGATGTGCCTCTGCATAACTAAGGCCGATGTGATTCGCATCTCAATGCATAGCCAAAGAAACAATACATTATAGATATATATATATGAAGCAGTTACCAATGCAATGAGATATGATTTGGTTCAATTTAATAAATATAAATAAATATGATGCTATTCAATTCAATATGGTACAGATAGTTCACTTTTATTTCTTTGGTTCAGACAGACATCACATTATAAATGTACTTTAAATAACAGCCCTTTCTAGTGCAAACACATTGTATTTAATTAAGATAAGAATAAATAAAAACAGAAGCTTCTGTTTTATCTTTAGGAAGATGCAGCTCTGCCCTGTTAATCTATATTCTATGTGACTCTTAGTTCACACCTCAATCTCTGTCATATAATTACATCATATATTTATGTAGCAGCAGTGTTGCTGAAAGAACACGCTTTAGCAACAGCTTAGTGTGGAGAATTCTATCTACATAGAAAATAATAATCACAAATTATTGGTCACTTTCTAAATAATAAAAGTATAGCATGTCGACTAATATTGTTATGTAAATAAATCAGTTTTCACTGATGCAAATATGTTAAAAACTATGCATCTCAATACAAATGGCAACTTTATCTAATGCACACATTTTACATCGATGCATCACATAGTTATCTTTTATGCTGATGCACCCAAAATCTTTGTCATTCTATGGAGAACTATTACTTCCAGCAACCCATATAGACATGATGCCTTGGACTACAACTCCGAAAATGCACACACACACACACACAAACACAAACACACACGCATACACACACACTCGCATACTGATGGTCAGCCAGCTTTTAATGAGACACACCTGTTCCCAAATACACACACTCATGCCAGCTTTAATGAATACATTCACATCAGCATCATTAGTGCTATTGTTCATCACTCAGACTACACCAGGCATATTAATATTGTTTCATTATATATTTTCTGAACTATTGCGCTGTTGTTCGTTTCCCATTGTATGTTGATTGATGTTCATCTGATTCTTTGGCTGGCCTTGTTCTCAATTTTTGGTTGTGAAAAAAAAAATTAATCACAAATGCCATGAGGTCCACAAACTGCTCGTTATCCACAAACATCACTTATGTATTCTCATATATTACAATATTGAATTTTTTTGTACCCTCTTTGGCCATGCTAATGGTGTTTGTGGTTTCAATCTGATTGCATTGACACTTTCCACTGCACTAGGGGTTATGGGCAAATAGACTTTTGAAGCTATTTAAAATGCTTTGATTGTGCATAATGGCATCTTTAACTGTTATGCATTTTTTTGTCCATTATGAGACTGGTGCATGTCATCTGCCATCTGTCTTATTTTTGCTGAAAGCGCTTTGATTTTCCTTGTCAGGACGAATGACAAAAAGGATATTACATGTATGCTACCTTGATTTTTTTGAAAAAAAAAAAAAATGTTCAGGAATGACTATTTCTTTCTATTTATTTTTAAAAATTATTTAAGGGGGTGTCAACAATATTGCCACATATGGCACGTTTAAAAACACTTTTTCCTGTCTTTTTTGCTTCTGTCTAAAGACCTGTCTATGTGGTTGTGTTTGCAGTCAGTATTTTATAATGCTATTTAATTTTTTTGTAGTACAAACCCATTTCCAAAAAAGTTGGGACACTGTACAAATTGTGAATAAAAAAGGAATGCAATAATTTACAAATCTCATAAAACTATATTTTATTCACAATAGAATATAGATGTGAGACATTTTGAGGACCAATTTGCAACTTATTAGGACAATTGGCAACATGATTGGGTATAAAAAGAGCCTCTCAGAGTGGCAGTGTCTCTCAGAAGTCAAGATAGACAGAGGATCACCAATTCCCCCAATGCTGCGGCGAAAAATAGTGGACCAATATCAGAAAGGAGTTTCTCAGAGAAAAATTGCAAAGAGTTTGAAGTTATCATCAGTTACAGTCATAATTTCATCCAAAGATTCAGAGACTCTGGAACAATCTCTGTGCGTAAGGATCAAGGCCGGAAAACCATACCGGATGCCTGTGATATTTGGGCCTTTAGACGACACTGCATCACATACAGGAATGCTACTGTAATGGAAATCACAACATGGGCTCAGGAATACTTCCAGAAAACATTGTCGGTGAACACAATCCACCATGCCTTTCACCGTTTCCGGCTAAAAAATATCAAAAAAGAAGCCATATCTAAACATGATCCAGAAGCGTAGGTGTTTTCTCTGGGCCAAGACTTCTATATATACTCACCGGCCACTTTATGGGGTACACCTGTCCAACTGCTCATTAACGCAAATTTCTAATGAGCCAATTACATGGCAGCAACTCAATGCATTTAGGCATGTAGACATGGTCAAGACGATCTGCTGCAGTTTAAACCGAGCATCAGAATGGGGAAGAAAGGAGATTTAAGTGACTTTGAACGTGGCATGGTTGTTGGTGCCAGACGGGCTAGTCTGAGTATTTCAGAAACTGCAGATCTACTGGGATTTTCACACACAACCATCTCTAGGGATTACAGATAATGTCAGATTACCGAAAAAGAGAAAATATCCAGTGAGCAGCAGTTCTGTTTGCGCAAATGCCTTGTTGATGCCAGAGGTCAAAGGAGAATGGCCAGACTTTTTCGAGCTGATAGAAAGGCTACAGTAACTCAAATAACCACTCGTTACAACCGAGGTATGCAAAAGAGCATCTTTGAACGCACAACACGTCAAACCTTGAGGCGGATGGGCTACAGCAGCAGAAGACCACATCGGGTGCCACTCCGGATAGCTAAGAACAGGAAACTGAGGCTACGATTCACACAGGCTCACCAAAATTGGACAATAAAAGATTGGAAAAACGTTGCCTGGTCTGATGAGTCTCGATTTCTGCTGCGACATTCGGATGGTAGGGTCAGAATTTGGCATCAACAACATGAAAGCATGGATCCATTCTGCCTTGTATCAACGGTTCAGGCTGGTGGTGGTGGTGTAATGGTGTGGGGGATATTTTCTTGGCACACTTTGGGCTCATTAGTACCAATTGAGCATCGTGTCAACGCCACAGCCTACTTGACTATTGTTGCTGACCATGTCCATCCCTTTATGACCACAGTGTACCCATCTTCTGATGGCTACTTCCAGCAGGATAACGCGCCATGTCAAAAAGCGCGAATCATCTCAGACTGGTTTCTTGAACATGACAATGAGTTGACTGTACTCAAATGGCTTTCACAGTCACCAGATCTTAATCCAATAGAGCACCTTTGGGATGTGGTGGAACGGGAGATTTGCATCATGGATGTGCAGCCGACAAATCTGCAGCAACAGTGTGATGCTATCATGTCAATATGGACCAAAATCTCTGAGGAATGTTTCCAGCACCTTGTTGAATCTATGCCACGAAGGATTAAGACAGTTCTGAAGGCAAAAGGGGGTCCAACCCGGTACTATTACCTAATAAAGTACCTAATAAAGTGGCCGGTGAGTGTATATGATCTCTCATTGTAATATATTAGGTACATTTACTAGTTAATGACAACAATTATCTATAATATGAAATAAAATTCTACTTATTTCAGTTTTGATGCATAGCTATAAATAGAACATTAATGCAGGAACGTACCATGTTCCACTTTGGGAAGAGAAAATCAGTCCCAACATACTCAAAGAAATGAGCAAATCCCTCTTTGAGCCATACGTCCTCCCACCAGACTGGAGTAACCAGGTCTCCAAACCACTGTAAAGAAAAAGAAACACAGCTAATAAACAGAAGTACATATACTTTACATACCTGGTCAAGTATATCACACTGTAAGGGGACAAATTCGCTTTGGCTTTATAATGCCATTGTTTGTGTAAGACTAAAATAGTAGCATAATAAAGGTTTATTAGTAGAGCGTACAGTATAAGTATTACAGGGCCTGTGTTTATCTTGCAGTTTCTTCTTCCTCTTTCGGCTTTTCCCTTAAGGGATCGCCACAGCAGATCATCCATTTCCATACCACCCTGTCCTTTACATTTTCCTCTTTCAAACAAACTACCAGCACCCCATGTCCCTCCTCTGCACACAACAAAACCATCTCAATAGCACCTCCCTCACCTTGTTTCCAAAACAACTTAAATGTGCTGTTCCTCTAATAAACTCGTTTCTCATCCTGTCCATCCTCGTCATTCCCAACGAAAATCTCAGCATCTTCAGCTCTGCCACCTCTAGCTCCACCTTCTGTCTTTAAATCATTGACACTGTCTGTAAAACCATACAACATAGCAGGTCTCACCACAGTCTTATAAAGGCTTATCTCAACCTGCTCCCTACTCTTACCATAAATAACAATATCATCTGCAAACAACATAGTCCATGGAAGCTCCTGTCTGACCTTGTCCATCAAACTGTCATTCACCACTGCAAACAAGAAAGGGCTCAGAGCTGATACTTGATGCAGACCCACCTCTACCTTAAACCAGCCTGTCACTCCAGCAAACTTCACTGCTGTCACATCACCTTCACATACTTCTCTGCCACATCTGACTTCATCAAACAATACCACTACAAATGTACTTAAGCATTCAAAATACTATGATTTATTATGGCTATAATGTTCCTTTTATTATTTTTGTCACAAGGCTTAATGCTTAATCAACTCAGTTTATGTGAAAAAAAATGAAAGCAAAAAAAAATGTTACTCTTAACACACAAATCTATTAATAGAATTATATTAGAGTCAAACACTGATTGATATCTAATAAAATTATCGTGACCCCAAAACCTTCTTTTCAACTACTTAAAAAAAATTGTGTTGTGACAAGTTAAAGTCGATATTTTATTTTACTTATATTTTACTTCCATCATTTGTTGCTTTAAAAATGTTCTGCTTGCTTTTGAACTGATGCTGAACTGTCTGCTGGTGCTAAGTAGATACCATCAAGAGGCAATCAAAACAAGTTCAAAACAGAGCTCGCACTCTACCGTGATTGGTGTCCTCATAAATAAAAAGGAATGATTGATTTCACAAAATGTAGTTAAGAAAAAAGTACGATATATACATTTGAAATTTAGTGAAGTTCAACTAAATGTCTCCACAAATAGAAATGCTTCAGTAAAGTACAGAAAAAAAAACGTTAAGTAAAATAACAAATTACATTTACTTTGTTACTGTTCAACACTAGTTTTGATATTGTTCTGATAAAATGCAGTTCAATCTAAACCCTATATTATATTATTTTTATATATTATACTAAATGTCAGCGTGGTGTCTTTCAAAACGTGATATGGGAGTTTGAACAGTTAGCACACTAACATGAGATCCATCTATAGTATAACTCTCTTTTCCCACCATGTTCTCCACACTTTTCAATATAGCTAATTGTCTGAGAAAAAAACAATTAATGATAAGTGACTAAATCAAGTTTCTCTCTAAATAAAAACTTGTTATATTTATGTATTGAGATTATGAGTTAAATTTTGATGTGGGGGAATGTGCTGTTACTTCACATAAATAATTCCATAATTTCAAGGTATGAAAGGTATGAAAGTATAAAATATGATATCTTGGTTATTATGACCTGGGTGGTGCAAAATATTTTTTGTTCTTCCAATGTCTTAATTTAAATGATTAAATGGTACAAAACCAGCTATTTCCTGAATTTTTCACTTTTTGGTATACTTGTAAACATGTAAAATCTTATTTACCGTATTTTTCAGACTATAAGCCGCTACTTTTTTCCCACGTTTTGAACCCCGCGGCTTTAAACAACGAAGCGGCTTATTTGTGAATTTTTTTTCACAAACTTGAAACCAAAAAACTGAACCCCATAACATTAGACCAATTAAATTTCCGATCGGAAACGAAAAAACGCACCTCACCTGTGTTTTGAGCTGCACGGCATCGGGAGAAAAAAACTTTTTTTTTAAACGCACGACGATGCCAAAAGATAAACTCCGGGGAGAAATGGTTGTGAAATGAAGAAGGAAGACGGTGAACAATGACTTTCTTGGTAGGCTACTGTTAAGATACAAGCCGTTGTAACACGTTGAGTCTGGGTCAAAGGAAAGCTCGCTATCTCCAGTTGCAACAGAAATCATATAAGCACAGACAGGTTTCCAAAACTCGTGCTTTTTTATTTTTCTTGTCAACAGCATTATGGGTTAGTCAAAGAAACTTAGAAATGAGCATCAGAAAATAATAAGGACATAATCCTCGTCTTGCACACACGCAGTAATACTGGAAAAATGCAGTGCCAGGCTATTCCCAAAATACCGCAATGCTTCTAAAGGAAGCGCATGATATTTCACCCATTACCCTGTGTGTAACAGACACTGTCTTTCATTAAAGCCTGTGTAAAGTTCATTAGTTTCAGTGTAGACAGCTTATAGACAGGTGCGGCTTATTTATGTTCAAAATAAAAATATTATATATGGGTGCGCTTTATAGTTCGGAAATTACGGTATTGTTGATGTAACTTAATCAATTTGTTGTTTAAACCATGTCAGATTGCACAGGAGCTTATTTAGATTATGTTTTGGGAGAAAGGGCAGACAGATACATGCTTATGACAGACAGGTCCCTCACGGGGGTGGGGAGCAGTCATGAGTGGCCACTCTGCTCGAGGTCTCTTGGGGAGGCACATAAACTGCCTTGAGAAGCTAGCTTCCTCCCAGACCTCAAAAGCCACTAAGATTTCCTATATCAACCACCAGGGGGGTCTGTGCTCTCGCCTCCTGTAAAAGCTGGCATGCCAGATCCTCTTGTGGGCCCAGGGGACGCCCTCAAGTGGCAAGGGCCAAGATCCGGAGAATGATGGCTCCACCCCATAAGCAAATGGAGCAAATCTGGTGAAAGTTCTACAGAGCTCAGGTGGATCTGAAGCTCTATGGCTGGATGCCATGATACAGGCATGACCAAGGCTGCACCTGTATGCCTTTCCCCCTGTCGTGCTGCTCCCTGGAGTTCTAGAGAGAGTTCTAGAGAGACCCTCCTGGTGACCAGGCAGGTCATGGTTTGTGGACCTGGTAACCCTTCTCAAACACCCTCGATGGGAGCTTCCTTTCAGGAGGGATCTTCTATCTCATGCAGGGGGTCAAAATAATACACCCCCGGCCAGAATTATGGAGGCTATGGCTGTGGCCCGTAAGGGGGCGCAGCTTCTAGTCGCCGGTCTCTCCACTGAGGATGTCGTATGCCACGAGGTGGCGCTTGTTCACTGCAGTCACTGGGTAAGAACCCGTTGGTTACACGCTTTCTCCATGGCACCTGGCGATTGAGGCCTCCGGTACAACCTGCCAGCATGGGACTTGGCCATTGTTTTGGGGGCCCTGTCACCAAGCCTGACTTTGAGCCTATGTCTGAACTGTGTTCAAGAGAATAGAAGATCTTCGGGCCCTTTCAGATTGGACTCTTGTTCTCAAAGCATTTCGATGCAGCTTAAGTTCCTGAAGGTGAACATCTCCAGGTTACGTATGTAACCATGGTACCCAGAGGGAATGAGACGATGTTTCTCTATGCCACACTGCCTGCATCCAGGGAGCGCTTCTTTCTTCTTTTAGAAGCTGCCCCTGGTTTCACTCCATGTGCTTTTAAGCTTCCTGGTCGTGACGTCACCCCACGCCGCGCTTTCCATTGAACTGATTATACACGTGATTCAGAGTGAGGAATATGCAGAGGTGTTCCTAAAGCATTAAAATGCAGCGTCACATTGGCTCTGAGAACCATGGTTACATACGTAACCTGGAGAAGAAATTGACCTCGAAACTGCACCCCACCCGTCCCAACCCTAAAACAAACACATTTCTCAGTGAACAGCAAAACAATCCAAAACATCTTTTCAGGAACCATTATTCACCTGACAGGCAGGGCTCAAAAGTGCTGCTACTTTTAGGTTTGTGTGTACTGTATCTAAATAGGCTGTTATCTCGACCTCGGGTTGCTTCTACATTGACAGGCCCTGTGCTCACACGATGGCATGCGTTGGTTTGAAAGTGAGAGTATGAGCTACTCTGTGCAGATGGAAAGATGGAACGTTCACATTGTTAAATTAAACAGAAACAGAAGGCAGTTTAAAACATTCAAAATATTTTAAAGGGGGAAAAAGTAAAAGATTTAGGTGTTGAATCACTGATTCATAAAAAAAAAAAAAAAAAAACCTTTCGGCTTCCCGTATTAGGGGTTGCCACAGCGGATCATCTGTATTCATTATCCGCATGTTCGATTTGGCACGTTTTTTACGCTGGATGCCCTTCCTAACACAACCCTCCCCATTTATCCGGGCATGGGACCGGCACTAATTCATAACTATTTAAATTAAAAAATCTTAATTTCTACACTTATGAAGATGTATAATGCCATTTTACAATAATTTAATATACTGTATTGTACATCATGACACAGCAAATATCTCAGCAATTTCCTCCTACAGTGTCGACTTTCAGGCTTACTTACTTCATGTTCAGTCGCTCTATTTCATTTCTGTTAAGCTGCTATCTATTAAGAATGCTTTTACATCTTTTTCTTATACCAGCCAACTCCAGTTGTGTCCCACCTAATGAAGATTTTGGACCTTTGAAGAGAAGATGTCGACCCTGTGAGGATCCTAAACAATCTAGAGATGTACCAGCTCCAGTTGGATACCAATTATGAAGATTTTGGACATTGGACTTTAAGGATGTTTAACCACTTAATCAATTCTCGAAATAACATTTTACCTCTGCTGCTTCTCCATCATTTAACATTTAAAGTCTCTGGTATAGAGGAGTGTACAATAATGATCTCAGATTTTAAATTCAATTAGAAGTTGCTCAGGATCACTGAGTTCCACAACTCCTACTGACTGTATAAGACAGTAGAAATTAGATTTTCTCATAAGCACACACTCCGGTGCTCATGATATTTCTTACTTTTGTAAGACATTACATGTTTGTAATGTTATAAATGTATATAATCACACTCTTGGTGTCTCCCAATTGAGGATGAGATCCCCTTCTGGGTATGGTTTCTCTCAAGGTTTCTTCTTCATACCATCTAAGAGAGATTTTCCTTGCAACTGTCACCACAGGCTTGTTTATCAGAGATAAATACACAAATTTAAATACAGTGGAACCCGGTTATGTCGATGTCCTAGGGGGTCGCCAAAAAGCATCGCAATAACCGATGATCGAGATAAACGAAAATCAAAATAATATATTAACATGCTTGAAATTTCTTTATGTACATGATGTGCGTTAATAAATGAGAATGTGCATGCACGTGTTTTTGAAGGGTTTTTTTTTGCACAACAGCGTTGCTGCAATTTGTTTGATGAAGGCATGCTATAAAAATACATACAGTACATGTTTATCTGTCAGGAATCCACCTGCCACGCCCCCTTCGGCCCCCTTCGGCGTGGCAGGTGCCGCCGCTTTCTCTGAAGCTCCGGCTCGATCGCGCATATGGTGCTCGGTTAGCATCATCACCAGCTCCTATTTAAACTTCCACACTCTCACCGTCCGTTATTGTTGGTATATGTTGGTTCATGGCGGTCGTTGTTATCGCTCATGCGTATCCCGGTACGTGCCTTCCCACCGTCACTCTCTTAACGGCTGCTCTTTTCTTCCCAAAGCGCACCACGGATTCCCCCCGATCCTGCCGGTGTTCATTTTATGCTTTTGCTGGTCATCCCATGTTCCGCGCCGCCAAGCGCGGCTTTCGCCTCCCGTTCATCGCATAACATTTAACAACAAAAGGCATATGTGCACTAACTAACAGCAGAGATTCACCAGTATACAATACAACACCTGTAGCAGCTGTAAGGCTTGATTTTTCCGCCACTTCCGCGAGTTGTTCTGCGGCTGCACCGAGATAACCGACGTTAAATGGCAATTTTTTCCCCCCTAGTGCTCGAGATATCAGGGTTCGGCGACATAAAAAAGTCGACATAACCGATAAAAAATGCTAAGACAAAGCGAAAATTTGGCGGTTCCACTTTAAAAACGCCGACTTAATAGGGTTGTCGAGTTAACCGAGGTCGAGATAAGTGGGTTCCACTGTATAAGTGAATTTTGTTCTGTAATTCTTACATTCTGTAAAGCTGCTTTAAAACAATGTCCATTGTGAAAAGTGCTATAAAAATAAATTTTAATTGAAAAATTAATTGAAAGAATAACATACCAAGTTCAATATTGCTGGTATGACTATAACAAAAGAACCAAGGTTTACCTCCATCTTTATCTTCCTCTGGCCCTCTAATTTTACCTACTTTAAAGGGTTTGCATTTGAAATCTTTCAAACCAATGTTATTAATATAAAGTTTTTAATCTAAAATACAACTTTTGCAAATATAAAGGTCATAGCATTACAGGACCTGATCATACATATTAAACCAACAATGTTAAATGCTAATGGGACTACATTGTCATACATTGCAATATTCTAAGATGAAAAAATATAAAGAAAAGTGGTGTCTCACTGGATTTTCTAATCATAGACCAGAGTATAAATCCAGCAGAGATTGATGCAAATAATAAAATACCATAGATATTTAGAGCACTACTGTTAACAGGCATGAGCGTTCCTTGCAGCAAATCATGTGCAATTGCAGTCACTTTCCAAGAGCTTCCAGACAGATCTAGAACCTACTAAGGTTTTTGGGGCAATGCCTGTAAAGACACCATGGCCCACTTTTCCCGAAAAACTGAATCAATCAAATGCATAGTTTCCCATTCACAAGCAGTATGATGCATAATTTTAGGGATTACACTTGCAATGCTGTAGAGGTTAGTCCATACCCAAGAGCCAAATGTACAGGAACAACTGTATTAAAGTGTAGTTAACAGTGTAATTGTAGTAAATCTGAATAGTCCAATGGCTTCCATACTCTGGCTGTATAGAGTGGCTGAAAGATATTCATAAAAACTTACATAACAAGATCTAGCAGATAAAATGAATGACAAATCTGCAACTAAATGTCAGTTCTGGGTTTTAAGAACTTGTATCAGATGTCCTTAAAGCTTAAAAACAATCTCCAACAATGTCATAGGAACTGTCGATCCAGCACAGTCAGACACCCTCTTCAATTGTTGCTCTACATATCTAGGAGAGCATTTTGCAGTTTTTTTTCTCTGAAGAACTCATGCTACTTGGTCATACCAAACAATCCAAACAAAAGTTGGAAATGCCCCAAGCCATTGTACTGTTGACAAAAGTCAAGTGTGAAAGAATGTTATTTCAATGAAATTTTTACAAACGCTTTAAAAAAATTTGTAAAGTTACCGGTCTAAAAATCTACTTAAGTAAAAGTAAAAAGTAGCTCATTTAAAATTTAGTTATGAGTCTAATGTGAGTTATGCACTTTCGCAGCGAAGAAATGTCCCGTTATAATGTTATTTATGATGAGAGAAAACGGAAATGCAGATTGAGAATTCAGAATTCATAGAGTGAGCACATGCATTAAACAACTTTCAATTTTACTGCATTTTGCTTTCGGCTGGATCTGCATCACTGGCATCTGTCTTGTCCGTCTCCATCTGTCTTTCTTGTGAGTTTAGAGTGTTTGTTCTTCCGCACTTCAATCAATCAATCAATGCAGTAGTTTCTGAGGTGCGATTTCATTGCCCTTGCATTATTATTATTTTTTTTTTTACTGTTAATGGCCATGATTTAGAATGTAGTTAAGTACACTACTTCAAACAAAACATTACTTATGTAAAAGTAAAATCACATTTTAAAATTTACATCAAAAGGAGATGTACACAAAAATCTTCTCAATTACAGTAACATAAGTAAATGTAAGTTGTTACTCTCCACCTCTGTCAAGGGTGAGCCTCACTATGGAAGACCTGTAACCAGTGCGGTAAATTTTCCAATGTGTTTCTCCAGGTGTTTTCCTGATGTCAGCATCAGGAGAAAAACCATTAGCCATCAACTTAATAGCCTGCTTCATCAGGTCTCAGTTGCAAGCCACTGACTGCCGGTCTCTTATTTCTGATTTAGTTTATGTGTAGGTCATCCCACTGAGCAAAAATGAGTTCTGGGTTTCTCTTTGCTAGAACACCACAACTCTTTTTTGACCATCATTTGTGGCTGATCCTGACTTGATTCCAGTTTAGTAAGGGGTTTTCAAAACATTTAACAAGAATCTTTTGGGCCTGCAATGAAAACAGAAATTGTGTACAGTAAGTCAGGAGGGCTTGTCTATGATTTTAGAACAGCTGACTTCACTGAGGCTACAGCTGCATCTTTAGTATTATTTCCAGTGAAATGCAAACACATATAAGTATAGACAAAGTAAGAAACAGTGCTAAGGATAGGTGTTATTTCTGTCAATGACATGACTGACTACCCATAATGGATCTGGACCAACCAAAGTGACACCATCAGAGAAAAATTCTAAACGTAGTTTTTAAAATTTTATATGGTACTTTTATATTAAGCAGTTCTTCATTTGAACACATTTGTGGATTCATATCATAAACATCTCTGGTTTCAACTATTCTTTAATGGTTGAATGTGATGTGATAAATCAGTATGCGACTAAATTCACAAAAGATATATTGTAGTTGAGAGATTACCTAAAAACTGTTATAAAATAAAAAGTGCCCATGGAATTTTATTACATTTTATTCTATCACATATTAAATAAATTTCAATGTTTTAGAGGCAAAATAAAGCTTAAAATAAAATTAAATATAGACTTTATTGCCATTGGTAGTGTGTGTGGAAGTTATTGATTTTAATTCAACGAGGCTGAAAATCTCATCTGTAAAGAAAAAAATAATCAAAGCATCTTTTCATAGATAATCCACATTATTAGCTTCAGAGAGTGCACTAAAATAAATGATGGGATCAGTAAAACCAAAAGAAATGAGCTACAGTAAATAGCATTTATTTCTATCTATCAAAAAGATTGGACACATACAATTTGTGAAATAAACATTTTGAATTAACATAGTTCCAAAAAAATTCACATAGTTTACCCAAAATAGTTAACATCATTTCTTAAATTTAGTGCTTAGCCTTTGCCAAAAAAAAAAAAAAAAAAAAAACTATTCAAAATGATTAAACATCCAATGTGCAAGATTACATAAACATGCCAAAATCCAACTCTTCTTTATTAGATAAGCTATTATCTGTGATTGAGTGTGACATATTAAACGCATAATTCTTGGTGGGCCAAATTAAGCTGCAATCTACTGGGTTGTTGCATTGCAATCTGTGGCTAATAGTGAGCAGTGACCAGTCTGCACCTTGTGTGACTGATGAGTACATTTGATGCACCGTTTGTTTAGTCTAATAACCATGTTGCAGAAATGTATTTTATTGCACTATACTGGCTCTGTGAGTTATTCAACTGTACACTGCCTGTTGAACATTTGGCTGGAAGTATACATATCTGATAAGCTGTTCATTTACATTATATCCAACACAGAAATTACTTTTTTATTTTTGTTGAAACACATATGTATGGTAATCTTGTATATAGGAGTTAGATTGCTGGGTACTTTTTCCCTATGATAAAATGGTAAAAAATTGATTGTCAGTCTTCCTTTTACTTACTGAGGGGGAACCAAATAGAAGCATGATTTTTACGCAAGTCTAAAGTCCATGCAGAAACTCATCAATATGTCCAGTTTCTGGTTGTATACCCTCATGAAATAGAACACTTCAGAACCAGCAATCTTTCAGTGAGTTCATTGTAGGGTAAAAAAAAAAGGGAATTAGAGTCATAGTGATTTGAAGACAAACTTAAACTCCTCCCAGTGATATTCTTCTCATGGAAGCTGACCCCCTACCAAAATACTACATTGGTAACCAAAGGCTCCTCATTATCAAGCATTTGGAGAGTGGTGACAATAGTTTGAGAAGAGCTATCACCTGTTCAAATTATTTACCAATTACAAGAACCATCAAGACATCCCATCAAGTGGTATTCGTCAAATCCTTTGACCCTGACTCTGACCAAGAAATAACTCCCTGTTCCAATGGTATCTCCAGCTCCACCTCATTAAGCCACAGAGGAATGTATCTAACTCTTTTTTGTGGGGGCCCTGACTTGGGACATAGACAAAGAAATTGAGATCTCTCAGACAATGTAAAGTGGGGAAAAGAGATTTGTGCCAACCAATTTGTGCCAATGAGGCCATCATTATCCCAATGTAGACCATATTTGAAATCACATGAGAACAATTCCTACCAGGCAGAATACCACAAGTACTAGAGGCCTAGCTTGTTATAGGACATTGAACTCATTTTAGCCTTATCTTAATTGTTCTTAAATTACATTGTTGTTTTGATTGCCAAGTCCTATATACAGGTAGTCCCTGACTTACAATAGAGATGTGTCCTGATGACCCTTTGGTATTAATATATCGTAAGTAGATACATGACCTAGCCTACCCAGGAGTCTTAAAGAATAGTGATCAGTATGGGGTAGATTAATAATTTAACAAATTACAATACCTAATCTACCAAAATAGAACAGTTTACACTACCGTAATGTATAAATTATACAGTATATATATATATATATATATATATATATATATATATATATATATATATATATATATATATATATATATGTATGTGGCAGTCGATGCGTGGACAAACGCTGGTTTGTGACTGGAGTTCGTAGCCAAACAGGCTCTGTTTCAGTGTTCAGCAGCACTGATAAAACAGATATACAAGAGTGAAAAATTGGGCTTTGAAACAACCAAAAGACAGAAAGAAATATGCGCTCTAACAGCAAAATAGCAGAACTCTGGTTACCGCTGGCAAAAGTATGGCATCTAACAAGGCAGGAGATGCGTACATCCTGGCATCATCCAACCGTATCATACAAAAATGTTAATAGCGCAACAAAAATGTAAATACTTTTACAATATTTTTGTAAAGATAAAAAAATCATGTTAAACTCGGGGACTACCTGTACCTTAACTTCCATCTGTGCCTTACATCAGATCGTGCATCCTTCAAACTGTATGCACATTAAAAGCAAGTGTTGCATTTTATCTTAGTGATTTAATAAATCCTGGTCTAGACACTATTAAAACCCCAAAGAAATCAAAGAAATATCTTTAAAAGTCAGGATTAAACTAAACAGAGGTTATTTGCATAATCTAAATTGGGGAGCCCATTTATTGCTGCATCCTTCTTTGAATGCACCTAACTTTCCTTCTGTAAATATTGACAAAACATTTAGACTTAAGTGGGTGACTTTGAAAATGGCCATTAATTAACAACAAGCAAAAAAAAATCTCCAGAGAGATTTGGACATTAACATCACTATTAACATAACCCTTAGACCCCCCCTTTAATACACCACCCTCAGACACTCAGTCCTGCTCTCTGTAATTAAGCCTGTATGCCTGAATGGTTGCACAACACACACATCTTAATCTTAATTTGATTGCTCTGTGAGTGTGTGTGTGTGTGTGTGTGTGTGTGTGTGTGTGTGTGTGTGTGTGTGTGTGTGTGTGTGTATGTGTGTGTGTCTGTTGGTAACAAAGACTGTGGAGAGTTCTATATTTCTGAAGGGCCCTTCCGATCATGATACCAGGCCTTGAGTATTAATGTAAGCATGGCGTGAAGACTCAGAGAATCAGACCTTCAGAGCTAAGAATTAGTGTTATTTTTCCTTTTTGACCCAAATAGATGTAGGATAAATAAATAAATGTTAGGATTTCTAATATTTTCCGCTCATGCAAATTCCCACAGAGAGTGTGTCTACTGCTAATGAGGGGAGAAGAGCCCTGGATGTTAACCTCCTCTGACTTATATGGTGTTAAACTCCTCTGACTCCTCCACACACCCTCATTCACAACCTGTTTACCCTTAATTATCCCTGCTGTTCACAAATACACACTTCACAGCAGTTGGACGCTAAGTGAGAAAGTAGCAGACTAATGCATAACATTGACATGCTTTTAATTTAGTTTTATTTATCATTTATCATTCATAAGTTTTGTACTTTATATAAGTAAGGACAAAATGGAAATACAATAATAGCTATTTCATTTTTTAGATGTTTCTTTCAATGGTATTCCCTGCAGAATCAGTGGATCATATTTAGTCATATTTGCATAAAAATAAAATACATTTCGCATTGAGGTCATGTGAGAATTGTTTTTTTAACATCAATAAACCATAAATGTCAGGAATATACATATTTCCTCGCTCATGCATATTCCCAAAGAGAGGCTCAAATTGCAAAAGCAATTCAGTCACTGTGTAAAAAAAAAAATCTGCCTGGTTTTATCTATCATCTACAGATGCAAAACCTCATTGACTGGCAGCACTGTGCTTCAGGGCTTTTCTGTTATCACATCCATACTGTTATATAATTTGGTAAAAATGACTGACTGGTAAAATCCAGAAAACCTAATATATCAAATATAAGGTTATTATCGATGTTTCTTTTTAATAGAGACAAAAACAAACTAAAGTTGACAGCCAGAGGATGTAGTGGTAAGGTAATATTCACGTTTGTTCTCCAACATCAAAGCATCAGTATGTAACAGTCAAAGGTACTACTCACATCCCGATCTTATATGCAGCTAGTTTATAACTCGAATCCTGTGTAGGAAGATCATTACTCTGGTAAAATGACTGTAGAACAATATAATATTGCAACAACTATATCAATGTAAAACATCTACATCAATATAATATATAATATAAATGTAATATTGTGCAATATCTACATCAAGGAATCAGTCATGTACTTAGAACAGTCTACAGCTGCTTGGATTGACCTTGTCTTATTTCTATAGGTTTTACAAATATTATTCAATGATCATAAAGCACAATCTATTAGGCACTATCATTTTCCAATTGTTTTATTATAATGTATTATTAAAAATAAAGCCTTTTTTTTTGCCAATTCACAGCAGCATTATTTGAAGATGGATCATGATTTGGAGCCAATTTATACTGAGTTCAAAACAGCGCAAGCGCCGTGAAGCGTTAAGATTTAAAATTTGCATATGTATGACACTTTGAATCCGAGCTAATCGACTGTACAGTGACTTTTCGTCACAAGCTGACTTTCAAAATACTGAAGAAAAAGTTAAAGTTTGTTAATAAAAACAGCAATTGCAGCTAGGCGGCCATGGCCAAGGAATAATAATAAGAAGAAGAGCTGGTCTAGATTACCTTATATGATTTTTCTTTGTTTTAATTTTGACCTTAGTTAAAGTTTAATTAATATGCACAGTTAAGTAAATATGTAAAAGTACTGATATGTTTTGTATTAATAAAAACTTTAGAAACTATTTGTTTCAAGTGCTTTTTATTCTTTTTGAATGGTGGATGGAAAAAGGGAGATATATAATTTACCTAGGGTTTCCAAATGTCTAGAACCTGCCCTGCTCCAACCACAAAATAGTCAAATGTTTCATGTATGTTTGTAGCTACAGCACACTGAATTGCCTTTCATTTCAAATTTTTAATTTGGGGTACATTTTCTGACATCGACTGTCCTATTGCTTCATGCTTATTTTCCACAGAGACAATATTGGACACTACAGAGTCTACAGAGGTTGGTGTTTTAAGATATCCTGGAGGCATCTGGTAGCACTGTGGACAATTGATCCAAAATGCAAAGACCAGATTTCCATTGCATTCTGGGAACCAGAGCTCTACCTAGTCACCTCTCAACTGGATAGTCATGAGATGTGCTGTACTTCTGGTTCATACTACAGAGAACTGAAGCTCATATGTCAGTATAATTAAAGCTGTTAATATGAAACGCTCAGGTTGCTCTAGGCCATCGTTTTAGTCCAGGCAATTTTTCTTAAAATATTACAAGTGTAAAAGGCCAAGAAACACAGATCTTTAAGTCACCGATTTTTGCCCTTACTCCTCTGGTAAGTACAGTGAAGGTACACAAGTCTATCGATCTTAGTGCATTGTTGTGCTTTGAAGACTTTCTATAATTTATCATTTTCAGTGCCAAAAAAACTCTTCAAGGACCTTTTATATCCCTATCAGAAGCTAAGGTGTCTCTACCGGTGGAAAAGAAATGCACTGTGTATCTTAAATGATTTTTTTTTTTCATTGACTGGCGATTTTTTAGAGAGCTGTTTAAATTTGAAAACCTTGATAATAATTGTATCTAGAAGCTGTAACAGATTCTTTTTATTTGTTGTTGTTGTTGTTGTTTTTTTTTTTTTTTACTGTTTTTCTATTAATTAATTTTGTACTTTTTCATCTAATTTGTAATAACTTACATGTCTTTAAACTTTGTGAGCACTTTCAGGAGTTTCAGGAGATTTTCTGTCACACAAAACAAACTGCTTGTCTTTACAAGAGACAAATAAACATCTGATTTATCTCTGGCACTGTTTCAATATGTTGTAAACATGCATCCAATTTAAAAAAAAAAAAAAACAATTTTATTTTCTTAATTAATGAGATTTTAAACTGTTATTAAATTTCAATTACATTTTTGGAACCTACAAAAAAATTAATCAGGCCTTGTTAAATTTGACTAAGGATCTTTTAGATTCTCGAAATTATGCTCTAATAATCATACTAGACTAGACATATTAGACTAGAGTACTGCATTGACAATCAATCACAAGATCCTTAGAAGCACTTCAAGAACTCAGTGGGCTTTATTGTGGCTTTATGTTGTAATACTGAACTAATATAAAGCCATTCCAAGTCATAGGACCTTAGAAACAAACCCCCACCCTACATTACTGACCCGATCAATCTCTGTTCTGCCCTGATGTCTCTAATGTTTTCTTATTTTTCTAATTGGCTATTCCATGGTCCCATCTGAGGTATTGTAGTTTGTAGTGTTTCAATGCCTATGTCTGTGTGATGCCTTGCAATGGTATGTACAGTGCTCCCCTGGAACTTGCAGGGGTTCCGTTTTAAGACCCCCACGAGTTCTGAAAATCCGTGAATTTTGGACGCACCCCAGCAGCTCCTATGGTACCCTAATATATTCATCTAGACATTATGTCACTTTAACACAATAATGTGTTTTCAAAAATTGTATGAATTTTGTTAGAGAATACATAGTTTAAAATGTTATTCCTAACGTTCCTGAACATTCTGTCCCGCTACAGAATCCAGAAAATGTTAAAATAATCCGCAAACATTAATCCATTAGTTCGAAATGAAAAATTCTGAACTGCAAATTATGGGGCGTGGAGTGTACAATAAAAAAATCTCTATAAATGATGCATACGTTTTCCCTTGACTGAAATATACAGTATATATCATTTATTTTTATGTTCAATTTTAACTCTAGGCTTTTTCCATACACTTATAATCAATTCAAAGGTTGTAATAAAATAAATGTCTTTGTCTGCATATATCAATACAGAAAAGTTTCCATGTATAGAATTGCCTGTTAAAATAATAATAAAAAAATTCACAATTTTTTAGCCCTACAACATGAGAATGGACAAAATCGACAAGTAATAAAGGTCCCTCTAATTACAAAAATATAAATATACAGTAAGTTTGTGTACTACAGTACATCAAAAGTATTTTCTTCATAAAATAAACCTTCCTTAATTAATATCACATATACTTTCCCCACATAAAATATTGTCCATTACTGTATAACAATATGCTTTGTTATTGTGAATGTCCAAATTCAGTGGAACCTCGGGTTACGAGTTTAATTGGTTCTATCACTTTACTCTTAACCTGAAAAGCTCGTATCCCGATAAAAATTTTCCCAGGCTTCTTTGTTGGCGGCATGGTGATAGGAATACGTACAGTATTTAAAGTTCAGTAATTCCACACTGTTAGAGCGACGAGCGGATGTGTATGTGCTGCACGAGAGCGCAGCGAGAGCACGTGGCGATACGTAAAAAAACTAACCTGCCTGCGATTTTTCCGTGCGCAACGCTCGTATCCTAAAAAATGTCTCGTAACTAGAGGCAACATTTTTTATGAATTGCGACTCTTAACCTGAATTTTACGTATCCAGGGGCGCTCGTAACCCGAGGTTCCACTGTACTTTTTAAATCTTTCGGCTAAGCATTTTGATACTATTTTATAGTAGACTCAGGGGTACAAGCCGTCAGGTTTTTCTCTAACCCCAATGCTCCTTGTTTTGTGGAAAGTAGTAAAAGAAAGTCTCCCTGACAGCTCATTAGTAGTTGGCCCCACTGCGAGCATTTCCTAAAATACATCATAAATGTCATTGCCTAGTAGCCCCCAAAAGTGTTTACAGAGTGTTTTGTATAGAGGTAGTCAATCTACTCCTGGAAAGATGCTGAATAGCCTCTGAAAGCGAATTTCTATCACTGAGTTCTAGTGAAGGAATCCTGGAAGTAACTGTTCTGTTCAGTTATAGTACTATTAAATATCTGATACCTTTCAGCATAAAAGTTTATAGCATTTTGCCCTACCTTTCCCTTCAACAGATTCTTTGGTCTAATTAGTAAAACTGAAATTGGCTTTATTGCTAATATTACTAAGTCTGTGTAGTAGAATTGCTTAATGCAAATATACAATCTCAATATTTAAGATTAATTATAGTGAAAATTGTTATATATTGTTTTACTTTTTATGATTGTTGATTGTCCCAGATTTGTCGATTATCATTATTTTAACATTATCTCTTTAATTTCTCCAAAAATATTTATCCTACTACTTACAGTACATCCAAGTGATTTGTCCTGCAGGGAAGTTACAGTAGTGTAAACAGCAATAGTGCTGTACTTGTAGTGTTTTAACATAAAAATCTTTTAATGTTTAAGTTTATTTTGATTATGAGAGAGCTTACTAGATTGTGTATCAATCATTTCCCTATAATTACATAATGTACATTTAGTGCAGTGAAGTAAAGTTACAGTCATCGCCAAGTGTTCTTTTATCACCCCCTTTCATATTTCTGCCATGCATATTTCAAAAGCTTCATTTAGGAGAAATAAAAGAAAATTTAAAAAAATTGCAATGAACAAATACACAAACAAACAAATAAATGTCAATTAAGAAATTTTGAATAACAGGGGCACAATGACTTTTGATATGCTAACTGGGTCAAATTATATAGAATTTCCTTAAATGTTTTAAAGAATATATTTTTTATTATTTCACACAGTTAATTTGAAATTGTCTACTGAGTTTTCTGCCATTGCCATTGGCCATGACTTCACACCAGCCACTGAAATTCATGGATTTGCACCTCAGTGTTCTCTCAGATTAGTTTTAAGGTTGCCATTTTTATGCTAAGGTTGCCGTTTTCTTGATGCATCTGCATATTTCCTGACAGACACAAAATGGATGCAGTGGAATATAGTGCTTGCATGACCAAAAGAAGCAGATCTGGGAGTACCAGAGGCAAAAGCTCTACTTTTGTTCTCACTTGGGACCTCAATTTATCACTCCGTTAAACAAAACTGCACACCACTGTGCAATACGTTCTTCTATGTTGGAAAATCTTCCATTTGTTCTTGAATCATCAAATCAACTGCAAATTTTTTTTTTCTCAATAGCAATATCAGTATACTGTAACTTTGAGTGAGCACAGTCTCTACTGTCATGCTGGACTAATCAGAATGCCTGTCACTCTCAACTCTCAACTGTGAGCTGCTTTGTAGCAGCCAGTGCCTCAGATGATTCATCGTCAACTGCTGTCGCTATTTTTAGAAAGACACAACCTCAGTATTTGCAGAATATTCGGTAGAGTCGCTTGCAGTATCACAGAAACCACACATAATATACTGTAATCCATTAAACTGTAAACTGAATAAACTCTAAAGGATTTTGTGGCCTCCTCAGTTACATGCTAGCTCCTACTTTCTGGAAAGCACAGATAATGAATTAGTTAATTGGAACTGTTCATATGCTGACCATTTCGATAAAGAAATAACACACAGAAGTAAGCCTAATTTAGAAAATCCCAGTTGACCCTGCGTGGTACTAGGACAGAAACTATGCTTGTCTCTTGGTTTTAGATTCCCCAGATATCCAATTTACTTTTCCACTCTTTGTGTGTGTGTATGTGTGTTTGTTTTCTGTTCGCTTTATTCTATTTCAACAATTTTCCATCAGTCTTGCCTCTCTACCTCCAGAGCTCACCTTCACTTTCAGTCTGTGTCTCCTTTTCTTAGTCAGTTCCTGTCATATCAAACCATAATTTAAAAAATAAAATAAAATCAGCAATCAGACCATCCTGGAGTATGTGCTAAACTGCTTGCATGGCAGTAAATTTTCTAGTTCAGGCAGTTATGGCTTACTGGACAACTCTGTGATGAAGCTGAAATAGGGATGTGTACGGATTTTATACTGATATTTTTCACAGTGGATGATGGAATAAAGGGACACACTATTAACTGCTTGGTTTTAATAAATCACAATCAGAGAAGTGTCCTCACTGATTGAACAGCATATAACTTAAGCAAAGTAAGTTTTGACTAAATGACAAGCTACTACTCAGGCTAGCTGTACCGTAAACCATATGCAAATGACATTATCATCAAGATAAATACTGTCTTTCTAAACATTATATAGATATCACTTACTTCTTATCAGTGCTTACAAGGCTTTAAGTTGGGATGATCAGGAAAATGAAATGATACATCATTGAAAAAAAATAATTAAATTGCAATCAGACCATCCTGGGGTATGTGCTAAACTGCTTGCATGGCAGTAACTATAGTAAGTTGGTGTATGTAGACATGTTGGCAGACATGTCTGCTTAGTGAAAATTTAACATTTAATTTTATTTCTTATCAAAGAAACAAAATAATCTAAAGATTTAAAGATTAAAAAAATCAACTTACTGAAATTATCCACTCTTTCCATCAATAATAGACATGTCTTATACTTATCAGGTATTACAATGCTTCAAGTTGGGATGCAGGGGATGATACATCTTGCTTACAACTTGTTGACACAATTCCTAAAGCAATCACATGATCTAACAAAATCTATTTTCTGGATCCTCAAAAGTCCATTTAGGCAGCTTGTGTGAGGGATCTGTCAAGTCTTATCACAGGAGATTGTAATAATAATACCCTTTCTAGTAGATGTTGGAGGGGTGTACAGACACTTAGTCTACAAAGTTTCCACTCATACACTATGAGTTGACAACTTGGTGTTAATCTGTCAGTGAGCAAAAATGCCTCTGGTAGATACAATGATTGATATTCTGATTATATCATTTCCACCTACAAACTCTAATGGTAGACCTGGGTTAAGCATTTACAGAGAGACAGGCAGGTATTTACCGCTGTGAGGAGGATGTAACTGTTTGTGCAGTGGTCTGGGAAAAACAGGAAAAATGAGTTTTATATGTACAGTGAGGAAAATAAGTATTTGAACACTCTGCTATTTTGCAAGTTCTCAGGATAACCAAGGAGTGGCTCTGTAAGAAGCATATCAAGGTTCTGGCATGGCCTAGCCAGTCTCCAGACCTAAACCCAATAGAGAATCTTTGGAGGGAGCTCAAACTCCGTGTTTCTCAGCGACAGGCCAGAAACCTGACTGATCTAGAGAAGATCTGTGTGGAGGAGTGGGCCAAAATCCCTCCTGCAGTGTGTGCAAACCTGGTGAAAAACTACAGGAAACGTTTGACCTCTGTAATTGCAAACAAAGGCTACTGTACCAAATATTAACATTGACTTTCTCAGGTGTTCAAATACTTATTTGCAGCTGTATCATACAAATAAATAGTTAAAAAATCATACATTGTGATTTCTGGATTTTTTTTTTTTTAGATTATGTCTCTCACAGTGGACATGCACCTACGATGACAATTTCAGACCCTCCATGATTTCTAAGTGGGAGAACTTGCAAAATAGCAGGGTGTTCAAATAATTGTTTTCCTCACTGTAAGTGTGTTAATTATAAACTGTGTGTGTGTTTGTGTTTGTTGTACCTGGTGGCAGATCTCATGCACCACCACCATGGTGAGCTCCATCTGGTAGGAGAAAGAGGAGACTTCTGGATCCAGCAAAATCTTCTGCTCAACAAACACACTAAGTCCCCAGTTCTCCATCGCTGCATACGGGTGTTTCGGCACAGCCAGGAGATCTACACACACAAACACCCATAAGAACAATGTTAAGGCCAGAGGCTATACTTTGATGTCATCCTAATTTTGGATTTCCTCAAAAGATTTTCTTCAAAAACTTTCAAGCTAGCAATCATGAATAGCAATATTACTTGCACTAAATGTAGGCCACCAAGTAAAGCCAAGTAAAGATTTACACAGTCGAAATGAATCAGGTGTAGTCATTACATTTTAATTTGGGGTTCTATTAGACATTGTGTATATGTGAAAAAGAAAAAATATTAACATGGAGAGTTCAACATAATAGACCCCAGAAAAGGTTTAGAATCCATATGCAGGACAGTGTTATGGAAAGTACAGATAAACAATTTAATATCCAAAACAATACACTATGCAAAAGTCAAAACACAATCAGGTATCAACTTGGAATCCTAAGAGTTGGCAAATGAACAGGCAATGGGTAGAGATCAGTTGTGTTATCAGGGCCATACGTATACATATTCAGAAGTACATGTAAAGGCGAAGTAATTCAGAACGGCGTTTCCGTTAAGAAACAAAAAAATTTGATAATTTAAATCACCATATTCAAACACTCATAAACAGTCATTTTACTTTGGAGTTTTTAAGAAAAGTAAAGGCAAAATCACTCCAATCATCACTGCATTTTTAACCATGTTCCACATTCAAACACTCATAAAACATTTTTCTTTATAGGTTTGCTCAATCTTTCAAATTATTTTTATTTACAGTGTCCCTGTCTATTACTCTCTTAAATTTTATCTCATTTTACTGTGGAGTTTTGGAGAAAAGTAAAGGCAAATCACTTAAAACCTCAGGTGCATTTTCAATCATGTTCCACATTTAAACACTCATAAAACCTTTTTCTTTGTAGGTTTGCTCATTTTATATTATGTTACGTTCTATTTTCACAATTTACAATAGCAGGGCCTGCATCTTGTATTTTTGGCTTGTTGTTTCTGATTGCACTTTAACCCAAAGTGGGTTATAATCCCAGAAGGGTAAATAAAGTTTATTTAATAAAGTTAAAACTTAAAAAAACAAAAAAAAATTTTGTCATATGCAGATTGATTTTAAGCAGGCGGAAAAAAATCGATTTAAATCACAAATCGGATTTTTTGTGAAAAAATCGGGGATTTTTTTTTTAGGCCATATCGCCCAGCCCTAATTAATAGATAGAGATAGATAGATAGATAGATAGATAGATAGATAGATAGATAGATAGATAGATAGATAGATAGATAGACAGACAGACAGACAGACAGACAGACAGACAGACAGACAGACAGACAGACAGATATGGAATGGAATGGAAATTATGTTAGAACAAGTCAGGCAAAATGTCTTGCCGACATTAGATGTAAATTAGACCCTGTTCTGCTGTTTCCATGGCAGTGGCAATTTGAAGAAAATGACTAAACAACATGCTTTTGAAAACTAGTCAATGATCAGTCAATAATAGAACTTGACAGCATAGTCAGTGGCTGAGTGTTTCATTTGTTTGAGAGAAAACAGCCCCTTTTCTTTTGTCTCTTCATAAAAGACCTCTCAGAATGGCTGTTGAGACTCCTGGGGATGATATCAAGAATTACATTAAGAATCCATTGCATTTGCCTAGGGACCCATTACATTTTTTAGGTAGGGCGCTATAAGGCACGAAGTCATTGACTTCCCGGTTAATCGATTGCCGACTCATGTCTCTTTGGACAAAATCTAAAGTAGCTGTTGAACATGAAGCCAAACCTCTACACTACAACCGAAACTGTGCACCTACGTCATCTGTAAAAGTTCAGAATCAATATTTGTCTAATAACATGAAAAAACTTTAAAATGTAAATAAAATACAACCTTCTTATCAGAGATGTATACTCAGTCTAGCTTTTCTTGAAAATGGATTTTTCTTGAAAATGGATTTTTAAGTATGTCCATGACCAAATCAATTTCTCCTCCGTAAGCATAAAAAAGTCTAACTCAGATGTATTCATGTGTGCAGAGCTACACACATGTTTTGCCAGTAGAACTTGGCTGTAACTGTTTCCCTTTGACCAACCAATCAGAGGACGGAAAAATGCTGGCGCTACTCTGGGCCAGCTAGCTGGACCTGTGAGAGGAATATGAAATCTGATTGGTTAAAAAAACAGCTATTTCTTAAGGAGACTATAGTAAAAAAAAGGCCAGCAGAATTAACTTTGCAGGCTCTGAGCATATTACATTGACATTATAGCACATAGAGGCTAAATCTGATTAGACAAAAGATTTAACATCCACATACACGTACTGGAAGCAGTGCAGCCAAGAGAAAAGCTACAAAATGATAATAAACTGTTGGGAATAAATTAATAAAATTTCATGAAACAAATATTAGAATTTAGGTCGTAAATGTAAGTCAGTGCTTCTGATAGTGTTTAGACCAGCAGAGAAGGCTTCCCTGACCGCCCGCCACTGATAGCAAGAAATCTTGAGAGAAACCAGAATGTAAAAGAGAACTATCTTCATCTGGGTGGCACCAAAAATGGGCAAGCGTAAAGATTTGAGTTGGAGTTTGAAATAAAGGAGACAGCTCTCCCTTGTCTGGTTTGTCTTGTCTGGTCTGTTTATTTGACTTATCATTATCCATTTGTTGAGTTCTCTACACTTTGTGAGTTAAAGTTTGGTGCTTTTCTCTTTAAATATGCTGCCTCTGGATGAAATTATACATAAACATGGTATTAGCTTCTATTGGTATTCTGATAATACACAAACTGTTCATTTCAGCAAAACCAGATAAGAGAATTCAGCTTAACAATGTTGAGTTATGTGTAAAGGACATTAGACAGTGGATGCTTGATAACTTCTTTCTGTTTAACTAAGATAAGATGAAAGTACTTTTACTATGTCCACATGCAGATAGAAGTAAACTTTCGGATTATGTAGCATCTCTGGGTAGTCTTTCTGTCTCAGTGTGTAGTAGCAGTAAAATACACCAAACTTTAACTTGGAAAGTGTAGAGAACTCAACAAATGGATATTGATCAGTCAAATAGACAGACCTGAGCCAAGAGAGAGCTGATCCCTTAATTTCAACTCGCATCTTTCCACTTGCAATTTTTTTCTGCTTCTGACCTGCTCGAACAGGTCAGGACTGTTTGGGCAGCAAAATTGGGACCAACACAATTTTGTGCAGGTGGTCATAATGTTATGCCTGATCAGTGTATAAGTCAACCAAAATACAGTACATGCTTTCATAATTAAGGCTCTTTAATATCCTAGGGTTCAACCACCAGGACTAAAACTCTTAACTCTAAATGCTCCAGGGGCTCCATATCATGGCTAATCATGTGTCTGGCCCAGCTTACTAAAAGCTGATTTATTTGATGAAAAGAATATTACTGTCTGTCACTAACAAAGGATCAAAAAGGGTAAGACAAGAATAGTGAAATAGAGAGATACACCAAGATGTGTGTGTGTGTGTGTGTGTGTGTGTGTTTAGTGTTGCAAGTACAGACTGAATGGTAAAACCGTGACGGTGAGGCTTTTTTTTGTTGGTAACCTGTCAACCGTCTGCCCTTTATTCTTCCCTGAGACATCGAGCTCACCACAGTGAAGCTGAAACCTAGGGCTTAGAGGGAATTATGCCACTATGGAGTCATTGGCGCTGAGCAGACGGGTTTTCACAGTTCTAATTATTGTACAGTCATACTGTAAGTTGCATTGCGCAGTGAACGTCTGTGAGAAACGAACTACAAAAACATATTCAGTACTGTACATCCTTCACCTGAGAGCAAAATGTAACACATTGGAACTATTCTGGATAATTTGTCACCATCTTAAACACGACTGTCACAGCTACACTGGAAGATAAAGATAAAGATTTACTTAACACTTGGGATGTGCATATTCATAACTTAGGCCAATGCGATTTGCATCTCGATGCATACGATACTTTATGATACTTTACATTAAAGACACATATGAAAAACACCTGGCGATGCAGTGCATTCCAATTCTAATTATTGATTTGATGCAATACAATGCAGAAAAATTACAATGCTATGCAATTCAATATGGTCGGGCTAGTTCGTTTTTATCTCTTTGGTTCAGACAGACAACAAATCATTAATTTACTTAATTGTCTTCTGACTTCTAAAGCATGACCTTTTCACAAACAGAAAAAAAAAAAAAATAAAACCAGACATTTTTTTCAATTTTGTCTCCAGGAAGATGCAGCTTTTCCTCTGCCATGTTATTCTATATTCTATCTGACTCTCAGAACATGCCTCAATCTCTGTAGTGTTTGATACCTCATATTCACATTCAGCAGTGGTGCTGAGAGAACGCACTTGAGAAACAGTTTAGTGAGGATTAATCTATACAGAAAATATTGGTCACAAATTATTGGTCAGTCTCTAAATAATAAAGGCACATCTATCATATATAACTAATTATATTTAAATATATAATTTTTTTACAGATGCAAATAAGTAAAAATTTAAATTATGCATCGAGATACAAATGTCACAAATGTCTTGTTTCCGATGAACACTTTTTATTATCGATGTTTCAAATCTTTAACTTTTATGCCGATGTACCGATGTGAATTGGTGAATCTTACAATCCCTACTTAATACATTATTGTTAGCCATGCCAATTAGTATGTCCTTTGTTTTTAGTTTTCTTAAAAATTTCTGATTTCAACTATTTTTTAAAGGTGCAGTCCATGCAAATATCCCTAACCCTTTGTTTATAACACATACTATTAACATTGAATGATGCTCCCATGTTTTAAGTCATCCTGCTCTCTAAATCCTTCTGTCCCACATACTACACCCCTCGTTCCACCTGTTTCTTGTCACTTTTCTCTCTGTCTTTCAACAAAATTCAGTTTTTGCATTGCATCACCATCACCACATTATCATTCTCGTTTCCTCTATCCACCCCCATCTTTCATTTCTTTTTCATGTCCATATGTCACTATAATTTCTCTCTCAAATGCCTTGCTGCCTCACTGTTTTATTTTAAGCTTCTTTTCCTCTACCAATCCTCTCTTTTCCTTACACTTTTCACTGTTCATTGATCAGGGTGCACTTATCTTTCACAATCAGTCCCCATTCACCTTCTTATTTTCTTTCCTTTTTACCTAGTTCTATTTCCATATTTTATCTATACCATTCACTTTTACATTTGTTAAAGGTTTTACGGGTTAGTTTGTACATTGCTTTTTACTGTGTACCAAGAAATACTGTGCATCATTTGGTGCATCATTTATTTGTTGAACAGATTCCGAAACTAAGGCAATGACACCATTACACAACTAATAATAGGAGCACAATTCCCAACAAGACAATAAACCAAACTATTGTTGAACGTTGTGTCTCAAATTACAAGCTTATGCAGAACTCTGGTCTGTTATTGTCTACTAACATCAATCTCCAATACAATTGTTGAAATTTTTTGAATTTTAAAAATGAGGATTTTATAGAGAAATTCAGCTCATCAATCTGTTTAACAGCATTTTGCAATAGGTCTCAAAACAGATATAGAAACTAGATGGACAGAGATGCCAAGACTCTGAAGTGCCATCTAAAGGTCACCATTTTTAATCCACCGAATGTACATGCCTAAGCTACTATGTGACAGTGGTGTAAAGTATTTAAACAATTGTATTTCGTAACTGTACTTTCTTGCCTTCTAGTTATACTGAGTGTCACAGGTTTAAGTAACTTTTACTCTCTTCTTAACTACATTTATTATTGAATATTTGTACTTGTTACTGAGGTTCCCTGGTGGTCTAGTGGTTAGGATGTGGCGCTCTCACCGCTGTGAAAATACAACCTGACAAATCAACTGTTTTTGGCTTTTTACTAACATGGTTTTAAGGACTAGTGCATCTTTGAGCCTACTTTCAATATTAGTCAAATACTCAAGTACTGTTCAAATCAGATTTTTATTCAATCATTTGTCACTTTTGGTGACTTTTGTAAGTAGGTTTTGCAGTAAGGTATACTTTTACTTAGGTATGATTTTCGGTGCTCTTTACACACTCTGTTACGTGATTCACATAGCAGCACACATGTATGTTAGGTAAAAAAAGAAGTAGTATATTTGCTTCATTAAAGTTTCAGATTTTTTTTTCAATCTAAAACTTAGTTCACACACACAATCACAATTTTACCCTCAATCTGCCATTTTCTGTCTTTCTCAAGCTCAACTTTTAAATCTTCTCTTCCCACCTCTCTGTTCTGACTCTTTTTGTTGCTTTCTCTGTATATCTTTGTGCCTCAATGGGTAATGACATTGTGAAGAATAATACATGATTGATGAAACTAGGAGGGACTTTTTTATCTCTTCTGCCTACACACTATATCTTCCACACTGGTGTATCATACACTAAAAAATCTAATCAATTAAGTATTAGTACTTCATTTTTGCATTTTATTCTCATTTAAGAATTTAAGGTGTCACTCTCACTCCTGTGCACAATGTGCCTCTGATATCCTAGTTTTTGTCCATTAGAGGTAGATGTGTTATAAGCATCAGGATACAGAGACATTTTGTCAGTTAGTCAGTGGATGATTAAAGTCAAGGCAATGTATTAATCCAAGGAGTTGAGTCAGATCCATCAATATGTGTTTTTTCTTTTATGTATAATGTATATAGTAACAATAGTCAACACAACACTGCTTATAGCTAATTTGGTGCTGTGCCTTGAATGTGCCAGCATTGATCATGTAAAGCTTGTATTAATGCTATTGATGGTGGAGTCATTTCTGAAACTACATTTAAGCTCAAAGATGCAGATACACTAAATGACATAAAATATTGGGACACCTGAATTTCCCAGCCATATGTGGCTCCCTTTCAGAAACTCAAGCTGTGTCAACAACGATTCCATGTGTCCACGTTCTGAACCACGTATGTAATCGGTGCAACAGAAAAGCCTGACATCACCAAAGGGGGGATGAGGGGGCTCACAGAATCTCAGAAGGCTCCTCAAGCTGCGCATAGCCAGAGATCAGCCTTGAGATTTCCCTTAAGAGACTATCTGGCAGCCTGGAAAACCCTGCTAGATGTGTTTTAGTGGGTCCAGGAACTCAAGCTCCGTTGCAATGCTTTGGGAACGTGACTGCGTTGTCCACACGCTGAAATAATGTGTGTAATCAATCAAATTGGATTGGTGGGGTGAGGTCACGACCAGGAAGCTATAAAATGCACATATAGTGAAGCCATCGCCAGCTTCTGTTTGTTCATGAAGCGCTCTGTGTGTATTTCATGTTGAATTGTTTGTCTATTGTTTGTAAAAAAAAAAAAATCCAAGCCAATTGGCAGTGGAGCATGCTAGGTCAGATTTTGAGGGAGCCGGCTGCGAGCACTGTGCTCGCATGTCAATGCGATCACTCTGCTCCCGACTGACACTCTCCGAGGAGGTTTCTGGTCCTGCAGTTCTGGTCCCGCTCTGATGGAGGCAGAGTGGCGCGTCAGTTCCTGGGGCTCGCAAATAGACCTCGCAGAGGATTTCGAGACATGCTTCTCCCTTTTTCAAACCTCATCTGCCCAGTCCAGCACTCACTCACAGGCTTGGGAAGCACGTCTTTTGGTGGTTTCTTCCCCCTGTGACAAGAGCATTCAGTTCTGCCTCTTTCCTTTGAGGGGGGCTTTGCGAGCTAGGCTTCAAGAAGCTATGGGTGTGGCTTGTTTGGGAGCGGAGCACATTAGGTCAGTTCACGAGGGAGCCAGCTGCGCACATTTTGCGTATATTCTGCGCATATTCTGTTTACATTTGATGCACATTCGCTGTAGTCCCAAGGCTTTAGAAATGGCTTTATAACCTTTTCCAGACTGATAGATCTCAATTACTTTCTTTCTCATTTGTTTCTGAATCTTTTGGTATACTTCAATTTGTTTCTGATCTTTTGGTCTACTTCACTTTGTCAGGCAGGTCGATTTCTTAATTGCGAACTGGTGTGGCAGTTATCTGGCCTAGATGTGGCTAGAGAAAATGAAATCAGGTGTGATAAACCACAGTTTTAACAGGGGGCAAACACTTTTTCACACAGGGCCATGTAGTTTTGGATTTTGTTTTTTCTCAATAATAAAAACCTTCATTTAAAAACTGCATGTTGTGTTCACTTGTGTTATCTTTTACTAATATTTAAATTAGTTTGATGATCTGAAATAATAATGTGTGACAAACATGCAAAAAAAAAAAAAAAAGACTTTTTCACATCACTCTATAGTGGCAGGCCGTCAGGGCCAGCAAAGCCTTCTCTGCTGGCCTAAACATTATCAGAAGCACTGGCCTACATTTACAACCTAAATTCTAATATTTGTTCCATGGAATTAACTTATTCCCAACAGTTTATTCTCTTCGTTACGTAGCGTTTCTCTTGGCTGCACTGCTTCCAGTACGTGTATGTGGATGTTAGAGTTTTTGTCCAATCAGATTTCAGCCTCTATGTGCTGCCATGTCAATCTAATCGGCCCTGGGCAGATGTGCTTTGCTAGTCGGACTTGGCTGTAACAGTTTCCCTCTGACCAACTGTTACAGCCAAGTTAGACTAGCAAAACACGTGTGTAGCTCTACACACATAAATACATCTGAGTTAGACTTTTTATGCCTACGGAGAAAGAGAAATTGATTTGGTCTTGGACAAAAGATAGACATCGTGAGGAGAGGTTTGCCAACCCCGAATCTAGCTAGCTTGTCTCAGCCTGGGAAAGGGTTTGTTCACCAGTTCCAGACCAGTGAATACTAGCAGTACCACTGAATTACAGCCTCTGAGGAGCAGTGCAAATTATTAATATGCATCTTTGGTGAGTAGGTTGTATTTTATTTGCATTTTAATGTTTGTAATGTTATTAGACAAATATTTGCGGTTGTAGTGTAGAGGTTTGGAGTTGCCTTAACTGGGTTTGTTGCTTTAGTCAAATGGTTTTGTTATATTGCATTTTTGTATGGTATTGATGGTTTCTATAATCGTGACGTAATGGTGGTGGTATTAAGAGGTGGGTTAAGTCGGGTGAGTCCCCACTGAATTCCCAGGTACATGGCCCGCCACTGATAGTTATTTAGTATAATATGCAGACTTTCCTAAAGATTTTTAAGACCATATTTGACAACAAAAGAATTATTATATTATTATAAATTCTAACTATAACATGCATTACATTACAATCTCTGATGTATGTCAGAATCAGAATCTCTGATGTATGCTATTATGTTACCAAATAAATGCCAGAAGGTTCTAGCTACTGTAGCTCATGCAAATTAACTCCAAACCACATTCAATGCACAGCATTTTAAGTAAAACTACTATTCTAACACAGTGCAATGTTAATCATTTTTAAACTTAATTTATAAACTTCAAATCAAGTCAAGTTTATTTTTATAGTGCTTTTCACAACGGACATTGTCTTGTGCAAATCACCAAAAAACTACAAAACAGAACTAAATGCATTACCAAAAAGTCCTTGTTTTATAACAAAAATATTTTTGCAAATTCTTAATTTTATATTTTAGAAAACGAATATGGCAATAGTATGGAAGGACCATTATTTTTCAATACTGGTATGACTTTTGTATTATATTTTGTCAGAAACAAGCAGGACCGCAAGTTTTTAATGATAATTTTCACCATATATAATAAATTTAAAAATGTTTGTTCAAATGAGACATATAGTGCATGAGCAAAACTATTTAGAATCTGCTGTCAATGGACATTGTGTACAGCTGTATGTAATACACATGCACTAAACCTAAATTTTCTTTTTCTTTTTTCCAAAACCATACGCACATATATTGTACTTGTTTTAGACATGCTTTGAAAAATGAGACCCCAGATGTCTACCATCCAGCAGCTTAAACAGCTGTTTAATGAGAATTGGGTGATCTGAAAGAGTATACCAGTGTCAGGGCTTTGTAGCAGCGATGGTTTAAAGTGAAGATTTCGTTTATTGAAAGTGTGTAAACACGAAACACAAAGAACAAGAGACAAAACAAGAACAGCGGAGCACTAACATAAATACTAGTGCTAATAAAAAAATGGGAAAAAAAAACTGTAAATTAGACACTGATCTTGCAGAGGCTAATGGGAAAACTAGTCCTGCAGCATGACAACCAGCTGAACATCTCTAGGTTACATATGTGGGAACAGGACGCTGCATCAAACACGATTTGGGAACACGTTTCCGAGCTCTGAATCATGCATGTAATCTGTCTAATGGAAAGACGCGACATCACCAGCAGGGTGACGTCACAACCAGAAAGCTATAAAAGCAAATGCCTTGAAGATGCCGCTAGCTTTGAAAGTATAGAAAAGGAATGCAGGGTAGTGTGGCCTGGAGACACAGCATCTCATTTATTCAGGGAACCAGGGTTACATACGTAAATTTGATACATTCCTTTCCAGAAACTCGAGTTACATCAACAACGCTTTGATCATCTTGAAACTTAGTCTCATTACAACTGAGTCGGTTCAGCTGACGTAGATTTGAAATGGGATGCGGTCCCTTATCCTTCTTGGGAGCTATGAAGTACCGGCTGTAGAACCCAGACTCTCTGCTGAATGGAGGGACAACCTCAATGGCCTGTTTGCTCAAGAGAGCTTCTATTACTTGTTCCATAACCAGAGACTGCTCAGGCCCCACCAGAATGTGACACACCTTATTAAATTGGGACAAACAAGACCGGACATAGACTGGCTAATGACCCTAGAGGTCTCTTTTGTGGCCCTGATAGCCAGGTCTGTTGCACGATGCAGCTCTTGGACACTGTCACTGCCTATAGGCACTCGCAGTCTGCCATCCAGTTCTTGCAGTAGGTCAGCCTGATAGGCATGCAACACAGCCATGGTGTGAGAGCCAAGGTAGTCCTCAGATGCTTGCCAGCCAGGGCCGGGGCCTTAAGGGACAATGCAGCATCCGTGAAGAGATAGCCAGCTAGCGTCTCTTTAACCCGGGGCATTGTTCCACAACCACACTTCTTCAGCCCTACTACATTAGCATAGCAACGTTAATGCTGAAGAGGCAGGCAAAATAAGAGCTGTTACATGACCTGGTCACCTCAGTGTGCAGGTTTGGGGAAAAAAAGGCAGACCCCAGTATTAAGGTAGTGACGTAGGTCGCAAAAAACATTCATTCAGCTTGCTCAGAAGATGTAGTTTCTGCTTATCAGCTGGCCAAGCAATATCCAGCTTGGCAATAGCAGGAGTCACTACCTCCAGCAGCTCCTCAAAGTGATCTGTCTGTGGGGGCATGTCCTTCATGGGATCACTAGTGTCCCATATCCATGTTCCTCAGAGGAAGAGAGGTGGAGTGCAGCACTCTTCTCACAGTTGAAAGAAACCTGCCAAAAGGAAAAGAGAGAAAGTGCTGGATCTGGCAGGTTATGCAGAAAAAAGGGACAGGCCCGTCTCCAAACCCTCTTCCAGATCCAATTGTGACCCCCTGTGACCTCAGTCTGCGCTTCGCCTCAGCAGCGTGCCCTCCTCGAACAGCACTCTCCTGTAGTAGAGCGTCCACATAGACATACAAATAAAAAAGCTTAACAACTGTTTTAAACTGTTTTGGCTGACCTTACATTACAATTTCTAGCTTTTCATGAAAGTCCATTTTCTAAATGTCCTTGTAAGTGTTTCTGTGGCCAAATGAATTTCTTATCCTCTCATTGTGGAATAAAAAAAACAGCTTTTGAATTCTGACGATTATGTTTGAGCTTGTGCAGTTTGCAACAGACTATCTAATCAAAGGGCATGAAAATGCTGACGTGATTGGACGCCTTCTAGGAGGCCTTGGAGTGGCCGAATTTAAGTCTGATTGGTTAAGGAAAAGCTTCAAGCAAAATAGAATGGAATAGATAATCTAACAAGAACCTGCGCAGTTTATTTCTAAGGGCCTTACAACAACACGTGATGTGACAGCTAAAATCTGATGGGATAGAAAACTCAAACCAAAACGTACACTCTTACATACAGCAGCAGCATACCCAAGAGAAATGCTATGAAATGAAGAGAATTGACTATTGGGAATCATTTAATACAAATACGTGGACAAAAATATATTAAAACAGAATTCAAAGATTCAGATATTTTAGGTGAGAAGCCAAGGCCTTGCCGACCATGACAGCCTGCCACTGGTGGCCTTAAACCACTTTCTCTCAATCTGTTTCTTAATCAATATCTACATCTCTTTCCCGACTTCCCTGAGTGCACACTATAGGACTTCAGAATCATAGAATCGCTGACATTTTCACACTACACAACTTTAACTGCTTACAATCAATTGTTTAGTGTTGTACACTATTACATTATTACATAATTCTTGGCACATGAGGCATGTACAGTAATGGTTTTTACCAGTGTTGGGCAGTAACGTGTTACTAGTAATAAAGTTTCTTTTGACATTAACTAGTACTGTAACGCGTTACTTTTAAAAATAAAGTAACTCAATTACCGTTACCGTATGGTGCGTTACCCGTTCCTTTTTTAAATGAATTAATTTTGGTTGAAGTGTAGCCTACAGTCTAACCTGTTTACAGCAGCGACGCATTGTAGGATTGGTGGATGAACCACTTTAAACACGAAGAAGGGCGTGTCTCCGTTCATTCAGGTCTGTGCGGCAGTAATGGCGAGTCAAGGCGAGAGCAAGACGAGTTTCTCAAAGTGAAAATATGCTCATTATTTCATTTTAGTTGAACATAAATACAAAAACTTTTTAGTCAAATGTAAGCTGTGTCTTTCTGGTTCAAAGGTCGTATCTACTGCAATAAACAGCAACTCCAATCTTTCGAAGCTCCTCCAGAAACTACATGCCTCAACGAAACTAGAAGCTAACCCGGTGTTCTGTTTTACATTGTTGATAGATTTCATACTTAAGCTGTGAAAGGAACATTTTAAGAGCTTAACACAACAGCTTTTATAATGCAGAAGCCACTTTAGTTTTTGATTTTAAATATATTATTCAGCTTGTTTTGTTATTTATTTCAGAAATCCTTGTGATATATTCAGTTTGTGCTGGTCTGACTTAAATAAAATAGTGTTTAAAAATTACTTTGTGTTTAAGTCAGTTTTGTGTTTGTAGACCATAACACATAAAAGGGCATTAATGGGAACATTAAAGAACGTTCTTTAAAAAAGTAACTAAAAAGTTACTTTTAACAGTAACGCATTACTTTTTGGTGTAAGTAATCAGCAAAGTTATTTAGTTACTTTTTGAATGAAGTACAGTGAGGAAAATAAGTATTTGAACACCCTGCTATTTTGCAAGTTCCCCCACTTAGAAATCATGGAGGGGTCTGAAATTGTCATCGTAGGTGCATGTCCACGGTGAGAGACATAATCTAAAAAAAAAAATTCAGAAATCACAATGTATGATGTTTTAACTGTTTATTTGTATGATACAGCTGCAAATAAGTATTTGAACACCTGAGAAAGTCAATGTTAATATTTGGTACAGTAGCCTTTGTTTGCAATTACAGAGGTCAAGCGTTTCCTGTAGTTTTTCACCAGGGTTGCACACACTGCAGGAGGGATTTTGGCCCACTCCACACAGATCTTTGCTAGATCAGTCAGGTTTCTGGCCTGTCGCTGAGAAACACGGAGTTTGAGCTCCCTCCAAAGATTCTATATTGGGTTTAGGTCTGGAGACTGGCTAGGCCATGCCAGAACCTTGATATGCTTCTTACAGAGCCACTCCTTGGTTATCCTGGCTGTGTGCTTCGGGTCATGCTGGAAGACCCAGCCTCGACCCATCTTCAATGCTCTAACTGAGGGAAGGAGGTTGTTCCCCAAAATATCGCAATACATGGCCCCGGTCATCCTCTCCTTAATACAGTGCAGTCGCCCTGTCCCATGTGCAGAAAAACACCCCCAAAGCATGATGCTACCACCCCCATGCTTCACAGTAGGGATGGTGTTCTTGGGATGGTACTCATCATTCTTCTTCCTCCAAACACGTTTAGTGGAATTATGACCCAAAAGTTCTATTTTGATCTCATCTGACCACATGACTTTCTCCCATCACTCCTCTGGATCATCCAAATGGTCATTGGCAAACTTAAGGCATGCCGGGACATGTGCTGGTTTAAGCAGGGGAACATTCCGTGCCATGCATGATTTCAAACCATGACGTCTTAGTGTATTACCAACAGTAACCTTAGAAACGGTGGTCCCAGCTCTTTTCAGGTCATTGACCAGCTCCTCCCGTGTTGTTGTGGGCCGATTTCTCACCTTCCTTAGAATCATTGAGACCCCACGAGGTGAGATCTTGCATGGAGCCCCAGTCCGACAGAGATTGACAGTCATTTATAACTTCTTCCATTTTCTAATGATTGCTCCAACAGTGGACCTTTTTTCACCAAGCTGCTTGGCAATTTCCCCGTAGCCCTTTCCAGCCTTGTGGAGGTGTACTTACTGATTGTATGGGGTGGACAGGTGTCTTTATGCAGCTAACGACCTCAAACAGGTGCATCTAATTTAGGATAATAAATGTAGTGGAGGTGGACATTTTAAAGGCAGACTAACAGGTCTTTGAGGGTCAGAATTCTAGCTGATAGACAGGTGTTCAAATACTTATTTGCAGCTGTATCATACAAATAAATAATTAAAAAATCATACATTGTGATTTATGGATTTTTTTTTTTAAATCATGTCTCTCACAGTGGACATGCACCTACAATGACAATTTCAGACCCCTCCATGATTTCTAAATGGGAGAACTTGCAAAATAGCAGGGTGTTCAAATACTTATTTTCCTCACTGTAACTAGTAACTGTAACTAGTTACTATTCTTTAGTAACTAGCACAACACTGGTTTTTACAAACAGCAGTGCAAGAGCTTTGCATCAAGTAATTTTTTTTTTTATTGTAACAATTAAAAAAAAAGAGAGAATATGTGCAAGAAATTTTGTTTGGGAAGAGGCAGGCACCATGTAGTAAAAAAAAAGTTTTGCTATAGTGTATCCTTCCCTGCCAGGAAAACATAATCATTGATGGACAGTAATGAAATAACTAGCTTTTTTGCGTATATGTACTATTGTATCAGCTACCTTTTGCGAAATCAGTCAATTTGTTATTTTATGAGTGGATAAATGTAGTGTTCTCTTTGACTGGAGGCCACTCTGTGCAGCTTGGGACGGTTTCTCATCAACACCTTGGGTGGGTCCATGAAATTCCGAAGTAAGAATGGGCGCTTTGAGGATGGATTGGACTGTAGTTATTTAGTTTATGTAGTTAATGTCTGCTACACTGACTTAGGATACAGTTCGCTTCTGATCATCATCACTGTACACCGCAACATTGTATATCTGCTTCAAGTGGTCATTCGGTGCAACCCAGATGAGGATGGGTTCCCTCTTGAGTCTGGTTCCTCTCAAGGTTTCTTCCTTATGCCATCTCGGGGAGTTTTTCCTTGCCACAGTTGCTCATCAGGGACAAACGTACTTACAAAGAACATATTTACTTTTAATCACCACATTATCTGTGTAAAGCTGCTTTGAGACAATTTTCATTGTTAAAAGCGCTATACAAATAAAAATGAATTGAATTGAATAAAAAGTTAACTGGTGAGGCATCCAGCAAGCCACCAATGTGGGTAGATTGTGCGCTCGATTTTGAAATCGTTTTGATTGCGGTATCTACTTAGCATACAGTTCAGCATCTGTAGATACAGTCCAGGATCAATTCAACAGCAAGGAGAACATTTCAAGAGAAATTAATGATGGAAGAAACTCCTGACTCTGATTTGCCACCACACCTGTGTGTCAGCCAGTTGCACAGACACTTCTGGGGTCGCCACTTCCTCTTCCAAATCGGCGCCTTGCAGTCTTGCAGTCAGCGGCAGTTTTCAGTAAAGCTTGGGCCTCTTCCTTGCCCCACCACTGACCCTATGCTTGCTTAATCAGTCTTCTGCCTGGAACTACACCTCCTCATGGCCAGTTCTATCATCTTTCGGTGCCTAAGTATATGGCCATGACCCAATACATTCAGGACTCCCTCACTGCTGGCATCATTCACACTTTCTCTCAGGTGCTGGGTTCTTTTGTGTGGAGAAAAAAGACGTCCAGCGCTTGCATTCAGTACTCATTAAATTGGGACAAACAAGACCGGACATAGACTGGCCAATGACCCTAGAGGTCTCTTTTGTGGCCCTAAAAGCCAGGTCTGTTGCACGATGCATTCTCTTGAATGGGTTATACGTCAAGGCAGAAAAGTGCAAACCACCTCCTTCGAGTTTGTCCTTTCAGCCTGAAATATCCAAATGGACCTGGCCAGGACTCTGGCTAAACAGAACTTCCTTGTCAGTGAACAGGAGTCAAGCTGGCCCTGAAGGAGTGGTGTCACTAGCTAGAGGGGTCTAAAGTTCCATTCCTTGTATGGACCGACCATCAGAATCTGGAGTATCTGCAGTCAGCCAAACACCTGAACCCACACCAGGCATGATAGGGACTGTTCTTCGGGTAGTTTAACATTTCCCTGTCCTATCAGCTGGGATCTTGGAATTGGAAATGCTTTGTTTCACTTGCACTCTTATAATGAGAGGGAGTTGCCACCCTGCACCATACTCCTTGCCCATTTTTGGAAGGATGCCTTTCCATCAGCCTCTCCTCAGGCTTTCGGCAGCCCAAAGTCTTAACCAGTAACTATGGCCTAGCCTCTGCATCCTTAGTGCCCAAGACTCCTCTACCTGGTCCAAAAAATTTATTTGGGCTAAATACGCCCATAAGCCCATTTTGGCAAGGGTGGAAGATTACCCATGCAGCCCTCCTCAAGTCCTCTTGGAGCTACTGACAATGGGCTTACAGCAGACACTACTGAATCGGCCAAAAGGTCTGGCTTTCCACCCGTAACCTGCCTCTTTAAGCTGTGTAAAAAAAGCTCACCCCTTGTTTCATAGAAGTAATGTAATTGTGCTTACATCTTAGCTTCGTCCTGCTACACAAATAGATGAATGATAATGTGTGTTCAGATTCGATTAAATTTGATTTAATCTCAGAGATTCATTGACATTTTCTCAACACTGTTTATCACTGCAACTAGGTTTAGAGGGGGTTCTCAAACAACATGATTAATCACCAAAAAAATCAAACATGCTTACAAAACTTGGAGCTTTGGGGATCGCTCAGAGTAAACAGAGTAAATCAAGTTGACAAAAAATTGACATTACATGAATGGTCATTGTGCAGTTTGTAGTTGCCATAGGAAATCAGGGTGAAAATTGTGCAGTTGCTTAAAGCTTCAATGTGCTTCTCTCTTTCTCTCTCTTGCTATCTTTTTTAATTTGCCATTCATCATTACACCCAGCTTTTAACAAATGGAGAACATAAAAGTGAGCAGTGATCCACACTCATATTGAATCCAATTTGTCATCGAAGACGACTGAGATATATAACACCCCACAAGCTTAGGTCACCTTATACTTCTTTTCTCATCTTCCGTATATGCGCTACTCTCTACGTGGGTGGAAAACAGACAGAGGCAAAAAACAAAGGAAAGAGAGAACAAGTAGTCTTTGTTTACTTAGCCTTGAACTTCTGTATCACTGACAGCATTGTTATAGCTTTCTCATTTTTTATTTATTTTTTTATTATATAACACAGTATTTATTATCCATCAATCTACACTATATGAAAAACAGTGTTGGGACACCTGACCTTTCGTGCCCTATGTGTTTTTTCTCCAAACTATACCACAAAGCTGGAGGCACACAAATGTACGTATAGAATGTCTTTGTATGCGATATAATAAAATTTTGTGTTTAATTGAAATTGGAAACCCAAACCTGTTCCAGCATGGCAATGCCCCTGTGCACAAAGCGAGCTCCATGAAGATATTGTTTACATGGTTTGGAGAGGAAAATCATAAGTGGCCTTCTATAGAGCTTTGATCTCATTCCCACTGAACACCTTTGGAATGAATTGGAACGCTGACTGCACCCCCTCACCCTACATCAGTACTTGACACCCTTAAGGCAGATAAACACAACAGGCACACTCCAACATTTAGTGGAACATCTTACCAGAAGAGTAAAAGGAATTATAAATGTGGAATACAATGCTCAAAAAGCACATACCATACTTATGACCAGGTGTCCACAAACGTTTGGCAGTATAATGTATTTTCTATGCTATATTTTCTATAGTTTTTTTATAATACACATGGTCACAGGTAAGTCTGCAGCCTATACAAGGGAACTTAAAGCAAAACCTGGGACAGGATGCCAATTCACTGCAGAGCAGTCTCTGATGCGTTGGAATGCCTTACAGACAGAAAAAATAGGCAAAGATTTGACCAAGGATGGTTAGACAACTGGGTAAGATTCTCTCCAAAACGGCAGTTTTTGGCTTGCTCCCTGTAAGCAGTGTTAGGTACAGTACATCCATTTATATTTACAGAATTTGGCAGACACCCTTATTTAGAGCGACTTACGATTATCTCATTCGTACAACTGACCAGTTGAGGGTTAAGGGACTTGCTCAAGGGCATAGCAGTAGAGGCTGACCATGTGCTTTAGCAAATTAGAACACAGAGCAAACGTAAAAGATGAAGATAGAGCTCAAAGGTCACGTTTTGACACAATTGCAGAGATCCAGCACAAATAGCAGAAGGTGCGTGACAGGCTTTAAAAAGAAGTACACATTTCAGAAGTAGCAGGAACGCTGGGAGTGCTGTATTGCCATACATGAGGACTATTTTAAAGGTGATAGTGTCCATAGAAAGACATGAGTCATGGGCACGTAAAACTTGTAGATATGTGTGAGGAGCAAAGGCTAATCATCTGGATCATACCGGATGATAACAATGTTACCTTGAAACTTACAAGCTCTAATCCTAATGTCTTTGTGCCAGATACCACAGCACACCTCCAGCTGTTTTCTTGGAGTCCCTGCCTCAACTGGTCAGGGCTGTTTTGGTGGCACAAGGGAAAACTAACCAATAGTAGGCATGCAGTTTTAAGGTTATTGCTGATCAGCATACTTTCAATATTTCACATCTGGTTATGAGATTCAACCCTTTTGAGAGGTCATCAAATTATCAAGTCACTGTGCTATCCTTACCGCTGCGAGGATAGCCCAATATAGATAGCCTGGAGATTGCTGTGAGATAGTACCACACAGATTACTGTGGTAATGTTGGAAACCTGTAGATCACAAGTTCACTTAGATCATAAGTTTGTATCCAAGTGTCCCCAAGTGTCATTCATTATTCAGTGAAAACTTCACTTGGTTAGAATGGATTTAAAGCTAAAATCTAAAAACCAAGGGTCATGAATAATATATATACATATCCTTTCAATATATTAAAGCTGTATTTAAATGAAATTTTTCAATTTCAGGGGTCACCGGTGAGCAAAGGAGGAAACTGCAGAAAAACATATGGACATGGGAAGAACTTGCAAAGAAAGAAGTGCCAGGTGAATGACTACAACATGATGGATATGTGCTAAGACATTGAGGCAGAACATTATATAAAGAGAAAACTGATCGTTTGATTGATTAAAAGGTTCTACTACACCAAACCTCCCATCAGATCAAAAACGATTATGACTGCTTATGTCACAGAATGGACAGGGCCCCAGAAGGCAGGTGGTACAGTAGCTCTGCTTTCAGACATTTATCCAAAACTGTTAGCTGAAAGTTCCTGCTACTGTTTAATAAAAAACACAAAACCGTTGTTTATACTTATAGGTAGCCTAACTGCAGCATAAGTCACCCATGTTTGAGCACTCATATTGCTAACTACTTTTTATCTCAACACATCACATTAGAAGCAGTGAGATTTAATCCAAATCCATGAAGAAATGCAAATATATGACCTGATTTTGATTTATTTTAATTGCATACATTTTACAATTCTGCATATTACAGGTGATGCAACTGCTGGAACTTAAGAAAATCATTCGAATTCAGAAATAATGTGTATCCACTAAAGTAAAAAAAAGTAAGAAGAATAAATCAGAGTACATATCCTACTAGCTTTTTATCCATTTCATAGTAATGGCAAAACCACATGACGTCAGATCATTTTAACAAATTTAAAGTGTTACGGCTTCTTTTTATACGTCTAGGGTTGAAGCTGTAACATTCATAAGGTGATCCATTCTGAGAATAGGCCAGGGAAAAGGACACGTAAACCAAGTATAATATAAAAGGATTTATTCAAACAACGAGGAACAGAAGGGAATTGCAAAGTATATACAATTTTTACACTAATCAATAAAAACCCAAGGAATAAGAATCCCACAGGAGAGAGAGGGAGAGAGAGGCAGAGAGTGGCGCTAAAGAAAATAACACAATAAAACCAACACAACTATCTCAGTAATAAACCACTAACCTAACACTAAACAAAATTCTTCTGGCGCCTCTACACGCCCTAGCTTACTTACTCTAAACTAACCAAACTACAAAAGTAGCGCACACTCCTGTTGTAAGATGTAAGTCACGTGACATACTACCCACCCAACACTCCTGGGGAAAACAAGGGTTGTTGTCAGAAGATAACCACTCACAAAAACAAACAAGATAACAACAATAAATCAACGAATGTTGTACAAACCCAAGTCAAAAGGGGAAAATACAAGAAACAATCAATGCTTCAAACACAACAATGCGAAAACAAAAATGGGGGCGGGCGGGCGGGTGCGTGCGGGTGCGTGCGCGTGTGCGCGCTCGCTCTCTCGCGCGCTCTCTCTCGTTCCTGCAATCCTCTTTTAAAACTCCAGCAGTTGACCGGATTGGCCACAGGTGCAGTCAGGTCACAAACGATGATCACCTCCCTAGCCAATAGCAGTCCAAACAGGGAGGAACCTTAAGAAATCGACAGGAAGGTGATCCAATAGAGAGAGAGACAAACACCCACACACACACGAACATCCAATGGGACGTAACAAAAGTCACAAGTGGCACAATAATAATATCTGCTTTGGGACAGTGTCCACTGATAAAAACAATACTAAATTACATGATTTGAAATTAACCTGGAAATATGACCACATCACCCTTAATAATATCAGTAATCAGTCCACACTGGCTCCCAATTAAATCTGCCATTGATTAAAACATACTACCACTGACGTATTAAGCACTTAATGGTCTCACGTCCATCAAAAGTTGCAGGCTATTTGTTTGCACCTAAAATAATAAAAACTACAGCAGGGGGGCAAAGCTTTTTCTGATAAAGCCCAACAGTTATAAAACAGCCTTCCAATTACTGTTCAGGACTCAGACACCGTCTCGATGTTCACGTCAAGGCTGAACCCCCCCCACCTAAAAAATGTAATAAAACAGTTATCAACTTTACACTCACCTAGCCAGCCTGCATGATTAATGTAAATCCTCCAAATTTAATTCAGTTGGCCATATCTGGATCATTGCCACCATCTGGAAGACAACTCTGCTAACATCTAACATAACATCTAACACAAGCAGTATTTTATACCCTATGCATTTTTACTAATAACAAAACATGGTTGTAACACGGTTTCAAATTGCACTTGAAGGTCATAAAGTGGGTGAAGTGTTAGTCAATTTTTTTTTTACTCACGGCTGTATTTTACTTTAAAATCTCAACAGAAAGCATCAGACCCCCTGTGTGACCTGCAAATTGTGGGTGGGAAAAGTTTGATCAGCCTTATTGGCTTTGCTTGGAGAAAAGTATTCATGTCAGCATGTAAGATCAATATATTTGTGAGGAAATACAATAAATAAAATGTGTTTTTAATGGAGAGAACACAAAATGAGCTATTTTTCATATTATCATTTACTATTTTTTTTTATAAGTTACTGTTATTATTATTCAAAAGGTTTTCCAAATACTGATGCCACATATTGATAATTTTGCTGATCGAAATGTTATTAATCAAATGCATTTTGTTTAATAGGTATTAGTACAGTTGAACCCGGTTATGTCGATGTCCTAGGGGGTCGCCAAAAAGCATCGAGGTAACCGATGATCGAGATAAACGAAAATCAAAATGGCAGCAATATATTAACGTGCTTAAAATTTCTTTATGTACATGATGTGCGTTAATAATGGAGAATGTGCACGCACGTGTTTTTGAAGGTTTTTTTTTAAACAACAGCGTTGCCGCGATTTGTTTGATGAAGGTATGCTATAAAAATACATACAGTACATGTGTAACCGAGCGTTTTGAAAAGGGGCAAGTTCGCCTAAAAATACTTTTCACTAGGAAAATAACAGAAACGGAAGCAGGATTCTGTGAAACAACCAGTCCGACTTTTTTATTGTGCTTCCAGACCAGAACAGCATCACTGTGCGCAAGTGCAATAATATATCTTTCTTGCTTACGGCAAGTCCCGAGGGAAAAAAAAGAAAACTATACCACCTATAAAATGAACACAGCCCCCTCTTGAGCTATCACACACAATTACACCCAAAAAGTCTTTTACACATGTTTATCTGTCATGAATCCACCTGCCACGCCCACTTCGGCCCCCTTCAGCGTGTCAGGTGCTTTCTCGGCCGCTTTCTCTGAAGCTCCGCTTCAATCGCACATTTGGTGCTCGTTTATCATCATCACCAGCTCCTATTTAAACTTCCACACTCTCACCGTCCGTTATTGTTGGTATATGTGGGTTCACGGCGGTCATTGTTATCGCGCATGCGTATCCCGGTACGTGCCTTCCCACCGGCACTCTCTCAACGGCTGCTCTTTTCTTCCCAAAGCGCACCGCGGATTCCCCCCGATCCTGCCGGTGTTCATTCTATGATTTTGCTCATCCCACGTTCTCCCGTGTGCTGTTCACACTACTTTCTCCTCCCGTTCATCGCATAACATTTAACAACAAAAGGCATATGTGCACTAACTAACAGCAGAGATTCACCAGTATACAATACAACACCTGTAGCAGCTGTAAGCCTTTATTTTTCCGACACTTCCGCGAGTTCTTCTGCGGCTGCACCGAGATAACCGACGTTAAATGGCAAATTTTTTCCCCCTTGTGTTCGAGATATTAGGGTTCGGCGACATAAAAAAAGTCGACATAACCGATTAAAAATGCTTAGAAAAAGCGAGAATTTGGCGGTTCCACTTCAAAAACGTCGACTTAATAGGGTTGTCGAGGTAACCGAGGGCGAGATAACCGGGTTCCACTGTACATCACAGTCAGCAAAATGTGATGTACTAAGCAAAACTTCCCAGAACACACCTCACACCAGCATACAAACAAGACCCTATTACAGCTTGAGCTTACAACTGAAACTTTACCAAATGGGTGCATTTCTCTGTCTACTGTTCTTCTTTTCCGACTTTGTGCTAACTTTTGACCCACATATTGTGCCTTGGATATCCTATTTGCAGATCACCTGACCCAGTTTTTGTGTTCTCTTGCCTTGCATTTTGAATGTGTTTCTCTGGTTATTCATTATTCTTAATGATGTCCTGCCTGAATCAATCCACCTCTTAAAACCATATGATGCTACGACTATAGAAACCATCAATATTATACAAAACACTGTATAACAAAGCACTGCATCACAGACTCTCATCACATACAGAGTATTGAGAATGAATACTAAAGCAAGAAACTCAATAAACACAATTCAACAAGTCTCCTTTCACTGCAGCCACAGCTGCATACATACTCTCTGGCAGATGCATTAATGTTAACTTCATAAAATCAAAAAATACTTTTTCTGTGCATTTATGTAGCAGTTTTTGTTCTCCAAACGAGAAACCCCCAGGGATCACTTTTTTCCTCAGGGTTTGAAATTAATGCAAAATGTGTGTTTTTGTACAAACTCTACAAGGAAAAAACACAAAAGTATAAATGGTTCATGAAAAAGCTTAACAACAGTTTTGTACTCTCATGTACCTTTTCTTACAATATCCAGCTTTTAAAAATGGTCTAATGTTATTCTGCACCTTCCAGAGGGCCCCGGTGTCACCAACTCGAAATCTGATTGGTTATTAAAGCAACAGTTTCATCATAGTCTCATGTATTTTAAACTATAATCACCCACACTGTTGATTCTGAAGGCCTCAAGGCAGATTTCTTCGACCCTGGCAACACATGACATAAACAACTGTTTGTGATTCAGATTGTGTTTCTGATGATGTTTAGGCCTTGCTGGTTCCTTAAGCCCTTTCTCTTAATTTGTCCCCAAAACAGAAATCTAATCCAGTATCAGTGTTGGTCAAAGGTTTCTACAGCAGTGGGCATTTTTTAATATACTATTGTAATTCTTCTTAATCAATTTATGTTTGTGTGCTACTTTTAATAATAATAATAATAATAATAACAATATATTTTTTTCTAATTGGATTTACACTCAACCCCATAATGGCAAAGTGAAAACAGAATTTTAGTAATGTCTGTAAATTTGTTCAAAATAAAAAAACCTATGAATACTTATATGCATGTGACATTTCAGGGGTTTTCTATTTGAAATAAAAATGTCAGACATTTCAAAAATTCTGCTTTCACTTTTTTGAGTGCAGATTAATGAGAAAAAAATCTATGATATATTTTATTTTTTAACGGTTAGAGTATCAGGCTGCAACCCAGTCAATAGGGTTGCACAAGCCAGTACACTCTTAGTGCCAGTCCCAAGCCTGGATGAATGGTGATGGTTGTGTTAGGAAGGGCATCAAGCATAAAACATGTGCCAAATAAAATAAGCGGATCATGAATCAGAAATTCATACCGGATTGGTCATGGCCTGGGTTACCAACGACCCCACAGGTATTGTTAGCTAACAGGGTACTGGTGGAAATTGGGCTACTGTTGGCCAAAGGAGGAAAAGTAAAGGAGGAAGACATCTACAGAGACGGCATGAAAAGGAGAAGTGTAGGAGAATGGAGGTTTGGGTTGGTACATTAAATGTTGGTTCTATGACTGGTAAAGGGAGAGAGTTAGCTGATATGATGGAGAGGAGAAAGGTAAATATGTTGTGTGTTCAGGAGACTAAGTGGAAAGGGAGTAAGGCCAGGAACATTGAAGGTGGGTTTAAACTGTTCTTTCATGGTGTGGATGGAAAAAGAAATGGTGTAGGGGTGATTCTTAAGGAAGAGTACAGTAAGAGTGTAGTGGAGGTGAAGAGAGTTTCTGATAGGGTGATGAACATGAAGCTGGAAGTTGAAGGGGTGATGATAAATTTAATCAGTGCCTATGTGCCACAAGTGGGTTGTGAGATGGAAGAGAAGGAAAAATTCTGGAGTGGATTAGATGGAGTGGTAGAAGGTGTACCTAGGAAAGAACAATTGGTGATTGGGGCAGACTTTAATGGGCATGTAGTTGAAGGGAACAGAGGTGATGAGGAGGTGATGGGTAGGTATGGCCTTAAGAATAGGAATGTGGAAGGGCAGATGGTGGTAGATTTTACTAAAAGGATGGAAATGGCAGTGGTAAACACTTATTTTAAGAAGAAGGAGGAGCATAGGGTGACTTTTAAGAGCAAAGGAAGGTGCACACAGGTGGACTATGTTCTATGTAGGAGATGCAACCTGAAGGAGATTGGAGTTGGTGTTGGCAGGGGACAGTGTAGCTAGACAGTATCGGATGGTGGTCTAGAGGATGGTTTTGGAGGTGAAGAAGAAGAGCAAGAGACTAAGGACTAAAAAAAGGATAAGATGGTGGAAACGGAAGGAGGAAGACTGTAGTGCAAGATTCAGGGAAGAGGTCAGACAGGGGCTCGGTGGTGGTGAAGGGGTGCTGGATAATTAGGCAACTACTGCAGAAGTTATGAGGGAGAGAGCTAGAAAGGTACTTGGTGTGAGCAGGAGTACAAGGAGACGTGGCAGCAGGTAAAGTGGGATGTGGCTAAAGCCAAGGAAAAGGTATATGAGGAGCTGTATGAGAGGATGGAAACTAAGGAAGGAGAAAAGGATTTATACCCATTGGTCAGGCAGAGGGCCCGAGCTGGAAAGGATGTTCTGCAAGTTAGAGCAATAAAGAATGGAGATGGAAATGTGTTGACTAGCGAGGAGAGTGTGTTGAGAAGATGGAGGGAGCAGGAAGTGGAAATTGGGAATGAGAGCCGAGATTAAGAGGATGAAGAGTGAAAAGTTGGTAGAACCTGATGACATACTGGTAGAAACAAGAAGATGTTTAGAAGAGATGGCAGTGGAGTTTTTAACAAAATAGTTGAACAAGATTTTGGAAGGTGAGAGGATACCTGAGGATTGGAGAAATGTGCTGGTACCGATCTTTAAGAATAAGGGAGATGTGCAGACCTGCTGTAACTACAGGGAAATAAAATTGATCAGTCCCACCATGACGTTATGGGAAAGAGTAGTTGAAGCCAGGCTAAGAGAAGAGGTGACTATCTGTGAGCAGCAGTATGGTTTCATGCGGAGGAAGAGCACTACAGATGCATTATTTGCTTTGAGAATGTTAATGGAGAAGTATAGAGAAGGTCAGAACAAGTTGCATTGTGTGTTTGTGGATTTAGAAAAAGCGTACAGCAGGGTGCTGAGAGAGGAGATGTGGTATTGTATGAGGAAGTCAGGTGTATCAGAGAAGTGTGTGAGGGTGGTGCAGGACATGTATGAGGACAGTGTAACAGCAGTGAAGTGTGCAGTAGGAACAACAGACTGGTGCAGGGTGGAAGTTGGACTGCATCAAGGATCTGAGCCCTTTCCTGTTTGCAGTGGTAATAGACAGGTTGACGGACGAGGTAAGACAGGAGTCTCCGTGGACCATGATGTTTGCAGATGATATTGTTATTTGTGGTAAGAGTAGGTAGCAGGTTGAGAAGAGCCTGGAGAGGTGGAGGTACATGCTGGAGAGAAGGGAAATAAAAGTCAGTAGGACTAAGACCAAGTACATGTGTGTGAATGAGAGGGAGGGCAGTGGAGGGGTGCGGTTTCAGGTAGAAGAGGCGGCGGAGGTGGAGTTTAAGTACCTGGGGTCAACAGTGCAAAGTAATGGAGAGTGTGTTAGAGAAGTAAAGAAAAGAGTGCAGGCAGGGTGGAGTGGGTGAAGAAGAGTGGCAGGAGTGATTTGTGATAGAAGAGTATCTGCAAGAGTGAAAGGGAAAGTTTATAGGACTGTGGTGAAACCTGCTATGTTGTATAGTTTAGAGACAGTGACATTGACTAAAAGACAGGAGGGGGAGCTGGAGGTAGCAGAGCTGAAGATGTTGAGCTTTTTGTTGGGCTTGATGAGGATGGACAGAATGAGAAATGAGTTTATTAGAAGGACAGTGCATGTAGGACATTTTGAAGACAAGGTGAGGGAGGCTAGATTAAAATGGTTTAGACATATGCAGAGGAGGGACATGGTGTATATTGGTAGGAGAACGCTGAGGATGGAGCCACTAGGAGGGAGGAAAAGAGAAAGGCCAAAGAGGAGGTTTATAGATGTGGTGAGGGAAGACATGCAGGTTGTTGGATTGAAAGAGGCCGATGTAAAGGACAGGGGGGGTATGCATTCTGTCTCTCTCTCTCTCTCTCTCTCTCTCTCTCTCTATATATATATATATAGATAGATAGATAGATAGATAGATAGATAGATAGATAGATAGATAGATAGATAGATAGATAGATAGATAGATAGATAGATAGATAGATAGACTTGTTGTGGCAGGAAGCTAGGCTTAATTTTACAGGCACATACATATACACAAGCGCACGCACGCTCACTCACGCACAGTCTCCTTTAGTTGAAGTTTCATATGCTGGTTTTATAAACAAACTTATTCATTTGTTTTTTATAATAGTTGTAGGAATCCAATACATTCATTATTTGGATGGTTATATTCGCTCATTTGTGGAGGAGGCAGAATGAAGGAGTATAATGCAGAGTGCACAGTATGTCTCACTGATGTAAGAAGGTGTACAGAATGTGTGTGTGTGTGTGTGTGTGTGTGTGTGCGGGCACGCGCACAAGCATGTGTCTCGAAGAACGACTCGCTTGCTTACAGCCAAACATGACCATGAATGCCTCTGTAGCTCTAAAGGAGTGCATGACGAGGAAAATCTTTCTCTCTTAATAGAGTACTGCATGCCAGCAGCCAGGTGTTCATTCAATTAGCACTCTGTGGGAAACAAACGACTCCCTACAAAGGTTTCCGGCTGACCTTTCAGTCTTACTTTAATTACTAAGAGCTGAAAGTCATAGATACATTTAAACAACACATGAGGGCTTGATTTAATAATAATCCACCAATAATTTCAATTTATATGCTACTGATTGACACAGCATATGGCTTTAATGCTACTACATGCTTTCATCTAATATGTGCAGATGTGTGTAGAGGCAGTGTTTCACACTGTGCCATTTATAAATACATAATAATGTTTAAACATTGACTGTATATAAAACTTTCTTTTGGCTTCTCCCGTTAGGGGTCGCCACAGCGGATCCTCAGCACGTTTGATTTGGCACATGTTTTTACGCTGTATGCCCTTCCTAACACAACCCTCCCCAATTTATCCGGGCTTGGGACCGGCACTGAAAGTGGCTGGGGTTGGTTCTCTGACCGGGGATCGAACCCGGGCCGTAGTGGTAAGAGCGACGCATCCTAACCACTAGACCACCAGGGAACCCTAAACATTGAATGTACATACTATATGTAAAAAGGGCCTCAGCCAGCTACCTTCTACTAAAGCAGAACAAAGTAATGCTGTTGTGTGTAAATCTTTAAATAATACATAATACTGATAAGTGTGCTAATGGTGATTATGGCATGTACTGTAAGCAGAGGCAGAGCTTTTCTCAATTAAACACATGACATTGCATCTTAGCTCCTAGCGTATCCTGCCTGTGAGTAATTACATATTCTTTAACACATCTTTGACGTCTTACACTATTTATTAAATAGAGAAATGAGAGAGAGAGAAAGAGAGAGAGAGAGAGAGAGAGAGAGAGAGAGAGAGAGATTTAAATATTGCATATGTGCGTGTGTGTGTGTGTGTGTGTGTGTGTGTGTGTGTGTGTGTGTGTGTGTCTGTGTGTTTATGTTTGAGTGAAAGAGAGAGATCAAGAGAGAGCATGAGAGAGAGAGACAGAATGATATAATGCAAGTCTGTGTGTATATGTGTGAGTGTGAATGTTTTTCTTGTTTGAACTGACATAAAACTGATTCGAATGAGAATAAGAGCATTTCCTTTGTCATTTATTACAATCAGTGAATTCTAGCACTGCTAAACTGAATTGGGGAAATGAAGAGAGAAAGAAGGAAGCAAAAAATTTCAGAAGGAACAATGAAGCACCTGGAGAATGTTCCACATAGATGAATGGTGAAAAAAATCGAATGAAAAAAAATGGCCACTGAGTCATTGAGCTGAGCTTCATTACGTTGCTTAATTAAAGATAACAGAAGTATTTACCATACATCAGGATACACACTGAGACAGCTAAAGTAGGGTGCAAGGCTCCTATTATGAACAGCTGCTGGGGGAAATAGTAGTGAAATTAACGAGCAACTCAAGAACTTTAAGGATGAATTTCAACAAAAAAAGAATCCTGCAGACTCCTCTGCAGCAGCCCCATCAGATTCCACAAACTTTAACATTTTCAAAGATAGGAAACAAAAATGGAATGATGTAGCCAATACATGTGAAAGAAAGAAAGAAAGAAAGAAAGAAAGAAAGAAAGAAAGAAAGAAAGAAAGAAAGAAAGCTAGAGACGCTTGCATCAATTTAAAGAGGATAAAAGGAAAAAGAAAAGAGATTTCCACAGGCTTTTTTCTGATCTAAAAAGGGTAAGGCTGAGGATATGACCTACCTGAGGCAGTGTCTTTGTTAAAACTAGTGGATGTAAGTAAAATGAAAATGTTGTAGAAATATGTATATCTTTGGATTAAGATTAAATTTAATTAAAATGTGCCTTGCAGACCCGTGATGCAAAAATTTAACATTTGCATTAAACAGATTTCATCTCAAGATGTGGTTTTAGTTCTGTAGATGTATATTCATTTCCAGTTATTAAATGTGGCTATATGTGCATCAACAGCATTTCTAAAGTAATTAATATCAACAGTCTAATACAGAGTTTATGAATGCAGCTTGCATGAACAGTTCTGCATTTACTGCATTTGCATTCACTAAACAGAACACCCAGTGGTATAAAGTTTTTGAGTAAAATGTTATTTGTTATTGTCCTTTTTTGGGCTACTTTCTAATGCTGAGTATCCACAATATAAGCAACTTTTACTTTTACATGTATAAATTAGTATATGTACTTTTTACTTAATTTACTTACTACATTCATTTACTTCATTATATATTAATTGACAATGACTGTTACCACTGATATCTTGCACCTCTCTTCTACCTGTGAGTGACATTTTTTACACTGGCCTCATTTTCAGTCCAAAAATAGCTCAAATAAATTCCAAAAACTGTGAGAACCATTTTTTGTTGTTTGTTGTTTTTTTTTTGTGAAGTTGAATAAAAATATTGCATGTCTCTGAATGTAGGAGGTGCATCAAATCACAGTCAGCACTAAAAATTTTAGTTTTACTTAATCTTAAATTATTTATTTTTATTTCACTTATGAATTAAATTCTAATGGTTCTTCTGATTTGTGACATGATGTCGTTATTTGTTAATTAAAAATATGTGTTTTAAAAGATTGCTTTAGTATTTTGTCTTTTTTATTGACTTGTTTTTTTTTTTCATTCTGGCATGCTGAAAAGGCTGTTGTGTTGTTAATGCAGTGCTGAGGTTTACAATTTAAATTGTATTTTAGAAAATAAAACCTCACAAATTAACTGTTTTTGGCTTTTGTCACAAATCAGCTGTTTTGTATCTTGGTGTTGCAGACTAGTGCATAGAGCCTACGTTCAATATGAGTAAAATACTCAAGTGATGTTCAAATCAGATACTCTATGACTTTTAGTCAAGTTATATTGGAATTGGTGAATTAACTTGTTATGGAGTCATTTTTGCAGTAAGATATCTATACTTTTTCACAGGTACAATTTCCAGGTGCTCTTTACACCCAGCTCAATAATGATAGAACTGTAAATGATTAGAAATTCTGTGCAGATGAGGATGGGTTCCCTTTTGAGACTGGTTCCTTTCTTGGTTTCTTCCTCATGCCCTTGCAGGGAGTTTGCAAATTAGGGAAAATTACAAAGAACAAATAATAGCCACTTTATCACTTTAAAGCTGCTTTGAGACAAAGTAAAAAAAAAAAAACCTCTACAAATAAAACTATATTGAAATTAATTGTCTATCAATGCTGGTTGTTGTTGGAGCTGCTATAAAGATAATGCTTTTGATAGGCATTGGCTTTTTTAAATGTATTAATTAATTAATTTATTCATTAATTCATTCATTCATTTTATTTCTTATTGTACATTATTCCAAGCTGCCTCTGTTGCCTAAGGCAAGGACCTAGTTCTAGTATGCATTTGTTTTTGTGTGTACTTCCTGTTGTAAAATAGACAAACCAAATTCCAGGATGCAATCAACATGCCTTTACCAAGAATAATAATGTTTTTTGTCACTCAAATTTATGACTTTGCTGGTAATTTGTTCATGAACAATACACACAGACCAAGCCAATATTTCTTCTCAGAACTAATGTGCCAGAGCTATTGCATTTCTCAACTGCTCAAATTTCTCTTCATTCCCCCTTTTATTTCACTTAGATTTGGGTCTCCTTTGATCACGCCATTAATGTTTTAGTATTGTAGTTTGTGTTCAAATATGAAATCCTACTGATTTCTCAAAAATTACACTAGGCCTCAGAAAAGTGAATTTCGATCTGCTTTTTTCTTGTTTACCAGTGAAACTGGTGACATGCAACGCCCAAATATGGTTTTAAAAAAGTAAGAAATAGCATTGAAATTAAAGGTTAAGGAAGCTTGTGCCAGGTGAAGAAGTTGAGGAAGGTTTTTGTTACAGCCACACAAATAGCTATTTATTAATTATGTGGCATCTAATGCTTGGTTTTGAAACTTGACAACAACAAGAATCAGCTTTTTTTTGCCTGCCTTACACTCCTCCTCACTGTTAAGTTACATTAAATTCATTTTTTTTGTAATGCGCTTTTAACAATGACACTTTTATAGAGATAAAGCAATTATGAAGAATGTACATTGTACAATGTACATAAAGAACATTTATATTTATATATTTATAATATTGTAATACCAGTGACTCGTTTCCCGTCCCTTTCTTCACTTTGCCCAATTCTTTATAATAATTCATTCCTCTGGATGGACTTCTCTTCAATTGGACTAAAGCCCTGCACGGGACTGTTTTTTTAATCCTGCTACCGCCCACTTCCCCGATTTTTGTGTCCACTCCCGCCTGCTCCCACAAACATTCTGTCACAGATTATAAAAATTGAGTAGAAATGTACACGATAGGGCTTACAGAATAATAACTCCATTCTTGTTATATAGGCCTATGGCAAAACTGCGGGATGGTGTGACTCACACTATATTGGTTTGACCGCCCACTCCCACCCACGGCACAAGTAAAACCGTCTGTTTCTGTGAGATTTGCGTCGGGTCACGTGCGATCCCTATACCAATGCAGCCCTCTAAATTTGAGACCACTCTCAAATTTGTGTTTCACCTCAATAGCCTAAATATCCATGAAGTAACTTTTGAGCAACTCAAGAATTTGGACTGTAATTATTATGAACATTATGAACTACTACAATGTCTCAGGCCCACTGTTTGCATGAACAGTTCTGCATTTAAGCATCAATTACTGCTCACCTCAACAAGGATGGAACGTCTCCATGTTCTGTATGTAACCCAGGTTCTCTGAGGGAACGAAACGCTGCATCAACAACGCTTTGGGAACGCTTCCGCATTGTCCACGCTCTGAATTACGTGTGTAATCTGTGTAATGCAACATATGGCGTCATCGGCAGAGCTCCTGGACCTCCTGGCTGCACAAGATGCCTCCCACGTCTAACTCCGCAGCAGGTCAGCCTGATTCTCCTGTAACACTGCCATGGTGTGCAGACACGCAGTGGCTTAATCTGCTGAGACGTAAGCTTTACCCACCAGCGATGCCGTGTTACCCAGGGGCTTGGTGAGCAGTTTCGGCGTCTTCAGTGATGATGCGACACCCGAGAAGAGATAGCTAGCCAGCGTTACTTTAACCCGGGGCACCGACCCATAACCACATTCTTTCAGTCCCATAACATTAGAATATAACGCGGATTTAGGACTAAAAATGCGGGCCAAATAAGGCTTTAAAGTGCGGCGTGGACGTGATTCAGAGCATGGACAATGAGAAAGCATTCCCAAAGTGCTGTTGATGCTGCTCCAGTTCCTGAAAGGGAACTGAAATGAATGGACATCTATTGCCACCCAGCTGAGGATAGGATTCCTTTTGAGTCTGTTTCCTCTCCAGGTTTCTTACTTTTTAATGCCATTTCAGAAGATTTTCTTTACCACAGTTAACACTGGCTCACTCATTAGGGATGAACTTACAATTATAAGAAACAAACCTATAGGTACTAAACTTATACATTCTTTGTACAACTTTATAACTGCTTCATCTCTTTAAAGCTGCTTTGAGGCAATGCCCATTGTTAAAAATGCAATACAAATTAAACATTTGGCAGATTGAGCAACTTCCAAACAAGCAGCTGCTAGATAAGGGCCCAACAGGGGCAGTTTGGTGGTGCTGGGATTTGAACCTGTGACCTTCCAATCTAGACACCAATGCCTTAACTACTGAGCTACCTCCTACTCACCTAGTAAATTCACATGTCCAATTCACAAATCTGAACCTTTTTTTTTTCATTATATTCCTGATTGTGTATAACTGTTATAACTTTTGGTATAAGCTTTGGGCTCTGATCTTTGATACTAGTCTCTATACAGCATCAGGTAAAGTTGGTTAGCACCAGATAGTAAAAGAGGCAAAAGAGAAAAAAGGCACAGGGAGAAAAGAAGAGAGATGTAATATTAGAATTAAAATAATTCTGATACATCATCATCATCATGAGTGCCAAAGCTTTCAACATGTGGCTAATGACACTACTCAGCTTCACTCAGAGTGCATGCATTAGTATAAACATGCATGCACACACACACACACACACACACACACACACACACACACACACACACACACATAAATAACATGATCTGAGACAGAAAGAGACTGACAAGTGGAGCTAATAAGTTTAACCGATATGACTCAGGAGGAGACAAGAGCTAATCCCAGTCTCTGTATTCCCATCCTCTGGAGAGCATAGGAACAGAAATTGTTTATCAGTGATAAGATGGCACATATATATATAAACACACACACACACACACACACACACACACACACACACACACACACACACACACAAACACACACTTTTCACATTTCAAGTATTATTATATCTCTCAGGAGATTAACTGTTCCCATAAGCACAGGAGTGTGATGAATTGATTAAAAGGCTTTTTTTGTGTGTGTGTGTATGTATGTGTGTGTGTGTGTGTGTGTGTGTGTGTGTGTGTGTGTGTTTTTAGTTTTTTCCAAAAGGTCAGTGCCAAGTGAATCAAAATGACTCATGATTTTGTTTGCTAGTACAAAAGGCTTTGGTGTTAGTGCCAAAAACAAAAACAGGTGTAGCCTTGGTGTTAGCATCTGTGCCTGATGGGGAGGTGCATCTCCATAACTGATACCGATACGATTTGCATCTCGATGCATAACCAAATGATATGATATATTATAGATACATACTGTATGAAGCAGCTACCAATGATTCGATATGATTCACCCCGATTAAGATGCAGTGTGATCCGAATTCGATTTGATTTAACACAATGCGTTTGAATGCAATACGATGCAATGGAAAAAATATTATGCTGTGCAATTCAGTTTGGTACAGATAGGCTGCTTTTATTTCGTTGGTTCAGACAGACAATAAATTATAAATGTATGTGCCTTCTGACTTATAACACATGGCCCTTTCACAAACAGACCTTAGTAAAAAAGGAAATTTTTTTTTATTAATAACAGAAATTCTTTTCCTGTTCTGTCTCTAGGAAGATGGAGCTCTACCTCTGCCATGTTATTCTGTATTCTATGTGAGCCCCAGAACATGCCTCAGTCTCCATAGTGTTGTGATATGTCACATTCACATACTATAGCAGCAGTGTGCTAAGAGAACGTACTTGAGAAATTGTTTAGTGAGGAGAATCTACATCATGGTCACAAATTTTTGTATACTTTCTAAATTATAAATGTACTGTATAGCACATCTACTAATAATTATATATAAATACATTTATTTTTAATTTTTATTTAAGTTTTTTACTGATGCAACTACAGGTAGTCCCATACTTAAGATGGAGATGTGTTACAATGACACCATTGTAACTTGAAAATATTGTGGGACTACCTGTGTAAGTGGAGACATGGCCTAAAATACCAGGAATTTAGCAAAACATAGCAATTCACAGATATTTGATCTTGCCAGCTTCCACATTAGGACAGTTTACAGGGTTCTGAGAGTCATTGTGATGTTAGAAGCACGGGTGAAGCAATGTGATCCTTATGTCAAGCTAAGAACAAATTCAATGTGTGCAAGGATGTGTTACTATCAAAAAAGCATATCCATTTAGCCATTTATCCTTACCATAAAAGATATAGAAACAAAAAAAGGGAAAAATAAAGGCAAATAGTGGGGTAGAAAAGAAATGGATGGAAGTAAGTGAGGGGAAAGCTAGTGAGCATGAAAATAGGTTCCTACAGAAGAAAGGTAATCTAGGTGAGAAAGAAAGAGAAAGAAAGAGATATAGAGATGATGAATAGGCAAGCAAGAATATCTAAGATTCTAAGAGACAGACAGAATGTCTCTGTCTCGGGTGTGAATGAGTATGTCACAGATGGAGGCCTGTGACAATGCATAGACAGAAAGCGATAAAGGAGCAGATGACAATGACGAATGCACGGCTCTTTTCAATAACTGGAAATCTATCTATATCCTGAAAAGCATAGCCACATCTTAAAAATCAAATCATCTCGAGAAAAGCACTTCCAGCCACTTGGTATCATGGGTCCACAATGTACATTTTATTGCAATTGAATTCTTACAACAAACTCTTACATAAAAAAAATTCCTACAACAGTGTATATAATAAGTAAAACAATCCAAACTCTGCTAGCAGGTCTAACATTCTAACCATATTAGTATAGAATCTGTAGAGAGTAAAAACACAATACAGACTTATTCTTCCAGCAGTCCGACCGTGATTCTCTCTAAGTCTGATCAAATTACCAAATAAATCATCTTTTAAATAAATCATCGACACTGCTGTTGCACTGTGTTTGTGAAGGGGATAAAAATTAATTGATACAGAACCCTGATAGTGTCTTCTAGTTTTTACTGTGGAATTAGTTAAAGTAATGTGTGATAGAAGTCAATGATGTGTGCCTTGGGATGTAGCTAACAAATGTGAAAATCGATCGATCGATCGATCGATCAATCACTCATCAAGCAATCAATCAATCAATCAATCAATCAAGCTATCTATCTATCTATCTATCTATCTATCTATCTATCTATCTATCTATCTATCTATCTATCTATCTACAGTCGAACCCACTTATCTCGACCTCGGTTAACTAGCCAACCCTATTACGTCGATGTTTTTTGAAGTGGAACCGCCAAATGCTCGCTTTGTCTTAGCATTTTTTAATCGGTTATGTCGATTCTTTTATGTCGCCAAACCCTAATATCTTGAGCACAAGGGGGGCAAATTTGCCACTGAACGTCGGTTATGTCAGGAACCCCCCTGCCATGCCCTCTTCGGCGGCGGCATTCCCCGAAGCACACTGCTTCTTCTCCCGTGCGGGCGAGTTCCGCGCAGTCATGCTGATCACACACAACCGACTCTCATTCACTCACTCATCCCATCTCCTATTTAAGCCCCTCACCTCCACACACTCGCGGTCCGTTATTGTTTGTGCATGATCGTATGTGTTGGTTCATGGCGGTCTGTGTAATCGCATATACCGATCCCGCTACGTACCCTTCTTCTCGGATTACCCCGATCCTGCTGTTTTCCATGTTCACGCTGTCTGCACCACGTTTATCCATTGTTGCCCAGCGCTGCACATTCCATAGCGCGGATCCATGGATTCTCTACACGAACTGTCTCTGCTTTCACAGAACTTCGTGGACCACGCTCCCTGAGCGCACCACTGGATATTACTGCTTTGCTATAAGCAGTGTTGGGCAGTAACGCGTTACTTTTTACAGTAACTAATACTGTAACGCGTTACTTTTAAAAATAAAGTAACTTCGTTACCGTTACCGTATGGTGCGTTACCCGTTACTTTTTTAAATGTATTAATTTCGGCTGAAGTGAAGACTACAGTCTAACCTGTTTACAGCAGCGTCGCATTGTAGGATTGGTGGATGAACCACTGTAAACACGAAGAAGACGCACTGTAGGATTGGTGGATTACCCTCTGTATACACGAAGAAGACGCACTGTGGGCGTGTCTCCGTTTATTCAGGTCTGTGCGGCAGTAATGGCGAGTCGAGGCGAGAGCAAGACGAGTTTCTCGAAGTGGAAATATGCTCATTATTTCACTTTAGTTGAGTATAAAGACAAAAACGTTTAAGTCAAATGTAAGCTGTGTCTTTCTGGTTCAAAGCTTGTATCTACTGCGATAATCAGCAACTCCAATCTGTTGAAGCTCCAGGACCTCAATGCCTGAGGAGCTAGTAGCTAGAAGCTAGAAGCTAACCCGGTGTTCTGTTCTACATTGTTGATAGTTTTCATACTTCAACTGTGAAAGGAACATTTTTAAGAGCTAAACACAACAACAGAAGCTACTTTAGTTTTTGATTGTGAATATATTATTCAGCTTGTTTTGTTATTTATTTCAGAAATCCTTGTGATATATTCAGTTTGTGCAGGTCTGACTTAAATAAAATAGTGTTTAAAAATTACTTTGTGTTTGTATAGACCATAACACATAAAAGGGCATTAATGGGAACATTAAAGAAGGTTACTTTTAACAGTAATGCATTACTTTTTGGTGTAAGTAATCAACAAAGTAACAGAGTTACTTTTTGAATGAAGTAACGAGTAACTGTAACTAGTTACTATTTTTTTGTAACGAGCACAACACTGGCTATAAGTATTGGTGGATTATCTCCTGAGTATTCTTAATAAACTTTGCGTTTACAGGTTATCTCGGTCCGCATGACCAATCAAACAAATCACGGCAACGCTGTTGTGTAAAAAAAAAACCTCGAAAGAAAGAAAGAAAGAAAGAAAGAAAGAAAGAAAGAAAGAAAGAAAGAAAGAAAGAAAGAAATGGTGCAGACTTCTGTATCAATTTGAGTAGGATAAAAAGAAAAAGAAAAGAGATTACTGTACCAATGGCTTTGTTCTGATCTAAAGACAGTAAGGCTGAGGGCATAACCTACATGAGGCAGTGTCCTTGTTAAAACTAGTGGAAGCAGGTAAAATAAAAACGTTTGTCTCATTACATCCGCCTGTAGTAATTTTTAGTTATTGGGTTTAAGATTCAATTACAATAAAATGTGCCTTGCAGGCCCATGATGCAACGTGGTAATATTTGCCTTTAGTAGATTTCATCTAAAGATGTGGCTGTGGTTCTCAGGATGTAGATAAATTTCCATTTGCATGTGTATCAAAAGCATTTTTAAACAAATAGCAATATGAAGACCAAGAAGCTATCAATACCTGTTCTGGGACAAAGTTCTTGAAAGGATCGATCAATGTTTGGTTATGAAAAATCCATTAGTAAAAAAATGGAAAGAATATGGGACAAATATGATTTTAAGGAGTTTAAGGGTAGCCCCTTGGTCTTCTTGATGCCATTTGTTTAGCTGTTTTATATAAACTCTGGGATCCTTCAGGATCTGGTGTATTAATATCATTTGAGACAACTTCCACACAGGCCAACTCCAATCAGCTAATTGTTGAACAGATGCACCAAAGCTAATTAAAAGTATTTCAATTGAAGTGGGATACGCAATGCAACATTTTTTTTTATTTGTAAATAATTTTGCAATCATCGAACACCAACAACATTGTAGCAGACATTTACGTAGGATGTAAAACGTACCTGTCAAATTAGAAGTCATTGAAAGGTTATTTGTCCTGTGTTTCAAAGCAGTGCAGTGTAGGAATAGATAACTACCTAACTAATAGATCACTTATTAACGTAAAAAAACAAAAACAACAAAGGTCAAAATAAATGCAGCCAGTATGCAACTACAAATATTTACAATATAAACAAATATAAATATTTTTTACTGTGTATGGTTTGAAATTTAGAGAAGTTTTACAGTGAATATGTGTACCGTATTTTCCGGACTACAAATCCCACCCTTGTATAAGCCGCACCCACTGAATTTTACAAATATTTTTATTTTTAACATAAATAAGCCGCACCTTGTGTATAAGTATCTACACTGAAACTAACGAACTTTACACAGGCTTTACCGAAAGAGAGTGTCTGTTACACGGTGTAACAGGTGAAATATGTTGTGGCTCCTCTAAGAGCAGAGCGGCATTTTGGGAACAGCACGTCACTGCATTCTTCCGGTATTACTGCGTGTGTTTGTGTGTGCGTGTGCGTGTGGAGACTGAGGATTATGTGCTCATTATTTTCTGATGCTAATTTCTAAGTTTCTTTGACTAACCTGTAACGCTGTTGCCAAGAAAAATAAAAAAGCATGAGTTTTGGAAACCTGTCTGTGCTTATATATGATTTCATTTGCAACTGGAGTTACCAAGCTCTCCCTTCACCCAGACTCAACGTGTTACAACAGCTTGTATCTAAACAGTAGCCGACCAAGAAAGTCATTGTTCACTGTCTTCCGCCTTCCTTTCACAACTACTTTATTTCTCTCGGGAGTTTATCTTTTGCCATTGTCCTGCGTTTAAAAATCAACACCGGTGGAAGTTTTTCTCCCGAAGCCGTGCAGCTCAGAACACAGGTGAGGTGCGTTTTTTCGTTTGCGTTCGGAAATTTCATTAGTCTAATGTTATGGGGTTCAGTTTTTTGGCTTGAAGTTTGTGAAACCGGGAAAAACCCAGGAAAAATCCATTAATTAGCCGCTTTGTTGTTTAAGCCGCGGGGTTCAAAACGTGGGAAAAAAGTAGCAGCTTATAGTCCGAAAAATACGGTAGTTCTGATGAGATGTTATTGGGATAAAGATAATTTTTTGTGTGCGAGGAAAAATATTTAAAACATATAGTAAAACATATGGTGTTATTAATATCAATATATCAATCTGTGTTTATTTTTTATTTTTTTCAAGTTATTTGGCTGGTCTTTTTGTAGATTTTTGCATGACTGTAACATGCTTGTTTGCAAAAGCACCATTTTGCCTCAAAGGTAAAGGGAGTCATTCAAACATCACTGGAGCAGATCTAGGTTAACTGCCATGCTCAAGGGCACAGCAGCTTTGGCCAGATAAAGGGCATTTGACCTTAAGGTCCACTGCTATCAGATCATAAAACCCCAACCAAACCCACGGAACAGACTGGATGTACGCCCCATTGTTTTCTTTTCTTGAGCATGAATGGAATTTAACTATCCATTACAAATGACTTAAAATAAAACAGCATTCAGTTCATCTAGCTTAATTTATACAAATGCTTTGAATTACAAATTAGAAATGTACACACCATGGAGGGAGAAAACTTGCATTTTTGTTTTTATTTAACTAAAGCCTTAAGGCTACAACCAGTTAGCAAACAAACATTTCCTGATTATAAATCGTGTGTTTTGTTTTTTTTCTGTCTCCAATTAGAGGTACAGTGGGTCAGATTGAAATTGATCATTATTTATTACCATAGGTAATACAAATGTTAATTGTAAACAAATAAACAAATCCTAATTTAACTAATTGCACATTGACAAATTACATCTACAGTCTAATGATTCTCGGTACATTTCCTACAATTTAGATTGATGTATGCAGAGAAACAATTGAAATAATCGATGCCAGTTTCTTGCCAATACTACTCTCTTTACTCTTCTTTCTATAAATATTTCTTAACGTGGTGGATTATGCTGCAAATCTAAGATTTCCAGGTTGTTAAAAAAGATGATAAACCATAAAATAGCAGGACCATTTCCCAGGAGGTGGATCAGGTCTTATATAAATGCAGGTTTAGTAATAAAATAAGGCAAATGATTAAAAAAAGAAAATCCAAAACAGATTCAAGCGGACATCTGGAACACTCGATCATAAGGATGAGGTATTACTTTTTGTTGTACGGTTGATAAGATTAACCGAATTGCATCGGTCGATTGCCGCAAAAGTTAACAATGTGATGCATCGGTTTACAAAAGTGTGCATCGGTGTCAAGGATTCCCCTGCCATGCCCCCCTCGACCGCTGTCAGAGATGCACCCTGCCACGCCCCTCTCAGTAGCTGTCAGAGATGCACCCTGCCACGCCCCCCTCAGTAACTGACAGTCCCTCGTTATTCATTGCCTGCCAGGATCACCGACAGCTGTGGCTCGTTAAGGACTAGACTATATAAACTCACGTTCTCGAGTCACAGGCTGTCGGTTCTTAAAGTGTCATGCTGGTCACTCCGCGACTGCCTGCCTTCCCGCTGGTTCTGTTCCCAGGACTCTGTTTCCGCGTTGATTACTCCTTGCCGTGGAGTTGCTTTCAGTTCAGGTTTTGTTTTCCGTTGGACATTCACTTTCGTTTTGGATTACTCGTCTCGAGCGGATATCTTAGTTTTGCTTTCCTTCGCGGCATGTGAGTGTTTCATTTGTTGAACTGTGTTTTGAATAAAGACAATGATCGAGTTATTTCCGCTTCCGCGTCATCAGCCTGACAGAAGAACCGACCAAAACCGAAAGCGGAATCGCCCTCCCGCGATTTCGGCCGCGATGGATCGGCAGCCGAACCCCGCTTCGGATTTTCTCCGGGAGTTCCATGCCGCTCCTCGCGGCTTAAAGCCACAAAAGCCAGATCATGCAAGCGCGGCTGCACCACGCCCCTCAGCGAGCGCAAAGGATTTCCCGGCTCGTTTTTCCGGGGAGAACAGCGAACTGGGCGGATTTCTGAGGGGCATCGCCGAGTATGTGGGGAAAATCGTTCCCAGTTTCCCTCCGAACGAGCCAAGATCGCCTTCTGCATTTCTCTCCTGTCTGGTGATGCGCTCTCAAAAACCAGCAGATTATGGAGCGCCAATGGGGGCAATTTTGGCTCACTCGCCGAATTTTGCGAGCTTCTTCTTGGGATGTGTGGGATGGAGGTGGCGGATCTCCACGACAGTCCCTTTGAGGAGGAAGGAGCTTCGTTCCATGGGTCTTCAGAGCGTGCGGCTCCGTACCAGGACTCTCCAAGGTGCTCGGCTTCATTCCGTGGTTCTTCAGAGCGCGCGGCTCCGTTCCAGGATTCTCCGAGGTGCTCGGCTTCGTTCCACGGTGCTTCAGAGCGCGCAGCTCCGTTCCAGGATTCTCACTGGTGCTCGGTTCCATCCCTGGGCATCCAAGAACGCGAGGCTAAGTTCCCGGGTTTCCACGGACACATGGCCCTGCCCCTGGGTCAGTACAAGCGCGCTGCTGTGTTCCGGGGTTCCCATGAGCTGTCCGTGCCGCCACAGAACATCTACAAGCGTGCTGCCCTGTTTCGAGGTTCCCGTGGGCGTGCCTCTCCGCCACAGTGTCTTCAGGAGCGTGCCTCTCCGCCACAGTGTCTCCAGGAGCACGCCTCTTCGCCACAGTGTCTCCAGGAGAGCGCCTCTTCACCACAGTGTCTTCAGGAGCGTGCCTCTACGCCACAGTGTCTCCAGGAGCGCGCCTCTACATCACAGACCCGTCACAAAAGCGCCGAGCCGCCACAGACCCGTCACGAGAGCGCTGAGCCGCCACAGACCCGTCACGAGAGCACCGAGCCGCCACAGACCCGTCACGAGAGCACAGAGCAGCCACAGACCCATCACGAGAGCACCGAGCCGCCACAGACCCGTCACGAGAGCGCCGAGCCGCCACAGACCCGTCACGAGAGCGCAGAGCAGCCACAGACCCGTCACGACAGCGCCGAGCCGCCACAGACCCGTCACGACAGCGCCAAGCCGCCACAGACCAGTCACGAGAGGGCCGAGCCGCCACAGACCCGTCACGAGAGCGCCGGGCCGCCACAGAGTACCGCCGAGAGTGCCGCTTAGCCACAGAGTTCCGCCGAGGGCGCCGCTCAGCCACAGAGTTCCGCCGAGGGCGCCGCTCAGCCACAGAGTTCCGCCGAGGGCGCCGCTCAGCCACAGAGTTCCACCGAGGGTGCCGCTCATCCACAGAGTTCTGCCGAGGGTGCCGCTCAGCCACAGAGTCCCCCAGAGAGCTCGTTCCCGTTCCAGAGTCCCCCAGAGAGCTCGTTCCCGTTCCAGAGTCCCCCAAAGAGCTCGTTCCCGTTCCAGAGTCCCCAAGAGAGCTCAGGCCGCGAAGAGGTCGTCGTACCGCCGCCTGGCCGCGAAGAGGTCGTCGTACTGCCGCCTGGCCGCGAAAGGGACGTCGTACAGCCGCCTGGCCGCAAAGAAGGCGACGGCTCGCCCACGGGCTCCACAGAGGGCGACGGCTCACCCCCAAGTCTTCTTTAGGGCGAAGGCTCGCCCCCAGGTCCTTCTCAGGGCGAAGGCTCGCCCCCAAGTCCTTCTCAGGTCGACGGCTCGCCCCCAGGACCTCCTTAGGTCGACGGCTCGCCCCCAAGTCCTTCTCAGGGCTACGGATCGCCCCCAGGTCCTCCTCAGGTCGACGGCTCGCCCCCAAGTCCTTCTCAGGGCGACGGATCGCCCCCAGGTCCTCCTCAGGGCAACGGCTCGCCCCCAGGTCCTCCTCAGGTCGACGTCTCGCCCCCAGGTCCTCCTCAAGTCGACGTCTCGCCCCCAGGTTCCCCGCATGGTGACGTCGGGCCTCCAGGTTCCCCGCAGGGCGACGTCGGGCCTCCAGGTTCCCCTGCATGACAACGTCGGGCCTCCAGGTTCCCCTCAGGGCGACGGCAGAGCTCTCCAGAGGCCCTCCGAGGGTGTCGTTCAGGTTCAACGTCCGAGCTCTCCAGGGGCCCGCCGAGGGTGTCGTTCCGGTCCAACGTCAGAGCGCTCCAAAGGCCCTCCGAGGGTGTCGTTCCGGTTAAACGTCAGAGCTCTCCAGAGGCCCTCCGAGGGTGTCATTCCGGTTCAACGTCCTGCCGAGGGTGCCTCTGTGTTCTGGTCTCCACCGAGGACGTCGCTCCGCTCCAGGTCTCCAGGGAGGTCGTCTCTTCGCCTCCTGTCTCCACCGAGGACGTCGCTCCGCTCCAGGTCTCCAGGGGGGTCGTCTCTCCGCCTCCTGTCTCCGCCGAGGGCGTCGCTCTGCTCCACGTCTCCAGGGGGGTCGTCTCTCCGCCTCCTGTCTCCGCCGAGGGCGTCGCTCCGCTCCAGGTCTCCAGGGAGGTCGTCTCTCCGCCTCCTGTCTCCGCCGAAGCCGTCGCTCCGCTCCAGGTCTCCAGGGGGGTCGTCTCTCCGCCTCCTGGTCTCCGCCGTAGACGTCGCTCGGCCTCTGGTCTCCGCCGTGGACGTCGCACGGCCTCTGGTCTCCGCCGTGGACGTCGCTCGGCCTCTGGTCTCCGCCGTGGACGCCGCACGGCCTCAGGTCTCCGCCGTGGACGTCGCTCGGCCTCCGGCCTTCGTCGTGGGCAGCGTACGATTCCGGTTCCACACCGTGAAGATCGCGCCACCGCTGGTCTCTGCCAAGAGCTTGGCTCAGCTTCCGGTCTTTTCGAGGGCCGCTGACCCGTTCCTGATCCCGACCAACGACGCCGCTTTGCCTTGGGCCCCTTCCGATCCTCCCCTGCTTCGTTGCGATGCCCATGGGGCCTCCTTTGTCCCGGGTCGGTTGGGGAGGCCTTCCTCCGAGTGCCCCGGCCCGCTTGCATAGGGTGGGTTTTGGGGCATCAGGTGCCGCCCCTGGAGGGGGGGGGTACTGTCAGGGATTCCCCTGCCATGCCCCCCTCGACCGCTGTCAGAGATGCACCCTGCCACGCCCCCCTCAGTAACTGACAGTCCCTCGTTATTCATTGCCTGCCAGGATCACCGACAGCTGTGGCTCGTTAAGGACTAGACTATATAAACTCACGTTCTCGAGTCACAGGCTGTCGGTTCTTAAAGTGTCATGCTGGTCACTCTGCGACTGCCTGCCTTCCCGCTGGTTCTGTTCCCAGGACTCTGTTTCCGCGTTGATTACTCCTTGCCGTGGAGTTGCTTTCAGTTCAGGTTTTGTTTTCCGTTGGACATTCACTTTCGTTTTGGATTACTCGTCTCGAGTGGATATCTTAGTTTTGCTTTCCTTCGCGGCATGTGAGTGTTTCATTTGTTGAACTGTGTTTTTGAATAAAGACAATGATCGAGTTATTTCCGCTTCCACGTCATCAGCCTGACAATCGGATACAAGTTGCCATTTGAATCATTACATTTGCACCAGTAAAAACTATTATTTTATATATAATTATTAGTAGATGTGTTATACTTTTATTATTTAAAAAAGTGACCAACAATTTGTGACAAAAATTTTTAATTGATTGATTTCTCCTTCTTAAGTGCCTTAACGCAATGCTACGGAGACCGAGGTATTTCCTGAGAGTCACACAGATTATAGATTAAGATGGCAGAGGTAGAACTGCATCTTCTGTTTATTTCTGTTTGTTTTAAAAGGCCCATGCATTTAAAAAAACAAAGCACTTAAGAAAATTATTGAAAAAATTATGAATTGCTGTTTGACTGAACCAAAGAAATAAACGCAAACTATCTGCACCATATTGAATTGTATAGCATAATTTTTTTTTTAATTCCATCGTATTACATTGAATCAGACTATGCAGCTGCTTTAAATGTATCTTTAATGTATCGTATCATTGGCCTTGCATAGAGATATGAATTTCATCTACCTCAGTTATGGAGTTTTATGCAGGGCTGAAAAGAGTAAATTGAATCAAAAAAATCGCGTAGTCCATTTAACTACACACTAAATGAAGATGTCATGAAAAATGAGGTTTCTACAAACACTTATTTGATACTTTCAGGTCCGCAACAGTTGTTCCTTATAAAAATTTGCTACATACACAATTTATATATCGTTGAAAAGAAGACACTTTGAGCTTTACTGTCAAAGTTGATATTGCTCAAAAAGATAAGTTATAGATAATGAAGTGCCAAAGTGCCATGCATATATATCTTCAGCATTGAGCATTATTTTTATTTTATATATATATAAAAAGCCACATGTCTCATGAGTTTATATTTCAAACTTTAGGAAGATCTCATGACAAATGAGATCCCTACAAACATTTATCTGAGACTCTGTCTGACCATTTTCTCCCTCCCCTTGTTTGAGAGCCATCTGCTAGACTCAGGTGTCCAGTCATTCAGGCTCTATTCAAATTAATGGATGATTGTTAAAGCTATTGTTACAGTATACATGTTTGCCTATTGATATTGATTTGGCATTCATATTGATGGCCAGGTAGTAAGACAAGCTACTGTTTTACAGTCATGGCTATTGATATTGATGTCCGGCCATTTCAAATAACAACAATACACACACACACACACACACACACACACACACACACACACACACACACACACTTACACACTTTTCAACATTTCTCTTATAAAAACAAACGGACAATAAACTGTATAACATTGTACAGTGAGGAAAATAAGTATTGAACACCCTGCTATTTTGCAAGTTCTCCCACTTAGAAATCATGGAGGGGTCTGCAATTGTCATCGTAGGTACATGTCCACTGTGAGAGACATAATCTAAAAAAAAAACAAATCCAGAAATCACAATATATGATTTTTAAACAATTTATTTGTATAATACAGCTGCAAATAAGTATTTGAACACCTGTTTATCAGCTAGAATTATGACCCTCAAAGACCTGTTAGTCTGCCTTTAAAATGTCCACCTCCACTACATTTATTATCCTAAATTAGATGCTCCTGTTTGAGGTCGTTAGCTGCATAAAGACACCTGTCCACCCCATACAATCAGTAAGAATCCAACTACTAACATGGCCAAGACTAAAAAGCTGTCCAAAGACACAAGAGCCAAAATTGTACACCTCCACAAGACTGGAAAGTGCTACGGGGAAATTGCCAAGCAGCTTGGTGAAAAAAAGGTCCACTGTTGGAGCAATCATTAGAAAATAGAAGAAGCTAAATCGGCTGTCAATCTCCCTCGGACTGGGGCTCCATGCAAGATCTCACCTCATAGGGTCTCAATGATCATAAGGAAGGTGAGAAATCAGCCCAGAACTACACAGGAGGAGCTGGTCAATGACCTGAAAAGAGCTGGGACCACAGTTTCCAAGGTTACTGTTGGTAATACACTTAAACGTCATGGTTTGAAATCATGCATGGCACGGAAGGTTCGGTTTGTTTTTCTGCACATGGGACAGGGCGACTGCACTGTATTAAGGAGAGGATGACTGGGGCCATGTATTGCAAGATTTTGGGGTCTTTTACTCAATGCCATTGTCTCTAATACATACAACATCGCAGGTCTCACCACAGTCCTATAAACTTTCCCTTTTAGTCTTGCAGATATCCTTCTATCACAAATCACTCCTGTCACTCTTCTCCACCCACTCCACCCTGCCTGCACTCTTGTCTTTACTTCCCTAACACACTCCCCATTACTTTGCACTGTTGACCCCAGGTACCTGAACTACACCACCTTCTCCACCTCTTCTCCCTGCAACCGCACCCCTCCACTGCCCTCCCTCTCATTTACGCACATGTACTCTGTCTTATTCCTACTGACTTTCATTCCCCTTCTCTCCAGTGCATACCTCCACCTCTCCAGGCTCTTCTCAACCTGCTCACTACTCTCACCACAAATCACAATATCATCCGCAAACATCATAGTCCAGGGAGACTCCTGTCTGACCTCGTCCGTCAACCTGTCCATCACCACTGCAAACAGGAAAGGGCTCAGGGCCGATCCTTGATGCAGTCCAACCTTCAACCTTGAACCAGTCTGTCATTCCTACTGCACACTTAACTGCTGTCATACTGTCCTCATACATGTCCTGCACCACCCTCACATACTTCTGACACACCTGACTTCCTCATATAGTACCACAACTCCTCTCTTGGCACCCTGTCGTACGCTTTCTCTAAATCCACGAATACACAATGCAACTCCTTCTGACCTTCTCTATACTTCTCCATCAACATTCTTTAAGCAAATAAGGCATCTGTGATGCTCTTCCTCGGCATGAAACCATACTGCTGCTCACAGATGGCCACCTCTCCTCTCAGCCTGGCTTCCACTACTCTTTCCCATAACTTCATGGTGTGACTGTTCAACTTTATTCCCCTGTAGTTACTGCAGGTCTGCACATCTCTCTTATTCTTAAAGATCGGTACCAGCACACTCCTTCTCCATTCCTCAGGCATCCTCTCACTTTCCAGAATCTTGTTAAACAATCTGGTTAAACACTCCACTGCCATCTCTCCTAAACATCTCCATGCTTCTACCGGTATGTCATCTGGTCCAACCGACTTTCCACTCTTCAGCCTCTTAATCACTGCTCTCACTTCCTCCTTACTAATCATATCCACTTCCTGCATCACCAACTCCACATCATCCAACCTTCTCTCTCTCTGATTTTCCTCATTCATCAGCTGCTCAAAATACTCCCTCCACCTTCTCAACACACACTCCTCACTAGTCAACACATTTCCATCTCCATCCTTTATTGCTCTAACTTGCAACACATCCTTCCCAGCTCTTTACCTCTGCCTGGCCAATCAGTACAAATCCTTTTCTCCTCCCTTAGTGTTCAACCTCTCATACATGCCTTTTCCTTGGCTTTTGCCACATCCCTCTTCACCTGCTGCTGCATCTCCTTGTACTCCTGCCTACTTTTTTCCTGCCTACTTACTCCCTTTCCACTTGATCTCCCGAACACACAGAATATCTACCTTTCTCCTCTCCATTATATCAGCTACCTCTCTCCCTTTACCAGTCATAGTGCCAACATTTAAAGTACCAACCCTAACCTCTACTCTCCTACACTTCTTCTTTTCCTGCCGTCTCTGTAGACGTCTTCCTCTTCTCCTTCTCCTCCTTCGGCCAACAGTAGCCCAATTTCCACCGGTACCCTGTTTGCCAATGATACCTGTGGCGGTCGTTGGTAACCCGGGCCTCGGCCGATCTGGTATGAAATTCTTAATCGTGACCCACATCAAGTCAAGTCAAGTCAAGTGGCTTTTATTGTCATTTTTACTATACACAGTGGTACACAGTACACAGTAAAAACGAAACAATGTTCCTCCGGAACCCTGGTGCTACACTAAACAACAAAACAACATAAAGTGCATCGAGTGCAGCCTGGCGCAGACAGTGCAAACAAAAGAACAGTACAGACAGACAGAGTGCAGACAGACAACACAAGACAAGACAAAAAACAAAAACCAAGTATAGCGCCGACTAGTAAACCTACTGTATACTTAAATATACAGTACTGTGTGAGGAGAAATGTAAAAACTATACCCAGGAGAAAGTACAAACAGAACAGAGCAATGTAGTGCAAAAAAAACAGCAGCAAGGAGGTGCAAAGACAGCATGTAAACATTCTATTGAATACAAAAGGTGCAAAAACAGCATGTAAACATTATACTGAATACAAGGTGTGAGTATAAATAATAATAAATAGATAAGTGGTGATGGAGTGGATCGAGATGAGTGATGATTGTGTTTAGTCCAGGTTGTACAGTTCAGTAACACACAGAGTGAGTGTTTGTGTGTGTGTAAGTGAGTGTGTGTGAGTTCTGTTCAGTTCTTTGTATTGAGAAGCCTGATGGCTTGTGGAAAGAAACTGTTACACAGTCTTGTTGTGACGGCCCGAATGCTTCGATACCGTTTTCCTGATGGTAGGAGGGTGAAGTATGTGTGTGAGGGGTGTGTGTGATCGTCCACAATGCTGTGTGCTTTGCGGATGCAGCGTGTGGTGTAAATGTCCATGAAAGAGGGGAGAGAGACTCCGATGATCTTCTCAGCTGTCCTCACTATCCTGTTCTTGCTAATTAGACCCACCACGGTCGTGTCATCAGCGAACTTGATGATGTGGTTCGAGCTGTGCATTGCTACACAGTCGTGAGTCAGCAGAGTGAACAGCAGTGGACTGAGCACACAGCCCTGATAGGCTCCAGTGCTCAGTGTGGTGGTGCTGGAGATGCTGTTCCCGATCCGGACTGCCTGAGGTCTCCCAGTCAGGAAATCCAGGATCCAGTTGCAGAGAGAGGTGTTCAGGCCCAGAAGGTTCAACTTCTCGATCAGGTGCTGAGGAATGATTGTGTTGAATGCTGAGCTGAAATCAATGAACAGCATTCGTACATACGAGTCCTTGTTATCCAGGTGGGTGAGGGCCAGGTGGAGGGTTGTGGAGATGGCATCGTCCGTGGAACGGTTTGGACGATACGCAAACTGCATGGGGTCCAGGGAGGGTGGAAGCTGTGTCTTGATGTGCCTCATGATGAGCCTCTCGAAGCACTTCATCACGATGGGAGTGAGCGCGACGGGACGGTAGTCATTGAGGCAGGAGACAGTCGATTTCTTTGGCACAGGAACGATGGTCGTTGTCTTGAGGCACGTGGGAACAACGTTACTGCTCAGGGAGATGTTGAAGATGTCAGTGAAGACATCTGCTAGTTGTTCTGCACATTTCCTGAGCACTCTGCCAGGAATGTTGTCAGGTCCAGCAGACTTCTGTGGGTTAACTCTGCATAAAGTTTTCCTCACTTCAGCTGTGGTTTGACAGAGCACCTGGTGGGAGGAGGGATGGTCTTCCTCGCCACCACATTGTTCTGTACCTCAAACCGGGCGTAGAAGTCGTTCAGCGCATCTGGGAGGGAGGCGTCACGGTCACAAGCAGGTGATGTGGTCTTGTAATTCGTGATCGCCTGGATGCCCTGCCACATGCGCCGAGTGTCTCCACTGTCCTGGAAGTGGTCGTGGATTTTCATCGCGTGCGCGCGCTTTGCCTCTCTGATAGCACGAGACAGTTTGGCCCTTGCTGTTTTTAAGGTTGCCTTGTCCCCTGTTCTGAAGGCAGAGTCTCTTTGTTTCAACAGTGCACGCATATTTGCAGTCATCCACGGCTTCTGGTTGTAACGTGTAGTGATGGTCTTGGAGATGGTCACATCGTCAACGCACTTGCTGATGTAGCAGGTCACTGATGACGTGTACTCCTCCAAGTTAATGGAATCGCCGTTGGTTGCAGCCTCTCTAAACATGTCCCAGTCAGTGCACTCAAAACAGTCCTGAAGAGCAAAAGTAGCTCCTTCTGGCCAGGTTTTCACCTGTTTCAGAACCGGTTTAGAGCGTCTGATGAGCGGTCTGTATGCTGGAATAAGCATAACAGAGCAGTGGTCTGAGTATCCGAGATGGGGGCACGATACGCGCCAGGGATGTTTATGTTAACAAGATCCAGCGTGTTCGCTCCTCTCATTGCAAAGTCCACATGCTGATGGAGTTTAGGAAGCACAGTTTTGAGATTCGCATGGTTGAAATCTCCAGCGATAATAAACAATCCATCGGGGTGAGCATTCTGCAGGTCGCTAAGAGCACCGTAGAGTTCACTCAGTGCCTCCTTAGCATTAGCGCTGGGAAGAATGTACACTCCGACGATGTAAACTGTGGTGAATTCCCGTGGTAAATAAAAAGGTCTGCATCTAACAGTCACAGACTCCACTAGCGATGAGCAGTAGCATGAAACAAGCACAGAGTTCTTACACCATTTTGTGTTGATATAAGCACACACGCCACCACCGCGAGTCTTACCGCACAGAGCTGCATTTCTGTCGGCTCGAAACACGGTTAGCCCGTCTAGCTGGATGGCGGCGTCCGGAACTCTGTCGCTGAGCCACGTCTCCGTGAAAACAAAGACGCAACAGTCTCTAAACTCTCGCCGTGTGGTTTGCTGGAGTCGGATGTAGTCCAGTTTATTATCCAGGGAGCAGACGTTGGAAAGAAGAATGGACGGGAGAGCCGGCCGTCTAGGGTTAGCATTTAGCCTAGCACGGACACCCACCCGCTTGCCGCGCTTCCGCTTCCTTGAACAGCGCTTTCGACATCTCCTTTCCCGGCCACTGGCATCAGGTAACACCGAGGGCTGGGGGCCTGGTCTTTGTGGCCGATCTCGCAGCAGGCCGAGGTCGCGAAAGTTGTTAATAAGATCATTATGCAGATTGTTGGTTGCATGATGCCTGTACTGTAGCAGTGTCTGGTGGTCGTACACATGAACACAGCTGACTCTGGTGTCCATGTATTGTGGAAGGTCGGGCTAAATATGGTGAAAGCACTATTTTTGGATCCGGAGAGGCCGCTGCGAGCTACTGCCGCGCCGCCATCTTGGATCTCCTCTCAAATCAAAATCTCCTCACAAAATCAAATCATATTTGATTTGGCACGTTTTACGCTGGATGCCCTTTCTAACGCAACCCTCCCCATTTATCCAGGCTTGGGACCGGCACTAAGAGTGCACTGGCTTGTGCCTCGCTAATGGCTGGGTTGACGTAAACAAAAGAATAACCATCTAAAATACATCACTGTTAATTAGTTGGACCAAAAATGCTTTATAGTTGTTCAGTGGACCCTACCTTTCCAAATAAAACAGGATTTGCAGGAGTGGATGCGTCTGTGAATCATTATTACAATCATAGTGTAACTACTGCATTTTTTTATGTATGTTGTTGGTGTGTACAATTTACACAAATTCAAATTTACTAAAATGATGCTTGAGGCTTATACCTTTAGAATGATTTATAAATCTTCATGGTTACTCTTGTTCTTTTTTAATTTAATCTATTGTTAAACATAAACAATTCCGAACAATGGGATATTCGCATTAGCTGAGGCTAAGGGGTTAATGCCACTAATTCCCAACATAGTAATTTAGCTGAGCACAATCCTTTACATTTGTTGGCGGAATCCAATGACAGCCTGCGCTTTAAACAGTTTAGCAAAAACCAGCAGAAAACTGAATGTGCTGAGAGAGCTTGATGTGGTCCCTCACGGGAAGAAAGCGTGACTGACGTTGTAAGTGTCGACCTAAGTAGTAAAGGTGGGGCAGAGCCAGGTCACAGGTTGACTTGTCTGTCAGGGCAGGCGTGGTGTCATAGGAGATTCTGTAGTTGGTCACGCCCAAAGCGATTCTCATTGTGAAACACTGAACGAAGTTCAGTCAGGTTTGCAAGTCAAAATTGTACAATGTTAATGGATTTCATGCACAGCATTTTTAAAGACACTAACAAGCTCGAGTTGTTTTTAAGACTTTTCCCCTGTCTTTGTGATTTCTGTCATGATCCGCATCTTAAATCAAAAACTCTGACCTTTCATTTATTTACTAACTTTGAATATCCGTACAACATATACACAAAACACATCATTTGTTCAGCAGCTTTGAAGCTACATTAGAGTTTTTTTTAATTCAAAAACCAAATCTAACGACCTTCCAGTAAGTAGATTGATAAATAGTATATTTTCTATTTTTTTATGTGGGGAACTCCTGCTCTACAGCTCTGTACGTGCAAGGACAAAAAAAAAAAAATGAAAAAATGTCATGTTCACTCTTAATGCAGCATTACTGAATGTAATTATGTCAGGGTGCGAGTGAAAAGGGAGGCAGAAGCTGGAGTACAGCTTGCTCGGGCTTTATTGACAAAACTGAGTGAGAGATATACACCAGCACACACACACGTGCGTGCAAACACACACGCACACGCGCACTCACGCACACACAAGTCCTTTAAGAGAGTCCGAGGTGCGCTTGGGGAGAAGCGTAGCGGATCAGAGATGCACGGAGGAGAAGCGCAGCCGGTACCGGATAGCGGAGCCCGAATGGAACGGTAAACAAAGAACCCATACATTCAGCCGTATATAGAGTCCAACACATACAATAATGAACGGCGAGTGAATGTGAGAGAGGGGTTTATGTAGGAGCGGGGTGGAGTGATGATGAGCTTCAGGTGTGTATAGTTACGCCTGGAGCTCCAGAGAGAGCGGAGGCATGAGTGACAACGGGCTCCAGGTGTGGGTGGTTATGCCTGGAGCTCCAGGGAGAGCGGAGGCATTAAAGCCACAAAACGGGGCGTGGCAGGTGGATCCCTGACAAATTCACATTTTTAAAACATTTCCGCACATACAATCTATTACATAGTTAATTTGAGATAATACATTTTGTACAATAAATTAATAATACAAAAGAAGAGGTTTGATAGGATCTCAAACTTCGAATGTGAATTCTTGTTCCCAGTCCTTTATTTTTCTCGCCCTCTTCACTTGGTCTTTCTCTGTCTTTCTTTCCTTTTACTGTTGCTTCCTCTGTCTGTATCTGTCACTGTCTCCCATCACAACATTACATCATCAGGGAGCAACTGATGAGCCATCACCCTGACACTGTTGTGGCAAAGCACAGTACATCTTAGGGATATAATAAATGCAAAACACACTAAGCAGCACAGAAAACTGAAAGCTAAAAAGAGAGCGAAACAGAGAGGAAAACTAAGATAGAAAAGTAAATGAAAAAAATGTATTCAGATTCCGCTTGTAGGATTTTGGTCTCTGCCCAGTCATTTCTGACCTTCTTTTATTTTGAATAATGTAGCAACTCCATAACCGAGTCCTTAAACATGATCCACACTGACCTCTCTGCCAGTGCTGGCTCTATGGAAAACAAAAGCACCTTAGATATTTTCACTATCATCTGAAACACACTAATCTGCAGAAATGAGAACATGACATCCATACAGAAACCCCACACCAAGATGCATTCCTAAGGTTTTAAGAAACAAGAGAAGGGTAGGTGTGTGTAAAAACCTGGAGAAGCAATATGTCAGGCAGATTGACAAAGACAAGATCGTGAGTAATTTGAGCTTTAGTGGTATCAGGGGTTGGCTTTTCTATGCTGCAGCCTTACTCAGTCCAAGTTAACTGACATAGCTGGCAAAAGCAATTCATATCCAACCAACTAGCTAACTTATTAAAGAGTGTGCCTAGGAGAATAAATCTGTGAATGGACTTTTTGTGGCAGAAAAAAAGCTAAACCTATTTCAAACCGAACCAACAAAACCACTGGCCATTATTTTTTGCTTTATATTTCAGGCATGAGATATCTTTTATAATTAACATCACATAAATGACTGAAGGAATTAGCAGAAATCACAAAGCAAATCTGCCCATATGCCATGCAAGAGTTTATATGGTATGATATTTATTGTACAGCAAAATGAGGAAACTAAATAACCAGATACATGTTTGTTATTTAGATTTATTTCAGGTTTTGGAAACACAGTGGAAAATATTACTATGGACAAAATATCCTTAGTAATGAGACCCAATCTCAACTTTTTTTTATTGGTTTTTTTGGAGTCCATCCATAATTTTAGGGGAGATGGTACTACAGCCCAGTGCTTAAGGCTCTGGGTTACTGTTTGGCAGTTTGGGGGTTCAAGGTTTCTGTATTGGCCCGTTGCCACTCTTTAGGAGTGCTGTAATGTGACTAACCCTGTGCTCTACCCCCAGCTTCCTACATCACTGGGATATGTGAAGAAAGAACAATTTCCCTATGGGGTCAATAAAGTATTCTCTCTCTCACACTATCACCTTCAAAATAGTCCTCTTGTACAGCAATATAGCGCTTCCAGCATTTCTGCCATTTCTGGTATGTGTCCTGGAATTCTTCTTTTCGAAGTGTCGAGCACCTTCTGCTATTCGCACTGGATCTCCACAATGGTGTAAAAATGCCAACCTTTAAACTGAATCTTCATCTTCAGGAAGAGGGTGATCTGGCAAACCTGGGGAGTAGGGTTGGAGTGAAGTGAAACTAATGGATTGTTCTCTAAAGATCATGTACAAGTTTCTGAATGGTTTTGACATTTTTGGGGTGGAACTCATTGAAGTTCTTCCTGGTCTTTCGTCATCTTCTGGTGATGTTAATCATGTTACCATTTGCAATATTATAACAGCATAATATGTGCAATATCACATTATGTGCAATATGTTCTTGGTTTCCTAGCACCTTTTTTGTTCTACTGAATACATTTTGTATGTATAGAATACTTCATTTCTTTTTCATTTAGATTTCTTCTATAGTAAGCAGTCTCTGGCAAAAATAATTCCTTCAGGATTAATAAAGTTCTATCTTATCTTATCTTATCTTATCTTATCTTATCTTATCTTATCTTATCTTATCTTATCTTATCTTATCTTATCTTATCTTATCTTATCTTATCTTATCTGGCCAGATTGCATATGTGTGTCTTCGTGCTTCCAGGAACAGACATAATCAGAGAGATAGAGAAAGTAAGAGAGAGAGAACTGACTGATCGAGCAGCACACACAATCAAAAGCACACTTGAATTTGCCAGAGCCATGAGTCCAGTACAGACCAGTGTCTGTTTAGTGTTGCCATTTATTGAATTTTGTGAAAATTAAATAACCCGGAACCAGGAGCTTAGCTGAAATTTCTCCTGAGTCTTTCTTAACGCTCTAGTACACCAGGGTTTTCTATACAGGATTTTTTTTTAAAGAAATTTAGATCAGCAGAGCACCACAACAAATGCTTGGTGAAGCAGTAGGTCTTTAGTCTGAACACAGACAGGGACTCAACTGTTCAGGCAGCCAGGGGAAGTTTATTCCTCCACCTGGGTTCCAGAACAGTGAAGAGCCTTGATGCATGTCGTCCTTGTACCTTGAGGGAGGATGGGTTCAGTTGAGCCATGCCAGACATGAGAATGGTGCAGAGTGGGGTCCGATAAGTGTCGTAAGTCATGCAGGCACTGGTCAATTTTTGATAATGTGGGTTTTGGGGGGGAAAAAAACAAAGTATATCTATTTGAAACTTTGAAACAAAACTTTACAATTTAAAGTATATTCAAATTCAAAATGTCATAATGTAAGTTTTCAAAAGCAAATACAGTCTAAATTATTGTGGTGGTGGAGGCACGCTTTGAGCTCAATATCTACAAAAGAAGAAATAAGTAAATCTATAAATAAGTATATGCTGGAGAATATGTGTTTTAATAGTGATGAGTAAGAGGCCAGACAGAAAGCATGCCAACTGAGCTCAGTAAAGCAGAGCCGAGCCAAATGGCACCTAAAGAAGAAAAGTATATTTGTGTGTTAGTTTGGATTCGATAAACAAAACATAGGAGAAATGAAACAGAAAATAAAAGCAACAACCCAGTCATCCTGTCTCTGTAGGCATCAAATATATAGGAATCACTGTGAGCTTCATATTGGAAAAATACATTTGTTTGAAACATGTATTTTGAAAAAGTTATTTTGCTAACTTTATATAAAACAACAGATGCCCAAGGTTTAATTTGTCATTGTTTTATTTTCTTAATGATAGAATCGGTCTGCAACTTAATATGGTACATTTGGGCAGTCCAAATAAGATTAGCTTTTTATTGGTTCTATCAATTCACACAGGGTTAGCTAGCGACAGAGGTCGTTAATGAGTTGTGTATTGAAACTTAGATTACTCAGATTCAATCCACTTGTTAAAAGTATTATTTTGGTCTGGCATCAAGCAAAAGCCATGCTTGGTTAGATACCTGTGATATCTTAATTTCCCTCATTTGTCCAAATGCATTATTGCTGGTATTTCAGATCCAGGGCTCAATCTGTGAGCAAAGGAGGGTTTTTTTTTTATAGAAATTGTCAGTTGGGGGTAAATAAGTATTCTTAACCTATTGTTTTTGTTATTGAATATACCTACATTCACTTTAAACTTCCATGCATCACATTCTCTTTGCATAAATGTTGTACAAATATGAGCAAAGAGTATGCAAGCCAAAGTATACACAAAAAGTTTCCACCCACACAATACACAGTGCATCTGGAAAGTATTCACAGCACTTCACTTTTTCCACATTTTGTTATGTTACAGCCTTATTCCAAAATTGATTAAATTCATTGTTTTCTTCAAAATTCTACAAATTCTACAAATTCCCCATTTGTTGTGGCTTTCTCGATCCTGACTAGTTTCCCAGTCCCTGTTGCTCAAAAACATCTCCACAAAAGGGTGCTGCCACCACCATACTTTACTATAGTGATAGTATTGGCCAGGTGATGAGCAATGTCTGGTTTTCTCCTGATATGACGTTCGCCATTCAAGCCAAAGAGTTCTATCTTTATTGCATCAAACCAGAGAATTCTGTTTCTCATGGTCTGAAAGTCCTTCAGGTGCCTTTTGTCAAACTCCAGGTGAGCTGTCATGTGCCTTTTACTGAGGAATGGCTTCTATCTCGCCACTGTACCATACAGGCCTGATTGGTGGAGTACTGCAGAGATGGTTGTTCTTGTGGAAGGTTCTCCTCTCTCCACAGAGAAATGCTGGAGCTTTTTTAGAGTGACCATCGGGTTCTTGGTCACCTCCCTGACTAAGGCCCTTCTCCCCCGATCGCTCAGTTTGTCCGGGCGACCAGCTCTAAGAAGAGTCCTGGTGGTTCCAAACTTCTTCCATTTACGGATGATGGAGGACACTAGGATCTTCAATGCTGCAGAAATGTTTCTATATTCTTCCCCAGATCTGTGCCTCAATACAATCCTGTCTCTGAGGTCTACAGAAAATGGCTTGGACTTCATGGCTTGGTTTGTGCTCTGACATGCACTGTTAACTTATCTACTTATGAATAACATTTTTGAAATGTATCAGTCAGGATTTAGGCCTCATCATAGCACAGAGACAGCGCTAGTTAAGGTGGTAAATGACCTGTTATTGGCTTCTGATCAGGGTTTTGTCTCTTTACTTGTTTTGCTCAACCTTAGTGCAGCTTTTGACACCATTGATCACACTATACTGCTTGCTAGACTTAAGAACGTTGTTGGAAAAAAGGGAACAGCTCTCACCTGGCTTAGGTCTTATTTGACTGATCGCTATCAGTTTGTTGATGTAAATGGTGAGTTCTCCACACTCACTGAGGTAAATTTTGGTGTTCCGCAAGGCTCTGTCTTAGGCCCACTCTTTATATATGCTGTCTCTGGGTGAAATTATACATAAACATAGTATTCGCTTCCATTGCTATGCTAATGATACACAGCTGTATATTTCAGCAAAGCCAGATGAGAGAGATGGATGCTTGATAACTTTCTTCTGCTTAACTCAGATAAGACGGAAGTACTTTTACTAGGACCACATGCACCTAGAAGCAAACTTTCCGATTACATAGCATCTCTGGATAGTGTTTCTGTTTCAGCGTGTACAGCAGTCAAAGACCTTGGTGTGATTATTGACCCTAGTCTTTCCTTTAGGTTCACGTGAATAATATTACCAGGATCGCATTTTTTCACTTTAGAAATATGAATATATGCAATACTACTACTGACGTATAAAGCACTTAACGGTCTCGTGCCGCAGTATCTGAGTGAACTTCTGTACCAATATGATCCTCCACGCCTACTTAGATCAAAAGGTGGAGGCTATTTGTTGGTACCTCATATATTGCAGACTACAGCAGGGGGCAGATCTTTCTCTTATAAAGCCTCACAGTTATGGAACAACCTTCTAATAAGTGTTCGGGACTCAGACACAGTCACAGTGCTCAAGTCGAGGTTGAAAACGTATTTATTTAGGCAAGGCTTTTATCAGTATATTTTTCTTAGGTAAAGCAGCAGATCTGGAGAGATCATGAATATAGAGTGTTTGGTGAACTGCATGCTGTCGTCTTCTCACTCTTACACGTTCACTCAGGTTTGTTGACGGTGGTGTGGTGGGTCGTCTCTTATCCCAGAGATCCCTTATGTAGGTGTTACCTTCTGGTTCCTGCCCCTCTTCCCTCCGTGGATCTTCCCACTTTGTCCAGGCAATTGGAGGCCACTCTGTGCAGCTGGGGACTGTTTCTCATCAACGCCTTGGGTGGTTTCATGAAATTCCTAATGGGAGCTTTAAGAATGAATTTGGACTGTAGTTAATGTCAACAGTCTGCTACATTGACTCAGGACTACAGTTTGCTTCTGATCACCATCACTGTACCCCGCAACATCATATATCTGCAATAAACAGACATTAGGTGCAACCCAGACGAGGATGGGTTGCACCTCAGTCTTCAGCTCTGCTACCTCCAGCTCCACCTCCTGTATTTTACTTAATGCCACTGTCTCTAAACCATACAACATCACAGGTCTCACCACAGTCCTATAAACTTTCCCTTTCACTCTGGCAGATACCCCTCTATCACAAATCACTCCTGACACTCTTCTCCACCCTCTCCACCCTGCCTGCACTCTTTTCTTCACTTCTCTAACACACTAATATTTTGCAATGTTGACCCCAGGTAACTGAACTCCTCCACCTTCTCCACCTCTTCTCCCTGCAAACGCACCACTCCACTGCCCTCCCTCTAATTTACACACATGTACTCTGTCTTACTCCTACTGTCTTTCATTCCTCTTCTCTCCAGTGTGTACCTCCTCCTCTCCAGGTTCTTCTCCACCTGCTTCCTACTCCACGACAAATCACAAAATCATCTGCAAACATCATGTCAACAGTCTGCTACATTGACTCAGGACTACAGTTTGCTTCTGATCACCATCACTGTACCCCGCAACATCATATATCTGCAATAAACAGACATTAGGTGCAACCCAGACGAGGATGGGTTGCCTCTTGTGTCTGGTTCCTCCTTTGCCTCCTTCAATGTTTCTTCCTTGCCACAGTCACCACCGGCTCGCTCATCAGGGACAAACTTACTTATAAAAAATATATTCATTTTTTATTACCACATTATCTGTGTAAAGCTGCTTTGAGACAATGTTCATTGTCATGTTCATTCAGTGCTATACAAATAAAAATAAATTGAATTGAAGGAACTGTGGGACCTCATATAGACAGGTGTGTGCCTTTCCAAACCATGTCCAATAAACAGAATTTACTTCTTCATTCAAGCTGTAGAAATGATGAAAGGATGATCAGTGGAAACAGGATGCACCTGAGCTAAATTTTTAAGTGTCATGTCATAGGCTGTAAATACTAATGGTAATGTGATTTTTCTTTTTTCAGTTTTTATTTTTAATAATTTTGCACATATAAGAACTTCTTCCACATAGTCATTATGAGGTATTGTTTGTGGAATTTTGAAAAAAACAATTTAATTTTGGAATAAGGCTGTAACATAACAAAATGTGGAAAAGTAAAGCGTTGTGAATACTTTCTGAATGCACTGTATATAGCACCTACTGTCATTAAACTTTGTATTTAAGATTTCATTTGATTATAGTAAGATTTCACTCTGCCCTATGATGGGTTCTCACCTGAGATCCCTATGTTTGGCTCCCAGCAATCAGGGCAAAGATAAAGGAGCATCCTAAAAGTATCCAACATACAAATTGTAAAGGTTCCAGAGCCATAGACATCTTTGTCTAGGATTATCGATTATATGTAGGAAGGAAGTATATCATCACCAGACAGTTGCACTACAAAAGATTTCACAATGTGGTCTCTGAGTCTAATAAAAAATTTCCCAAGCCAAGAAATAGAATCTAGAGAGAAAAGAGATGTTTCAAAAAGATAATGATCACCAATTTAGAGCAAAAAACCCTTGCATGGCCAAACCAATCCCCTGAAATTGATCCCCAATGAAAAGATACGGTTTTGGAATATGGAAGTCAGTCACTGAGACCCTAATAACATAATTGCAATGCTACAAAAAGCTTATCATTTATTACTATGGATTTCTCAACAGTGCAACTGCAAACAACAGCTACAGACTGAACTGTTTTACCACAGACAGGATCTTAACAACCTTATCGACAATAATACAAACTGCAAGTTCACATTTTTATAGAAGCTTATGTAAATTGGTGTTATATTTCAGAATCCTGGCCAGTGTGACATTTTTCCCCTGCAGTTTGTCTTCTCTTTGTCACTGTCAATCCAATTATGGAATTACATCACAGATTATTGACCGTTACCCAGGAGGCCATTTTGTTTGGATGTAATCCCTATTACAGAATTAATTGTCATTGCAAATCACTGACTTTTCCCCAAAAAACATGCTCTGCTATAAAGCGGCTTTTTGGACGCAGGTTCCTGCTTATACACTCTGTATGATGTGACTAGGTAAGCATATCGATATACAGTTCATAAATCAGCACAAACAAGAGAGCACAGGAGGAAAAAGAAAAGCCCATTCATATTATTGAGTATGTGGCATTTAAAGAGCAAATCTCTTATGCTGTCCGCAAATTTTCTCCACTTGCTCATGAACTGCCACTCAGCAAGGCACCAGCAGTCATTCTGCGTGATGAATGAGCTTCCTGAAGAGATGTGACCCCCTGATAAATGAGTCAGATTTAAGATATGAGCAAAGTCCTTAATAATGACAGACAAGCTCTGAATAAACAAAACATCTCAAGTTGTTTATAGAAAACCATGCATAAACAGTTGTAAGATATTCTCACAATATGATCCGAAGAATGTAGGCTGCATTGTATCACCTTGTTAGATATAACCAGAAATCTCTCTGGTGATATCAATTCATCCATCTTGTCTATTACAATTTTGGTCATGAAGCTATTCAGATATTATACACAGGTCATTTTAATGAACCCCTTGAAGTCCCCGCTTATTTATTTGTATATCATTTAGCAGATGTTCCTATTCAGGCTTGCAAACAGTATCACTTTTCTGAATTATTTGCTTTCCATTGAACAATTATACGAGGTTTATAAGTTTGCGTTCACCAATGCAGAAACAATGATGAAACTTCAATATTAAACAGCAATTATAAATATAATTACAATGATTACAGGTTAGAGGCTTTGGCTACATATAAAGTGGGGGAAAAAAATTATATACATGTGTTTCGCTTCCATGATTTTCTAAACAATAACAAACAATAGGTTACTGCATATGTTACTTTGATGTTTGATTTCTTAGTGTAATAGGCACATTTAAGACATATAAAGATCACATGATATACTTTTTTTTTAAATTGCGGTAGAATTTAGTTGTTGCAGTTTGCTGGTGACAATTAATAGTTGTAACATCAATTATTTTGTGGAAAAACTTGTCTTATGCACAGAATGTGCCTGTTGCTCAGCTACAGTATCTTCTTCTTCTTCTTTTGGCTGCTCCCATTAGGGGTCGCTACAGCGGATCATCCGTCTCCATACCCCTCTGTCCTCTATATCTGCCCCTTTCAACCCAACTACCTGCATGTCTTCTTTAACCACATCCATAAACCACCTCCTTGGTCTTCCTCTTTCCTCCTTCCTGGTGGCTCCATCCTCAGCATTCTTCTACTGATAAACCCCATGTCCCTCCTCTGAACATATCCAAACCATCTCAATCCCGCCCCCTTCTCCTTGTCTTCAAAATTTCCTATATGTGCTGTCCCTCTAATAAACTTGTTTCTAATCCTGTCCATCATCGTCACTCCCAAAGAAAACCTCAACATCTTCAGCTCTGCTACCTCCAGCTCCACTTCCTGTATTTTACTTAATGCCACTGTCTCTAAACCATACAACATCACAGGTCTCACCACAGTCCTATAAACTTTCCCTTTCACTCTGGCAGATACCCCTCTATCACAAATCACTCCTGACACTCTTCTCCACCCACTCCACCCTGCCTGCACTCTTTTCTTCACTTCTCTAACACACTAATATTTTGCAATGTTGACCCCAGGTAACTGAACTCCTCCACCTTCTCCACCTCTTCTCCCTGCAAACGCACCACTCCACTGCCCTCCCTCTAATTTACACACATGTACTCTGTCTTACTCCTACTGTCTTTCATTCCTCTTCTCTCCAGTGTGTACCTCCTCCTCTCCAGGTTCTTCTCCACCTGCTTCCTACTCCAGGACAAATCACAAAATCATCTGCAAACATCATGGTCCACAGAGAGTCCTGTCTGACCGTGTTTGTCAACCTGTCCATCACCACTGCAAACATGAAAGGGGCTCAGAGCCGATCCTTGATGCAATCCAACCTCCACCTTGAACCAGTCTGTCGTTCCTACTCTACACTTCACTGCTGTCAAACTGTCCTCATACATGTCCTACACCACCCTCACATACTTCTCTGACACACCTGACTTCCTCATACAGTACCAAAACTCCTTGGCACCCTGTCCTACGCTTTCTCTAAATCCACAAACACACAATGCAACTCTTTCTGACCTTCTTTATACTTCTCCATCAACATTCTCAAAGCAAATAATGCATCTGTGGTGCTCTTCCTCAGCATAAAACCATACTGTTGCTCACAGATGGTCACCTCTTCTCTCAGCCTGGCTTCCACTTGTCTTTCACATAACTTCATGGTGTGACTGATCAACTTAATTCCCCTGTAGATACTGCAGGTCTGCACATCTCCCTTGTTGTTTGGTACCGGCACACTCCTTCTCCATTCCTCAGGCATCCTCTCACCTTCCAAAATTTTGTTAAAAAATCTTGTTAAAAACTCCACTGCCATCTCTCCTAAACATCTCCATGCTTCTACCGGTATGTCATCTTGACCAACCAACTTTCCACTCTTCATATTTGATTTAGCACGTTTTACGCTGGATGCCCTTCCTAACGCAACCCTCCACATTTACCTGGGCTTGGGACCAGCACTAAGAGTGCACTGGCTTGTGCAACCCTAATGGCTGGGTTTCAGTACATGACTGCAATTTCTAACCCCTTTAAGCCTCTTATTATTGATTGTGTGGGTCCCATGCCTGATTTAAAGCGAGACATTCTCTTATGCTTACTGTTCTCTCTGATTAGGGCTAAAATCTGATCCACAACCAATGGCCTTAACAATGTCAGCGGTTCGCATAACCAGCCTTGCTCTGCAGCATGCTAAAGCTGGCAAGGTCCCAGTGCCTAATGCAGAAATTGTTTAACCATAATGCCAAGTTTTGCCATTTGAATCTGGTAATCAGGTATTTTCTTTGTTGCCTTGGCTAAGTTTGCTTGCCCCAGCTCTGAGCCAGCTTCCTAACAATGCTGGAATATATGAAGAAATAATTTAATTGTGCTGTAATGTACATGTGATGAGTAAAAATCCCCTTTATATCATAGGTCTAAAATGCAGGTTTATTACCAAGTCTATTTAATCCCAGAGACACTTAGTGTTGGCCATTATACATCTAGAGCACAGAGGGGCTTGAATAAACCACATACAAGGGCTTGAACCCCGACCTTCCAATCAGTAACCCAGAGCTTTAACCAATTAACTGTTCACCAATGTACATTTGAGTGCAAGACTGTCAATTGCAATTGCATAATTAAGCCATTATAATAAACTATTTATATTATAGTCAAAATCTCTGAATACATAAAAACCTGAGTACCTAAACCAGCATGGCATCTTTCTTTTAATTGTTTAAGAATGAGAAAGTTGATATTTGTCTGCATATTGAATCATTTATTTTCCCTGATATTCCTAGCCACACATTGATGATGAGCATGACATTGATGTAGACAACCTTACAGTGAAAATCCCAAGCAAAGAAACCTGTTGAATAAATATCTCCCAGTGTATGATCTTGCTGAGTTTAGTTTTAATGTATGAAGCCCACCCTGTCTCCATATTAATACATTTTATGGATCATCAGTGGTGGACAAAGTACACAATCTATGTATTTGTTAGTAAAGACACAGTAAGTAAAATAATACTCCAGTAAAAGTAAAAGTAAAGAGAAGAGCAAGAAGAGAAAAAGAGGTTAATATGTTAACATGTTGATGTTAATGAGTAAAACACTGATTGATATCTATTAAAATTATTACACAAATCTGCTACATGCTCTTTTTTATCAAGACTAGAGGCTTCTGCAAAGTGCCAGTATCAGTTTGAAAAAAGAAATGCCCACCTTCTTCACCTCTTTCCATTTGCTAAAATATAAAATTATACCCTTTTAAATTCTAAATGCTTTTGCCTTATTCCAGTGTCATTTAAATCAGGTGTCTGGCTTATCTATGTGCGAAGTCTACGTTGTTGTCCTTTATAGCTTCAGGCCAGTGGTGGACGAAGAACACAAAGCATGTACTTGGGTAAAAGTAGAGATACATGAGGTAAAATATTACTCCAGTAAAAGTAAAAGTGTTCCTTTTGAACTTTCACTTTAGTAAAAGTACAAAAGTGCCTTCAAACTTCTTTATTATTTCAAATGTACTTATGGCTATAATGTCCTCTCTCTCTCTCTCTCTCTCTCTCTCTCTCACTCTCACACTTTCTCTAACTTTTACACACTCCCACCTTGCAGATTCTCTTTTTTATGTCTTTATTCCGTTTAGTTTTATGTTCCCTGGTGGTCTAGTGGTTAAGATGCAGCGCTCTCACTGCTGCGACCCGGGTTCAATCCCCGGTCAGGGAACCAATTCCCAGCCACTCTCAGTGCCGGTCCCAAGCCCGGATAAATTGGGGAGGGTTGCGTTAGGAAGGGCATCCAGCATAAAACATGTGCCAAATCAAACGTGTGGAGGATCCGCTGTGGCGACCCCTAACGGGAGAAGCCAAAAGAAAGTTTATTCCAATTAGTTTTATCTTCTGCTCCCCACAAGAGCTGGTTTATAACATTAAACATCTGTAGAACTCCACACAAGATCCCCATTTCAACAAAGAACACTTGTTTACACCATGGCCAGTAATCATGTCCTCAATATTTTGAATAATAGGTCACTTTGTTTATTACTGGAAGACTGCCTAATTATCATATTCATAGATGTGTAGATATGTCTACTCCTACACCAGTGGATGAACTAAGATATAAAGAGACACACATTTTTTCCTGCCCTCTAATCTCTGTGCTAATAACCTCGTCTGATAAACAATGAAGCGAATGCAAAACACAGGAACACACACAGACACTCATACACCCACAAATCCCATTAGTAGATGTTAAATGAGTGGGTGAATTTGCAAGGCTGGTACAATAGGCTGCTGTTTGGTTGAGCTTGTATCAAAGGGTCCTTATGTCACAGCTACAGAATGGATGGAAAAAATGGCCACTCAAAACAGTGTAAGAGGACGAGATGCTAAGTGATGAACCATTCAGTCATGTTGAGGACTGGACTGTCAGCAGCTTCCTGATTGGGACAAGCAAAAATAGATATATTGGCAAACTCAGATATTTTTCAAAGAATAAGCAGAAGCCAAATGCAGAGATGTAAAAAAGGGTGACTGAGCTGAAAAGCTGAAAACAGGACAGTAAAAACTGTCCTATATGCTTGAAATTCCAGATAATTCTAATATGCATGTTTAAAATGTGACTATAGTTTGGTACCCTCATTTCTGTACGATCCTTCACAAGACAGCATACACCGCACTTTTTCAAAGCATTAACATCTATATGAAAGACACATGAAATTTGTTTTCAGGCCTCAGTTTCCTGTTCTTAGCTGTCAGGAGTGGCACCCGAGATGCTCCTCAGAGATGCTCTTCTGCATACCTCAGTTGTAACGAGTGGTTATTTGAGTTACTGTTGCCTTTCTATCAGCTCAAACCAGTCTGGTAATTCTTCTCTGACCTCTGGCATCAACAAGGCGTTTGCGCCCACAGATCTGGCGCTCACTGGATATTTTCTCTTTTTCGGACCATTCTCTGTAAACCCTAGAGATGGTTGAGCGTGAAAATCCCAGTAGATCAGCAGTTTCTGAAATACTCAGACCAGCCCGTCTGGCACCAACAACCATACTACGTTCAAAGTCACTTAAATCAACTTTCTTCCCCATGCTGACGCTCGGTTTGCACTGCAGCAGATCGTCTTGACCATGTCTACATGCCTAAATGCATTGAGTTGCTGCTATGTGATTGGCTGATTAGAAATTTGCATTAACGAGCAATTGGACAGATGTACCTAATAAAGTGGCCGGTGAGTGTATATACCATTTAAGGAAAAAAGTAAGGTCATTTAAAATTTAATGACTGCAAAAGGTTTATCACTGTTTACCACTTTGTAGCATCATGTCTTCTGTCCATATACAGTACATCTGGAAACTGTGGAGACCAGTTGCTGAAGTTGTGGGAGCAGAATATTGTATGTGTCAATAAGTGTCTCATATGTACGGTGGCCGAGAAGTGCAAAACACGTTAACAAATCCGAAAACAAAATAACATATACAAAAACAAAACAACAAATGCAAAAACAAATGAACAAATCCGAAAACACATTAACAAATCCGAAAACACAACGACAAGTCAGACAAAACGGAAAAGGTAGGTATAGTTTGTGAATGGAAATTTACCGATCATTGGACGAGACACCAACAATAATTAGTTCTAGCTCTACACATTGAATCATCAACGGCAATTACACACACTGCACCCTCGTTAGAACAGATGCTCCATTAGACCATATCGGAAGTGGAGGCACCCCACAGGTCATCTAGTTTTGATTGTCCATTGATTACTGACTCTTTTACACACAAGTATGCATGCTTGCTTTCTTTTCCTTATCTCCCTTATTCAGAATCGCTTCCTGAAAATCAATGGGCCAGAATAGACCACTTCTTTTATACAGGATATGCCTAATGCTCCCTCAGACACTAACATCGACTTCTTGCTCTACAGCAAATATATCCTTGTTGGGGTGTGCCAAAGAATCCATTTTTTAGTCCAGTCTGCATTGGCACTTACCATCTTTTATTATCAGACTCAATTATACACAATTAGCCTAATATGGCCGAAGCTAACTAATGCATTACATCAGACAAAGTTGCAAATGCTCTCTTCTAAATGAGCATTACAATCATGTTTTTAATCAGTTACTTAACACCTTGATACCTCGCTTTTTGTATAGCTGCCTGCTATACTGTACAATATAACATAAAAAAGCATTTTCCAGTGCGAACACTGTAGCTTGATTGTTGAAACAAAAATAAATATCTTTGAGTCAACTGAAATTTTTTATATCTTTTGTCTTATTCAGCTTTTAAATCTAGGAAAAAATGTACAGAAATATTTACATTTAAAGCAATTGGTAGACGCCCTCATTCAGAGCAACTTGCATTATTATCTCATACATGCAACTGAACAGCTATGGGGCTAAGGGCTCAGGTGTCCCAGGAGTACCAGTGTAATGTGGCTACGAGTTAAACTCACAACCTTCGGATCCAAAATGCAATGCCTTAACCACTAAGCTACCATTTCCCCCCTATAAATGTATAATTAACTTGGTCTTATTTATTTCCAGCCATTTACTTATCCAGCCATCTTTATCTATTCATCTACCTAATTGTTTTGTAAAGGATTCATAAGTGTAATTTCACTGTATCCCTGCATATTCAGACTGACTGGTGACTCTGAGTTTATCCTGTTCAATGGATTTGCTTCCAAGGTAGTCTGATCTTTTGGTCTGATATTCTCAGTCCATGCTTCAGTGGTTTGAACTGGCATATTTTGAATGTCAGTTTCAACTCTTCTTTTTCTCTTCTCTTATCCCCAATCTGAGATCGCCATTCAGCGCTCAATTATGCAGTTCTCTCTCTTCGCGGGACCTTGCCATAATATCTCCCCATCCAATTTGGTCTGGTACACTTATTGCCGTTTAGCTGAAAAGTGTCCTCTATGGTCATTTTGGCTTGTGAATTTCACAGTGTTTCTTTTTTAAGATTTTCCATATCAGTATTTCTGCTAGGTTGATAATGCAGCAAGATCTACAACAAGCACACAAAGCCAGGATTGCCCTGTTTTAGTATGTGCTTTGCTATTTCGATCACTAGATCTGGGCGTTCATTTCCATATGGCTTATGCTCAGTCATCTGACAAAGAGTGGCTTAGGATTCTCAATAGCCTGCTCTGTTTTTATTCAGGGTATGAGCAGAATGTCTAGGTAGCATATTATGAGGTAATTCTTTTGCATTAATGGATGTCTGTAGCAAATTTCTGCCTTGATCTTTTAGCGGCCTGTGGACAAAAGCTGTTCTTTTTGCTTTTATCATTTGTTCTCTGGAACTTGCTTATCTCTGCACAATGGTTTATATATACTGATATTACTATATAACTATATATACTAAGCCACTACATAATATCCTTTGGACTATTTACCTAAACTGTAATATACCCTGATGCCTGTAGAGGATACATACAATGAGTTTCAAAATTATTGTTTTGGATGCATGTTTTGGATACTATTCTAATGTGAAAAGTTCCTCTATTTTTTTTTCACTGGGAAAAGTCAATTACCTTGACAGGCTGGCCAGCCTTCCTTTATAATCTGTCACAGCAGTTGCAACTGGCGATTTTCCTATGTGGCTGACTTCATCAAATTCATCTTGTGTGGGTTGGGTGGCAGATTACTGACACCTGCATTAACATGACAAGCTACATCAGGCTTTGTTTATGCACTTGGTGATAGACACCATGTTCACAATAGCTTTCTAGCGTGCTTTTTCGCCTTTGGCATTGAATCTCATTAGTTTCATTTACACTCTCTGGAATCTTACTGGCGAGCACTTTACTGTGAATCAAACCTATAAGGTGCTTATAGTGTGGAATTAATTTAAGTCTTGTAATCTTTTGCAAGCCCAAACTCAAGATGATGAGTAGGCTGGGATCCCACATGACACTCCAAAAAAAGTCACAGAAGCGGACTCCTTTTACTTTCATGTGGGTGGAAGCAGGCAGCCGGAATGAAAGCAAGGTTCATTAACATTGGTGTGCATCTTGCTCAGTTGCTTGATTTAGCATCATTACTCCACAGAGTATTACTTTCCTCACTGAGCTTCTATTTGACAAGTAGGCAGTAATTAAATGCCTAATTGGGTTTTAGATGGCTAATTGGCATTTGCACATCATACAGTGAGAGACACTCTGCTGCTCTCACAGGGTATGAGCCAAGTGTTAACATAAGGTGTCAAAGCACTCATGACTGTCTGACAGGTGAGAGGAAAGAGAGTCCTGAACTCTTTTGATTTGTTTTGGCTCTAGCATGACTCCTTTTTTTTTTGTATGTCATGTTCTGCCCTCCAGAGCTCTGCAAAGGGGTCTGGAGATCAACAACACTCTATTATCTATGAAAGGTTAGACCACCAAATCAATGTAGTGTCTAGGAGTTAAGAAATTATGAGCTACCGAAAAAACAATCTCAATTGATGCCACTCACATTTACAGTTACCTAAATGCAGCATACTTTCTCAACACCATTAAAAGGCCTGTGTTACAACCACACATTTTTAGAAGTGTGATATTAGTCTGTATAGTCCATACTGTGTTTTTTGCTGCCTGACAAAGGCTTAAAGTCATTCAACATCAGTATTATCAATAATTATTATCAGTATTCCTAGTGTTGCCAAACATTGTGTAATTTCTGTTTTGTTCTGTTATGTCCATTAGAAAACCAAAGTGCAAACGCACAACATGGCAAAGTTAAAGTGATTTTTACATGGACATTACAATGGTGAAGTTCTTTTTTGCATATCCCAGTAATGTTAGGAAGCTGGGGTCAGAGCACAACATCAGCCATGTTACAGCACCCCTATAGCTCAGAGAGTTAAGGTCCTTGCTCAAGGACTACAAGAGTGGTAGCATGGTGATACTGGGACTTGAACCCCCAACCTTCTGTTTTGTAACCTAGAGCCTCATTAACTGGGCAAACACCTCCCTGTGACGGCTCTGCATTCCACTAATATAGACATTCCTCTTTAATACACCGACCAGGTATTAAATTATGGGTACAGATGTGATGGTCTAGCTTTTGCTGCCAAAACAGTCCTGACCTGTCGAGCATTAACAGAATTAACTTCTTCAGCAATTTGAGCTTCAGAAGCTCGTCTGTTGAATTGGATCACATGGGCCAACCTTTGATCCCCACATGCATCAATGAGCTTTCCGCTGTTCCATGCACCGAATGTCCATTTATTACTTTTCCAATTAAAGGCTTGTGTTACAACCACACATTTTTAGAAGTGGGATATTAGTCTGTTTAGTCCATACTGTGTTTCTTGCTGCCTGACCCTAAAGTCATTCAACATCAATATTATCAATAATTATTATCAGTAATCCTTATTCCTATTCTTATTCCTATCAATATTCCTGACGAGGATGGGTTACCTCTTGAGTCTGGTTCCTCTCAAGGTTTCTTCCTTATGCCATCTCGAGGAGTTTTTTCTTGCCACAGTCGTCACAAACTTACTTATAAAAAACATATTCATTTTTTATCACCACATTATCTGTATAAAGCTGCTTTGGGACAATGTTCATTGTTAAAAGCGCTATACAAATAAAAATGAATTTAATAGAATTGAACAACCCACAAGAGCTGCAGTTCTGGAAATGCTCTGACCCAGTCATCTAGACATCACAATTTTGTTTTGGCCAACTCACTCAAATCCTTACACTTGCACATTTTTCCTGCTTCTAACACATTAACTTTGAGGAAATTTGTTTTCACTTGATGCCTAATATATCCCACCCACAAACACGTGCCATGATAAAGAGATCATCAGTTTTATTCACTTTACTGGTCATAGTGTTATAATGTCATAATTGTATGCCTAATTGTTGTATAACACTAACTATCTTCTTTTATATGTACCATCATATTTCATACAAATATTACCCAAGAATAAAAAGCAATTAAAAAAAAATGTAAACATTAATTAGCAGAAGGCTAAACTGTGACCTTAACTAGCAAACTGCTTTAGTTAAACACCATGAACAGTTTCATAAAATAAAAACAGATGTCCAAGCAAAATAACATACTGAATTGTTCATTCTGTGAACACCATAAGAAAGGACTATTGTTATCAACCAAAAATGTACAAATATTTCACAGCCAAAGATGCTTTTACCTTGTAAAAACGTTTACAGATATAGCACTTGCATGCCATAGTGGGAACATTGTGCAGGGTTTAATTTAATTCTCAGTATTTTATCCATCTTATTTCTGGATGAGCAGAAAGACAGTGTCCTGCCATCAGAGACCTGAGGCCCTGCAACTGCTGCCTCCCTCAGTACACAGATGGTGTCTTTACATAAGTGAGGCGAGCATTACATCCACATCATTTCGCTTTCAAGGACTCAATTCACAGAGGAACAACCTCTTACTCCTGAATTCAACTCCAGATGAAAAAGGTTTACTAAAGCAGGCTTGATTCAAATCATATGATGTGGGATGTCTTTTTTAATTTGCAGCTAAACAAGTTGCATTATTTAACTCAGATCAGAGCCAGAATGTTCAACCCAAACAAAACCCATATTTTTTACATGTTCTTTAAACATGAAACGAGAATTCAACATAATATATTCATATATTATTCATTCATATATATATATATATATATATATATATATATATATATATATATATATATATATATATATATATACAGTACAGACCAAAAGTTTGGACACACCTTCTCATTCAAAGAGTTTTCTTTATTTTCATGACTATGAAAATTGTAGAGTCACACTGAAGGCATCAAGGGCTATTTGACCAAGAAGGAGAGTGATGGGGTGCTGCGCCAGATGACCTGGCCTCCACAGTCACCGGACCTGAACCCAGTCGAGATGGTTTAGGGGTGAGCTGGACCGCAGAGTGAAGGCAAAAGGGCCAACAAGTGCCAAGCATCTCTCGGGGGAACTCCTTCAAGACTGTTGGAAGACCATTTCAGGTGACTACCTCTTGAAGCTCATCAAGAGAATGCCAAGAATGTGCAAAGCAGTAATCAAAGCAAAAGGTGGCTACTTTGAAGAACTTAGAATATGACATTTTTCAGTTATTTCACACTTTTTTGTTATGTTTATAATTCCATATATAATTCCACGTGTTAATTCATAGTTTTGATGCCTTCAGTGTGAATCTACAATTTTCATAGTCATAAAAATAAAGAATTCTTTGAATGAGAAGGTGTGTCCAAACTTTTGGTCTGTACTATATATATATATATATATATATATATATATATATATATATATATATATATATATATATATATATACACACACACACACACACACACACACACACACACACACAGGGTTATTCAAAAAGAATGAACCGATTTCATTACACAATATTTTATTAAGGAAAAGTATTACAAAACTACAGCCAAGTTTTATTTGACAAATTTAATTTGGCACTAATATTATTAATGCGAGATTAATGCAGCAAGCATTTCTGTCACAGTTTTTAATAAAAATATAAATAAATAAATATAAAAGAGCCAAAATTTAACCTTTAACCAAACCCATATTTATTAATGAAGTCTTTTCTTTACTCAGATATTTTAAAAAGTGACCTCAAGTCTCAACTCAAGCAACAAAATCCACCCTGATACAACATCCTGCAATTAAAGCCGTCCGTCTGGAAACATAGCAAAAGTTACATTTGGTGTCCTGATAATTTACGTAATTTAAAACACCGCAATAACTTGAAAAACATTTACAGTAATATTTTGTCTTCATGCTCTATGTTGATTATGGTTTATAGTAAAATATTACATTTAAAATAAACAGATAAATATGTGCAATTAAGTTATGATTATATATAAATAATTTACATAAATCATCAGGATGCTTTGGCCACATGGACGCTTTTAATTGCCGGATGTCTGCTTAATTTTAGTGCTTAATTTGACACTTGGCGCTTCAGTAAAACAAATGTTTGTGATAACAAATAATTTTTCTGTGGAGTTTATATTTTTTTTATATCTAAGTACAGAAAGGGCGTTGTGAATTTGAATTTTTTTTAATTTCACCTCTTTTATATTTATTTATTTCTAATTAAATAAAAATGGTCACAGAAAATGCGCGCTGCATTAATCGCATGTTAATAAAATTTTATATTTTTTATTTATTTTTTTATTTTTTTTATTCAAATGACAAATGACAGTATATTGATGATCGGGGGTAAATCATTGTTAGATAGTTAATAAATGTTCCTGATAATGAACAATGATGTTGGAGAATGTAATGATGTGTATCCACTTCACTTGAGTTCCAGTGAAAAATGCTCACCTAAAATGACCAAATCACAACTCAGAGGGGAAAAAACCTCCACTGACTGATTAATAGGCTTTGCCCTGTTTGACAAGACTGAACAAGACAAGCCTTTAGGCAATAAATCAATAGTGTAACCTTAATGAAACAACATTGTTAGAGACAGGGACGAATGGCAAAGTGCTTTTTAAGTATACGGTCACACCTGAGGAGCATCCTACAAACCAGTGCTGTCAGTCAGGAAGCAACCACACTGAAACCACTTAACCACTTAAGTCAGTCATTACTGCTTTGTAACTGCATTGTGTCAGGTTTTGGAAAGACTTTAACCCTTTTCTTCATCAATCCTACAGCCAAATGGGATCACTGTTACGATGTCTTTTTTCCCTTAAGCAAGAGAAATGCCATCAACCTAACCAGCAAAAGCCATATTGTCAATGTGCACCATTTCTTTTTTACATCAAAGATGTTGCTTTGTATGTTGAGCAGTCTTTTCCTGCTATCTGTTTTAGCTCTAGTAGCCCAATTCAGGGTCTTATTTAGAAGCACGAAATAACACCTGTATTTTTATAATCTTTGGGTGAAGGAAATATCATGATTTTAATTTGTGACAGGAGCAACTTATTAGTTTTTCCAAGGTTAAAAAAAGCAATAGGCTAGGAGTGAGAGGAATGGATATTGTAAAAAAAAAAAAAAAAAAAACATTATAGGTGTGCAGAAGGCACTGTAGATCAGAAATTGATGGCTGAATATAAATGAACACTTCAAAGGGACAGAAAACCACCTGCATGAAACATAGTAGGATGTTGGTCTACTGCCACACATATGTACCCATGAACGGTTTTGGCTCCGACTAAATCTGCTTTGAAGCCACACAAAAAGGGACAGCACGCAAACACACACCAACATATTGTATGTGTACATAAATCTACAATCCAGCAACAAATTTTATAAACAGTCTGTCTTACCTAGTTTAGGCAGGGAGTATTTCACTTTAAAATAATTCTGGTAGAAGTTAAGAAGCCTTTTGGTGATCTGCAGGGCATAATCTCCTGATCCACTCTGAATAGCATCAGGTCGAGCATAGAGCCGGATCTGTAAAAAAAAAATAACGACAACACGTTAACACAAATATATAGAATAATAAAGTGTTCGGTAAACATGTTCTATAATCTAAAGCTTCATAGTGAACCGTGGTCAGAGCTGTGGTCAGAGTTTCATAAACAGATATAAATGTGAGGAATTTCAAATCACTGCACTCTCACTCTAAAATATATCTCTGATATTTCTGTTAAATAAATGCACTATTATTACACCTATTTCTGTATATTTTATTTATCTGGTTTTCTAGCTTAATTTTGTCATATTCCTTTAACAGATAATTTTGCTAATTTTTAGTGTTTATCGAAAATAAATAGGCAATAGAATAAAAACATTTCAATCTAGAAATGATAAAATGTTTAGAATTTGGCTTACTATCTTGTTTTTGTTGTATAAAAATCTTATATTGAAATATTAATATAAATAAAATTTTCTTTCATAAAATATAGCTTTCGAAAGATGTATTTTTTCCAGTGTGAATAAAGCTGGTAAAGATCCTGGGTGAGGATATAATACCCTCACTAACAAGTAAATTAATTATCTTTAAACTAAATTTCAAACTGGAATTCGGACAAAGAAAAGATTCATACAAATTTACAACCATTTCGAAAAGCTACCCTTCTTGGATCTAAAGCATACAAAACATTGGATGCACTTTTCATGTTGTCTGTGTAGTAAAATGATATCAATAACTGGGTATTAATACTTACATATATTAAAATACTGATATTACATTGTGTAATTACCATTTACCCCCTGTTAGAACTACATTACCCTGGCACATTGCATGACCAAGTAAAATCAATGACTGTTTCCTGTTTCACATAATTAGCGTTAGTATTTAAGTTCTGGATTCTGTGTGTCATTTTCCAAATTTATTTGCTTTTGTATGTCAACTAATCTTCATTGTTTTTATCCAATTAGCCACGCATATCTAGTTATTGTTTGCCTTGTGTCATGTTCTTAGTCTCAGTTATAATGTGCTTTGCTTTAATAAAGACTAATCTGCACTTGCATCCATTTTCGCTACTAAACTTTCTATTCATGAATTTGTTTGTTTTAAATGATTCATTTGTTAAAGCCTGGGTCAAGGGAAAAGCAATCCCAAGAACATTTACTGCAATTGAGTAATTATAAGAAAGCAAAAAATAAATAGATAAAATTGAATGATGACTGGAAGAATCTTGAAAATGCAACATGGTCAGTTGACCTCTGGGTGAAAGAAAAAGCACTGGAAGAAGGCTGTATTTAAACAACACTTTGAAAAGTCACTAGGGGGAAAAACCTATTTTTAATGAAATATATATAAAAAAAAAAAAGAAGTATTAAACATATCACATCAGGTACGATGATTTAGAAGCTGGCTAATTAATATTATGCATTAATATTGTTTATGTTAATATCGAATTATGTTTAATCAGTTAAGTAAATCAAAATCATAATAACAATTGTTTAGCCCTTATGTTTCTTAAGGTTTCCCATGCATATAAATGTCACCAACAGTCCTCAGTACAGAGCTACTTCAGTGTACTTTTAAAACAGAATTAAAATAGATGGTCTGAGCAAAGAAGGAGGCAGTAAAAATCATGTCTCTGTGGCAATTAAATTAACTAGAGCATAATATTATATTTCAGATGATGGGCTGTAAATTGAATCTATTGATACTGATGTCCAGCTAATATTTTTACCTAGAGGCCAAGGAATAGTTATCAGTATAGCAAAATATGATTCTTTTTCGCTTCATCAGACCAATGATGTACATTATATGGACAAAAGTATTGGGATAACTGACCTTTCCTGCCATATGTGGTTCTTCACCAAATTGTTACCGCAATGCTGGAGGCACACAATTGTATAGGACATCTTTGGATGTTGTATAATAAAATTTTGCGTTTACTTGAACTTGGAAGCCCAAACCTGTTCCAGAATTGCAGTGCCCCTGTGCATAAAGCCTATTAATATATGGTTGAAATTGTTTGGAGAGGAAGTTCTTGAGTAGCCTGCTATAAAGCTCTGATCTCAATTCTACTAAATACATTTGGAAAGGAATTGTAACAATGACTGCACCTCCTCACCTCACCTTGCATCAGTACTTGACTTTACTAACACTCTTGTCACTGATAACAACAAAGCTGATAAACATGTCCACAAGCACACTTCAAAAATTAGTGCAACATCTTCACAGTAAAATGAAGAGGATTATAAGAGCAAATTGGGAATAATGTGAAATGCGATGCTCAAAGAGCATATACCATACTAATGACCAGGTGTCCACAAACCTTTGGAGATATAGTGTATTTAGTATAACTGGTGTATGTGTGGTGTTTTGAAGCTTGCAGCAAATTCCCACATAATAAAAGTGAGCAAGGGAAGCTGAAGAAATACATTCGGGGTAAAATACAGAAAGGGGAATAAAGAGAAAAGAAATGAGAGTGTGACACTTCGCTTGAGATGCACTCCTGCTGTAGAAATGATCGACTAGCTGAGGCTGATGTGTGTCTTTTTCTGCACAGCCTTTAATCCAGACAGAAGAAATGGCTTCATGAGCCTAGTATTATACACTCATGCAGTCGCTAGCAAAGAAAAGAATATTGTTTCACAGTAATTTGTAAGGTTTTATTTCACATGTTGATACATTAGTGATTCATTTCTTTGAGTCAATTTTAAAATAATTTATGAAGAATGCTAAAACACTATGAAAATAATTTGCATGCTGCATACTTTATATACAGCATGACATTACCATAATGTTTATTTAAATGGTAGAGATAATGTTTCCGGATGAATTGACTGTTATTTAGTGTTAGGAAGTATCATCTTACAAGAAGAAGGAGGCTTGGTATGAAACTAAAGGGTTTAATTGGTTTAGAATAGACTGTACTGAAACAGAGGGCTAGTTATTGTTGACTGGAGGTTAATCACACTAAACAAAGCTTTTAGCATCTCATAGTTCAGGCAGAAATGGAACAGAATGAAGTGTGTTAAAGTCACAAAGACAGAGTACAACCCACACACAGCCCACACACAGGAAGAGAGAATTCTTAAGGGTACTGAGTCATACAACCACATTGAGGCATAATGGAATGAAACAGCAAAAGCCCACAAACCTTTATATATTCGAGCTTTTACAACAAAATTAAGTACCACAGGCATATGTCTAGAGTCTGAACCTGTATGCAATATGGCATTTTATTTGTACATACACATCTTAATATCTGAAATTCATGAGAGCTTATTTAAAAGAAATTATTTATTTTGGTTATTCTTAGGTCATTGTTGTAGTGTATTGTAAACTCGTTTTTTATCCCATTCGTGATCCATAGAATCTCTTTAATAATAGTGGTCTAAAGATTGCATCGCCTAACCCTGGTGACTTACGTAACCCCGGTTCTCTGATAACATGAGTGAGGTATCTCACTATGGGAATCGCCTCGGGCGTGACCAATCCTGGAAGCATCAATCACACCACGTCTGTCGGCTGACAGACCAATCACGACAGTGATGCGGGAGTCCCGCCTCATTCTCACATATCTCTTCTCCGTGCACTGCAAGGAGGGAAGTGTGGTGAGATACCTCACTCATGTTATCAGAGAACCGGGGTTACGTAAGTAACCTAAAGTTCTCTTTCAAACATTCGTTCGGTATCTCACTATGGGATATAGACAACTCCCGTATTGCAGATATGCTGTCCGAAGCAGGTGTCAACCAACTCAGTGATGTGATAAAAAGAGATAATCCCTCTCACTGAAGAGAGTGGAAAAGTGAGAGAAATGACAAACATCCGAACCACGATGTTTCCATCACCCGTTGTCATTCCCTTAGGCATACACGTATACATGACCAAAAACACATCTATATTGACAATACATGTATGTATAATCATACCTACAATATATACACAAATATATATTACACACTCAGGACCGAATGAGCCAGCGAAGGCTCCGTGACATCCAGCCTATAAAAACGGACAAAAGTGTGCGGCGAAGCCCAGCATGCTGCCGCACAGATGTCCTGAATCGAAACACCCTTAAAAGCGCCCACGGCGGCCAAGCCTCGGGTACTATGAGCCCTCAGTCCTTCCGGAGGGTTGAGACCCATGCTATTATAACACATTATAATAGCCTCCACGAGCCAATGGGACAGGCGCTGTCGGAACGGACTTCCTTACGGAAACGACCCATGAAACAAACAGCTGATTACTCCGTCTCAAACCCTTCGTCCTGTCAACATAGTGACGTAACGCACTGACAGGACACAGACAGTGAAGTCGCTCCTCCTCCGCTGAGGAAAAAGGAGGCGGGTGAAAAGCCACCAAATCCACCTGTCTGCAGGCGAAAGCTGACTCGCTCACCTTAGGGATAAATGCCGGATTAGTCTTGAGAGCCACTCGCGAGAAATCCGAAGCAAACCGCATACAGGAGTTATGAACTGACAAAGCATGAAGTTCACTAACCCGCTTCGCGGTAGAAAGAGCCAATAACAAAGTGACCTTCAGCGACAGGAGCTTTAAATCAATACTCCCTATCGGCTCAAAAAAGGACTGAGAGAGCGCGCTCAGGACCACTGACAGATCCCATGGCGGAACCAGCGGCTTTGAGAACGTGCTCAGACGCCGCGCTCCCTTCATAAACCTGCACACGAGCGGGTGATGACCGATAGTATTACCGTCAATCCCTACATGGCATACAGAAACAGCGGCGAGATAAACCTTAACGGTTGAAAAAGCCCTGCCCTTATCCAAAAGTTCTTGCAAAAAGCACAACACATCTGCCACAGAACAGTGAAAAGGGATGATATGTCTCTGAGCACACCATAGTTCAAACACACTCCATTTCCTATCATATGCAGAGCACGTCGAAGCTGCTCTCGCATTCTGAATCGTCTCAATCACCCTCGGATGCAAACCAGCGACGCTGAGATTCATCCTCTCACGAGCCAGGCCCAGAGAGCTACTCTGTCCGGTGCCGGGTGAAAAATCTTTCCGCGCGCTTGCGAGAGGAGATCCCTGCGCAACGGGAGAGGCCAGGGTCGATCGTGCAGGAGTTGGAAAATCTCCGTCAGCCACACTTTCCCTGGCCAGTTCGGAGCAATTAGTATGACAGAGTGACCGCCTTCTCTTACTCTTTGTAGAGTCGGCACGATCAAACTTAGAGGAGGAAATGCGTAAAGCAGAACGTTTGGCCACGGGTGGGCTAACGCATCCACACCCATAGGTGCACTGTTTCTCGCCAGAGAAAAGAACAGAGGGCAATGAGTGTTTTCGTGCGAGGCGAAGAGATCTACGGCGGCCCGGCCGAATCTCTCCCATAACAGGTTCACCACCTGAGGATGGAGAGACCACTCCCCGTACAGGGGATTTCCCCTGGACAAGAGATCCCCCCAACCCCCCCAATGAACATTCCCGGCACATGAGTCGGTCGCAGCGACAGGAAATGCTCCATGCCCCACACCACGAGATCTCGCGCTAGACGGTGAAGTCGAGGAGAGCACGTTCCGCCCTGGCGATTTATGTACGCCACCGCCGTCGTGTTGTCTGATCTGACGAATACGTGGTGACTCCGAAGAAACTGCACGAAATGTTTCAAAGCTAGAAACACCGTTAACAGCTCCAGAAAGTTTATGTGTGCACACCGAAGCGAAACGGGCCATTTCCCTTTCGCTATCCTGCCTTCGCACCCCAACCTGCGAGTGACACATCTGTCGTCACTACTTTCCTCAGGGAAACAGCCCCCAGCGGGGTTCCCGAATTCTCCAGTGATGGAGAGCGCGTAAGCACAGTGACGTCACCATCACTTTGCGATTGAGGTGGCGCTTCGGACATAAGCGCTGTGCCGTAACCCAGCATTGAAACTCTCTCATTCGCAACAGACCCAACGGTATGACAGACACCGCCGAAGCCATCAGCCCCAGCAGGCGTAAACAGTGTCTGAATGGAACTTTCCTTCCTCTCTGGAAAAGAGAGAGACAACTGCGAATCGACCTGACGCGCTCTTCTGATATCCTGAAACCCAAGCCAGTCAGGTGAGACAGAAGCACACTCGTATCCATCTCTGCTTGCTGCCGTGACAGAGCGCAGAGGAGGAGATCGTCCAAATACGCTGACACTCTGAGACCCGATGCTCTCAGCGGTGGCAGTGCAGCTTCGACACATTTGGTAAAGATCCGCGGAGCTAGAGCAAGCCCGAACGGAACCGCCGAATATTCGTAGGCTGTGCCCTGATAGGCAAAGCGTAGGAATTTTCTGTGTGCCGGATAAACGCTTATGTGGTAATACGTGTCCTTCAGATCCACTGACGTAAACCAGTCTCTGGGACGAATAACACTGTACAAAGCTTTCAAAGTGAGCATCTTGAACTTGTACTTTCTGAGGTGTTTGTTGATGTTCCGTAAATCCAGAATGGGACGGAGACCCCCCCCTTTCTTGGGAACGACAAAGTACCGGGAGTAAAAGCCGAGCTGGCTGTCCTCTCGCGGCACCGATCGAATTGCCCCTTTGCTCAGTAAGGAGGTTATTTCGTCCTCCAAAACCTGAGCAGATTTGCCCTCTGCTGGCGACCAAATCACGCCGCTGAAAAGCGGTGGTCTCACGGCAAACTGCAGGCGATATCCCCGCTGTATTGTGGAATACACCCAATGACGAACTGCGCATGCGCGCCAACTCTCCGCACGAGCAGAGAGCGGGCCTCTGTGGCTCTCGCTGACAGAGGGCGCGGTGGCACCATCTGGCGGCGGAGCCGGGGGTTGCAACTCTGGTTCGAGTTTTATTATTGTGTGTGTGGATTTTTTAACTTTTCTCTTTATCACACACGTCTGTGCCCTCGGCCCACTGCCTGGATGCACAGAACAAATCTTTAATAAATTTCGACGAACATGGAACATTCTGCTCTCTCTCTTGCATAACCCCGCGGGCGGAGAGGGGAGAAGTAACTTTCCGGGCATTGGGGGAACTGGTGCCAACACTCCAACCGGAGAAATTTTGTTCGTCGAACACAGTCTTTGAAACGCTCCCCAATGCCTTTTCGCTGGAGGGGGAGGACAAGACTCCTGAGATGAGTCGAGGGGTGCTACAGAAACTCCGAGAGTGCTGCCACCTCTCTTTTGACCCAAAATCAGACCACAGGCTAGGTCGCCCGCCTTTTCTTCCCACCCTGAGGGTCTGCTGGGCGATGCCTAGCAGCTGCCGCTGCAAAAGAGGTCTTGTTCCTGGGCTGGGGCTGTTTCTGGCGAGCCTCCCCGCGCATTGACTGCTGGGGTGGGGGTTGCCTAGGAGCCCTGAAACCAGGCTGTCTCTCTCTGGATGCAGGGGCGAAATATGAACGTGCTTGGGTTGGGGAGGGCGAGCAGGAGGCTTTCTTGGGAGGCATGCCTCAAAAACTTTACCATCCTTCTTGCAAAGGTCGCATTGCTGGTGCATATTCGCCACCGCAGCCCCGAAAAGGGCTTTTGGCTCTATCGGGGCACCTTCTCCCTCTCCGATAAGCCCGTCAAACCCAACCACAGGGCCCTTTCACCTACCACAGCGAGGCCCATGCTGCGGCTGCAGCTCTGGACCGCTCCCCTAGAGGAACGCAGGTTGAGATCTGCAATGACGCAGATTTCTTCCCACAAGGTAGAATCTGGAGACCCAGCATCAATCTGCCTCCCCATCTCTTCCATGAGCTCTGCCTGGTAAGCCATGAGCATGGAGGTGGCATTCAGAGCTCTACCCGCCAGGGCCGAGGAGCGGTAGATCTTCTGAAAAAGGGAGGCGGACAGCCTTTCTGTACGTCCTGGCAGAGAAGGGGAGGAGGAGGATAGAGCAGCTCGTCGATTTGGGTGGAGGTGGCTAGCCACCGACAGCTCTACGGGGGGGGGTTGCACATCCCCAAAGCCTCCATATCATGCACCTCCAGTCTAGAGAAACCCTTAACGGGCACTCTATGCGAGAAGGGTTTGTCCCAAAAACGACACATTTCTGTGACACACGCCGGTACAGCAGGAATCAGCTGCTTAACTGGGGAAGTGCGCGATGGCAGCCTCTTCCCGTCATATAAATCCCTCTCAGCGTCGGAATGCACCTGCTGAGACGGCCATTCGATGGAAAGTTTTTTGGCCGCTCTCCTACACACCTCCACGAGGTCCAGCTCAACTGGCATGGGGGAACCAAGGTGCCCCCTGCCTGGGAGAGAAGACCCCTTCTGGAAGAAATCTCCCAGGGAGGTCCTTGAGGATGGACACCAGGTCCACTACTTTGGGCCCACAGGAGGATCTGCTGTGCTAGCATGTATAGGAGGCGAGATCACAGACCCCCCCGATGGTTGATGTAGGCGGGGAAAAGGGGGTTTTCTGTCTCCGGGCCGTCTGCTGGGTCTGTTTGCAAGACTTATGACATCCGAATCTGCTTTACCTCGGCAACCGCGGGGCCAGAGCCATGGGGAATACACATAGACATGCGGCTACAATGCATGCAGTCGACTCCCTCGAGAGCCGACAGAGCATGCTCCTCTCCTGTGTGTATCCCTAACCGAACCCCCAAGGAGGGCAAGGAGGTACAAACAACCAAAAGTTTTGTTTGCTTTTGCTCATGCTTGCAAAGATTCACACAAAAAAAGCGCTTACCTGAACAAACAGAAGCTAGCGTTGGCTCCACCGCATGCACACGTGTTTTGAAGACATACGCATTTTGTAGACCTCGCCGGTGATGTCGCGTCTCTCCGTTGGCCAGATTTCACACGTGATTCAGAGTGTGAACAACACGGACGTGTTCCCAAAGCATTGCGACGCAGCTTAAGTTCCTGAAAGGGAACTACAAAGCCCTAAATGGTTTGGCTCCTATGTATCTGGTTTGGCTCCTATGTGTGTCTTCCAACACACCACAATCTGTCACGCTCTTTGACATCTCAAAACTCTGGACTTCTAGTAGTTTTTAAAACATTGTCACATTTAGCTCCTTTAGCTACTTTGGAATAGCCTTCCTGACAGTGTTCGGGGCTCAGATACACTCTCCCAGTTTAAGCGCAGATTAAAGACGTATCTTTTTGGCAGTGCCAACACATATCACATATCATAACCTTGTGCTCCAGTAGATCTGATCAAATGCACATTATCAAATTTGCTTTTTAATATTATTAACAGCAGCTACGCTAATTCCTTTCCACTGCTTTTCTTTCTCAACCCATCCTGAGCCATCCCGAGGTTGCGCCAGCTCCAGTTGTGTCCCACCTAATGAAGATTATGGAAGTTAAGAAATAGATGCAGACTCCACAAACATCCCAAACGATCTAGAGACATACCAGCGCTATTTGGATCCCACTTGATGTAGATTTTTGACATTTGACCTCTTCATATTTTTAAAGGCTCTGGCATGGAGGAGTTAGTGTTGGATCTATAATGATCTCAAATGTTGAGCTATTTTATAAGTTGCTCAGTAGTGGTTGACTGTAAAAAGAACATTACTCATAATCACACACACACACTCTGGTACTCATTGTAGGTCTCACTTTCCAATGTTTTGTATTGTTTTAAGATTTATAATCATACCCTTGATATCACCCAAATGAAAATGGGTTCCTTTTTTGAGTCTGGCTCCTCTCAAGGTTTCTTCTTCATTCATCTAGGGAGTTTTTTCTTGCCACAGTCACCCCAGGCTTTATCATCAGGGATAAATACACATCATTAACTTTAATTCTTAACTTCTGTCATGCTGCTTTGAGACAATGTCCATTGTAAAAAGCACTATAGAAATAAACTTGAACTTGAACTTGAACTTCTAACCTGCCACTTATAACATTCAGTTGCAATGTGGTTGAAGTTGTGTTTGCTGTGTCTTCTACATGGTTCAAATTTTAGAAGCAAAATTCTGTTTTATATACAAAATGTGACTATTAATAAAAATGTATAAATTAAAGGTCATGGTTGTGCATTTCACACCTAGGCCTTCCATGTTTTCCTGCCTAAATCAAGCCACCTTTTAATACCATCATTATGAAGCCACGGCTAAAGAAACCTTTAATATTATACAAAAAATGCAGTATAACAGAGCACTGCATCTCAAACATGCATCTCATGCAGTGAAACCAAATGAACACAGTTCAAGAAGTCTCTTTGCACTGCAGCCACAGCCACATACATCATCTCAAGCAAAAGCATCAATATTAACCTCATAATATTTTCAATTCATTTCTGTGCATGTTTTCCCTGCATTACGGTTTTCCTGGGGATTAGAAAAAGTGTGTGTTTTTGTTCAAATTTCACAGGAAAGAAAACACAAATGTATAAATAGTTCCTAAAAAAGCTTAACTGTTTGGGTTGACGTTTCCTCACGATGTCCAGCTTTTTTTTTAAAAGTCCATCTTGAAAATATATTTGCTGATATATATGAATATATTTGCAACCAACTCAAATCTTCATTCTTATGCATTTTACACTATCAAGTGCCTGCAGTGGGGATTTCTAAAGGACTTGTGGCAGATGCTATGAAAAGAAAAGAATAGACTAGTAGGAATAATTTAATACATATTCATGGACATAAATATATTAAAGTAAATCAGTGATTCTTAGTTTAGGCCAGCAACAAAGGCCTTGCTGGCCCTGATGTCCTGCTACTGGGGCCATGTGACTAAACAGTATGTAATATTATTAGCAGTGTATTATGTAACCAGTACAGTCAAACCAACCTCTGTGTGTCAGTTTTCATGAGTTGTACTTTTAACTGTAGACCATAATCACGAAATTGTTCCTGCTGAGATAAAACCTAAAAGATTTTGCTCTGGCATACAGAACATTCTCCAGGTTATTCTCACCACTCATGACAGTAACAAAGTAAACAACATTTTAGTTACATAATTTCAATGAATGTTTAATAACCACTGAAAACAGAGTTTTTTTTTTTAATTATTTTAAAGCTTTTTCCTAACTCCTATAACTACTATAGGCATCTCTAACGAATTGGTGTTAGTCTCTAATGTAAACAGTTTTTGATTAAAATCTAATGACTCATACAAATTCTAACAACTGGCCTTTGACTTGAAGCATAACGTGATTCTCAGTAATTTTAGCCTAGCCCTGTCATTATAATCCTATGCTGATATTTTTTCTACTGGAAAATAAAAACTTAACAGTCTGATATCCATCAGTAGCCCTGGTATTTGTGTTACAGAATTAAAGATTGTAATGAAGCCTGGAGGCCAAACTGGTGGCAGGAAACCATATGTAACCGAGTCCAGAGAGAGCAAAGTGTTCAATACAGTCATGACAGGATACAGGCTGCGAAGACCAGCTTGAATGAGGCATGGCCAGCTGCAGCCATATGCATAGAACAGATGAAATTAGAGACATTATAAGCTTCTGGATTTGCCTTCTAAAAACTGCTAGAAAGTCTGTCAGATATGTTGGATTAGATTTTAATAAGCCTAACTAATTGCTATATAATTCACTTGCTATACACTTACACATACTGTACATACCATGCAGACCACAAAACTAAGGAATAATACATGTAATTTTATATTTATATGTGGCCTTCTTTTGTACATCACAGAAAAAAGACACATTTTGAGGTGAAAGAAATCGTCAAAAGATTGACAGTTTATTAACACAATCAGAAGTTGTATTGCATCCACACCTTTTAACTCCACATGCAAACAACCTCTTTCATATGCAGGACACACTGAATCAGAAACTCTGGAATTTTTCAGGCCTGAAAAGAGCCAGTGGTGGTGATTTTAAGATAATGTAAAGCCGTATCAGTCACGTTTCACAAAAACATGAAAAACGATTTGCATGAGCTACAGAAATAAGCAAGGAGACAAAAAGAAAGGAGCAGCAATATGAGTTAACATTGTTCTGGTTAGAAGGGTAAAGCTATCAATTCCTAAAATTAAAAGTAATATGTAGATGCATTGAAAACTTAACTAATATGTAAGAATTTAATAGTTTGATATAATCATATAGTTTAATACTTAATTTTTATATAGTCATTTTAGTAGAGAACTGATAGAACAGTAGCAGTAAAATAACTCAACCAAAAATTAAATAAAACAGTCTGCTTTAATTTAAAATTATGTAACAACCTCAAAAAATGATCTGCCCTAGTTCATAAAGCCCTGGAACTAGTTCTGCTAAAAGATCCAGGTCAGATTTATATGCTGCCTTATTTATTTATGCTATTTAGCTATTCAAAATCAATTGAACAAAAAAATTATATTTGATTTTTGATCTTGCAGATAGGCCGAAGTTAAAATCCATGAATAAGGAAACTCAATGGAATTTACAAATTCTCATTTCGCAATCCACTGCTTGCTCCCTACTGTCTGTGTCAAGCTCCTTTTGGGCTATGTTGTTTTTAAGGTAACCTGCACACCCAGAGGAAGCATAATCGTACTCAGCACACAGCAGATATGTATTACACAAGTGGGAAATAAATCCCCTTCCTGGCTTTTCCATTAGCGAACCATATACTGTAGAATGTGTTTCTAAATGGAAATGCATCCTTGCAGGTTTAAATCTATTTATCTAGATATCTATCTATCTATCTATCTGTCTGTCTGTCTGTCTGTCTGTCTGTCTGTCTGTCTGTCTGTCTGTCCACACCGATCAGGCACAGCATTATGATATTATAACAATTTGCCTGGTGAAGTGAATAACACTGATTATCTCTTAATTATGGCACCTGTTAGTGGGTGGGATATATTAGCAAGTGAACATTTGCTCATTGCAAATGCTCATTGCTTGTGTGGTCCAATTCTACAGACGAGCTACTGTAGCTCAAATTGCTCAAGAAGTCAATGCTGTTAATGCTCAATGGTTCAGAACTGTTTTGAGTGGTTATAATGTTATGCCTGATCAGTATATAGAAATTAAATAGAAATAGAAAAACTGTCAAAACTATAATTATGATCATATCAATCATGTGTTAAAAAATCCATGAAAGTCTTTGCATTAGCACTAGTTCGAATCAAGCATGAAAAATGTGTGTAATCAGTCCAATGGAAAGCACCGTTGGGGTGACATCGCGAGCAGAAAAAATATCTAAAAATAAATAAATAAATGGCCGGCCAGTCAGCAGCAAGCTCGCCTGTCCAGCAAGCTTGAAGAGTGCTGTCTGCAACCCTGGACACTGTGGGCACTGCCTCCATGCCAGGTTCTGCCCCTTCTTTTTTTTTTACCCTTACCGAGGTGTCTAGGTCTTGGGTGCAGCCCTATTCGGCCCATCCCTTAAAAAAAAAAAAGGTGAGTTTATGGGACGATCCACCTGGTTGTGGCTAGCTATTTCTCCCCGGATGATGCATCATCCCTAAAAAAACCTGCCTGCCACCAAGTCCCTTCAAACTACCTCGGTGCTAGTGGGCAAGGCTTATGCCTCAGCAGGTCAGGCTGTTTGCACACCTGCAGGCTGATCAGGCTGACCCGCTATGGTAGTTAGACGTGGGAGACGTTGCGTGGTCAGAAAGCCAGAGCTTCGCTGTGCGACAGACTTAGCAATTAGGGCATCTAAAGAGACCACTAGGGCCATTGGCTGGCCTATAGCCACTTTTGTGTCTACTGAAAGGCACCTGTTATCTCCCACATTGCTCTCGTGGGTGCTGCTCGGCAGGCGCAGACCCAACCACAACCCTGCACCTCTGCAGTGCGTCGCTACTCAAGGCCAAAAAGTTCTTATACAGGACCATTTGGCCCTTGGAAGGGGCGCTGTCCCCCTCAGTATACAGTGCCCGCCCTGGCCGGTGCCCTCAGGGTCTAGTCTGTTAACCCTGGCAGTTTTAGTGCTTTTCAGCACGGCCAGCTCCGGCAAACACCTCCTTGTTCCGCGGTACTATAGCAGACTTGAAGGGTTCGCCGTCTCGCCGGAGGCCCCTAGAGCTGCACCTGAGTGTAGGACCGGCTATAGGCACACCAGAGGTCTCAAGAGACTAAATCTCTTAATGGACTATCTGGCAATCTGACAAATGTGTTTTATGGGTTCTGCGTGTCTCTTCCGCCCCGGTACAACTGGGCGTGCCCCACCCTAGTGGGGCCCAAGCAGGCTCTGGTCATGGAACAAAGGAAGTTCCTGAGGTTTTTTTTCGAGGCCAAAGCTTACCGATTTCAGGTACTTCTGTTTCGTCTTGCCTTCTCACCCCGCAACTTAATGATTTGAGCTACAGATGCTCGTTTGTTGGATCAGAACAGATGGGCCAGCCATCGTTCCCCAAGTGCATCAATGAGCCTTGGCCGCCCATGACCCTGTTGCTGATTCATCATTGTTACTTCCTTTAACCCCTTTTGCTGCAAGAGCTGCTGTTTTGGAGATGCTCTGACCCAGTCGTCTAGCTATTGCAATTTGGCCCTTGTCAAACTCAAAATATCAAATCCTTACGCTTGCCCATTTTAACTGCTTCTAACACATCAACATTGAGGACAAAAATCTTACTTGCTGTCTAATATACCCCACCCAATTACAGGTGCCATGATAAAGAGATAATCAGTGTTATTCACTCCATACTCTTATGTCATAATTTTATGCTTGGTCGGTATATAGTGGCACTGAGTAGGCCACTTAAGTTCATCAACACCAGACTTGGCATAAAACTTCATGGACCTCACTTTGTACACAAAGACACTGTGATCTTGGTACAGATTATGGCTAAGTGAGGTGAAATGTTAATGGATTAAGCATACAAGACATTGAAGACAAATTCGTACTAAAATAGCTTGGGTAAGGGCTATATATAGCTGTGATTGTCAGGCGTTCAAATCTATTAGCCATATACAGTAATCCCCCGTTTATCACGATAAACGGATTAGTTTATGTGGCAAACGCAATTCCGCGATAAACCAAGGGCATGAGATTTGAACCGCGGTAAAGCAGGGGATTACTATAGTATAATTTTAGATATGCTACAAAGCTGTGGTTTATAAAACAATGTTGAGAAAATCCTTTTTTTTTTTTTTAAAGATGCCATTTTAAATGCCATTTGGACACTGAAAACTAATGTTTTTCTATGCAACAGGACACATATCCTAAGCCTGCAATTACACAGAACATAAATATACTAATGCACACTAAGGGTTTTTAAAAAGGGTATGAGGATACAACCTGAGATCATTCAAAACCTCTTAGGGCCTGTCAGGTTAGATAATTATTGTTGCTTTGCTCTATTTCACGTCTCACTATAGATTTCTATTTGGATTCAAATGCAGGCTCTGCTTTAGCATTTTGAGTCGTTGATATGTTGGACGTTTACTCTTTCCCCAAATCTGAGATTCTATTTGTATAAAGTATGTTTTCCAGAGGGATGACTCCATGTTTTGGCAAACCTCCAAGTCACTGCTCTCCCTGCTGCTAACAAACATTGCCACAGGATCATGCTGCTACAAAGTTTGTAGTGATGTAGTTCTGTAGTACTGTAGTACTGTAGTGAATTAGCTAGGTGATGAGATGTTTCTGATTTAAGTTAAGTGTAATGCCTTGTGTACAGTTCAAATAAGTTAATCTCAGGTTCTACATAGTAGTTTTTGTCTAAACACTGCAGGTACTGTTGCCTTCAGAGCGATAGTATCTAATGGTTCGTGATCACCTTTCTGTCGATTGCCATTTTCATTCTTTTCTTAGTTTGTCACCGCTAGGTCTATGAAAAATCTTAGGTAGTTTTATTTAAGAAACCTAAATACTTTGAATACTATAGGCTTTAAAATCAGTATTATTCAGTCAATCTCATAATGTCAATGCTATGCATGATCAGTGTATGTACACTATCAGTACGCATAGTAATATGTATAGGTTTATGCACTTAATATGACCAGGTGTATCTCTTGGCACAAGGCCAATTCTTAATCTCTTACACAGTTTCACCATTTTGACAGATGGGCTGCCCAGATGAGCCCGTCTATCTAATGTAAGTGATGAAGGGTGCCAGTGCATGGCTATCTGCTACAGTCCATAATATTGAATTTAAATGTTAAACTAAATAAGAGCAGTCATTCCTGGAAAAAATGACCCAGATGGTGGTGAGATTAATTGTACTAATAGGAGTAGAATGCTAGCCAAGGACACTGATAAAGTTCTTAGTGTTAGAGTGGGGACTAGGTGAGATCACAACGAAACAGTAGTGCTAGAATGAGTCAGTATTCATGAGAATGTAAATATCAAAGCAAAGTTGGTGTTTCTTAACCTATTTACAAGCATACACTGAACATATATATGCAAAAAATTGCATGGTAATTATTACTGCGTGGATTAAATTCAACAGCATTTATTTTTCATAGAAGTAGAAGCTCCTGTTTAGCACAGTGGAACAGTGGTACATTCAAACCTTTGCAACTACAAATGTAATGAATTTTAGAGTGCTAAATAGTGCTTAAATGTGATTTTAGATTCTTTTTAAGATATTTTGTCACTCACACATACAATAGACAGGACAAGACAATTGGTATCCTCTTTTATATAAAACAATCAAGGAAAATCAAATGAGATCATTTGAAATGTAATGCATATTCGACACACATAGCTGAAAACTCCATAAATGTCTGCACACAATGTACCTTGTTAATGGTTTGTAAAATAAAAGAGATAGCATCAACTCCAAAGTGACAGAAGCAGCTGGATCAGCTGTCTTGCAAAATGAGAATGAGACTTACAGTTCCACAGAGAACGAACTGTTATAGTACTTTTGAAATGGCAAAAATAAATAGCAGATTATATTTTGGATATTTTTCTGCTTTGGATTACAGCCAGCAGGGTTAAATAATTGAGGATCACTAAAATAGATGATCTGATTGGTATTAAACAGTTTTCTCTTCATATCTTTAACACAGAAATAGATGGAAGCATATTCACTATAGACATAAAGTCTGTGGATACTATGAAGAACGTTACAGACTAAGTTTAAGACTAATTAAATATGTTTTATCCCGTTTAAATCAGATATAATCTGTGCATTTTGAAGTAATTGGATCCAATTCTGTACATATTCAATAAACTGTAGTAGTATAAATGAATTATGTATGTGCAAAGTGCCCATTGTTTCCTCAATGGTCATAATAAGCCTGAAAAAAAAAACATTGTCTTAGAGTAATCCGAGCATTTATTAGAAAGAAAATACAAAACAAAAAACAACCAGCATTAGTAGCTGATGCATAACATATAGAGCCAGAGAAAAGCAGCAGTCATACCTCAAAAAGTAAAATCTGCATGACCAAAAAGCCTTTTCACTTGAATGAGCAAGAATTTGATGAACAAAAAAGGGATTTGCTTTATGTTCATCAATAAACCCCAAAATCTGCCACTAGGCAATACAAAAAACATGAATAGGGTAAGGCTTTGTCTAGTTTGAAGCGAGAGTATTGTAAATAGGAAACAGAGCTAACTTCAGAGTCTCTTGTCTCTGCTTGACAGTGAGTGATTGCCCTTCTCTGACCCTCCTGATGGCCGTAAGGATAGACGCAATGCAGGCAAAGAAATGCTGCACGCATAAGGGTCAAATCCCTTATGACACTCAGATAAGTGGTTCTCTGTAATGGAGAAAGCACAATCTTCTTGGCGTTTAGCCGAAACTTCAAGTGAGCGAGAACGACATCTCGATGCCAGACCGCTAACTGCTCTGATCAAGATAATATCAACCAATTGTCGACATAGTTTAGGATGCGAATGACCTGAAGTTTTAGGGGAACCAGAGCCACCCAAGTGGGAGCCTGTTGCAGCAGTCCCCTTTAAGTTCAGAGCTGCTCCCAGTGAACCAGTCACCAAAACATCTGTTATTACTGTTTAACTATGCAACAATAACAATAACAACATATAACATGTGCAATAGTAGTAATTTAAAACCGTGCAATATTACCTGTGTGCAATATGTTTAATAGTGTAACGACTTACTCATAGTCTATTTTTTGCTTCTTTTGTATTTATACATCTTCTTCTTCTTCTTTTGGCTTCTCACATTAGGGGTTGCCACAGCAGATCATTCGTCTCCATACCCCCCTGTCCTCTACATCTGCCTCTTTTAACCCACCTGCCTGCATGTCTTCCTTCACCACATCCATAAACCACCTTCTTGGTCTTTCTCTTTTCCTCCTTCCTGGTGGCTCCATCCTCAGCATTCTTCTACCAATATACCCCATGTCCCTCCTCTGAACATGTCCAAACCATCTCAATCTCGCCTCCCTCACCTTGTCTCCAAAACGTTCTACATGAGCTGTCCCTCTAACAAACTCATTTCTAATCCTGTCCACCCTCATCACTCCCAATGAAAACCTCAACATCTTCAGCTCTGCTACCTCCAGCTCCACCTCCTATCTTTTACTCAATGCCACTGTCTCTAAACCATACATCACAGGTCTCACCACAGTTCTATAAACTTTCCCTTTCACTCTTGCAGATACTCTTTTATCACAAATCACTCCTGCCACTCTTCTCCACCCACTCCACCCTGCCTGCACTCTTTTCTTCACTTCTCTAACACACTCTCCATTACTTTGCACTGTTGACCACAGGTACCTGAACTCCTCCACCTTCTCCACCTCTTCTCCCTGCAACCACACCACTCCACCACACTCACTCTCATTCACACACATGTACTCTGTCTTACTCCTACTGACTTTCATTCCTCTTCTCTCGTGTACCTCCACCTCTCTAGACTCTTCTCTACCTGCTCTTTACTCTCACCACAAATAACAATATCATCCGCAAACATCATAATCCCTGGAGACTCCTGTCTGACCTTGTCTGTCAACCTGTCCATCACCACTGCAAACAGGAAAGGGCTCAGAGCCAATCCTTGATGCAGTCCAACCTCCACCTTGAACCATTCTGTCATTCCTACTGCACACTTCACTGCTGTCACACTGTCCTCATAGATGTCCTGCACCACCCTCACATACTTCTCTGACGCACTTGACTTCCTCATACAATACCACAACTCCTCTCTTGACACCCTGTCCCTTTCTCTAAATCCACAAACACACAATGCAACTCTGTCTGACCTTCTCTATACTTCTCCATCAACATTCTCAAAGCAAATAATGCATCTGTGGTGCTCTTCCTCAGCATAAAACCATACTGTTGCTCACAGATGGTCACCTCCTCTTTCAGCCTGGCTTCCACTAATCTTTCCCATAACTTTATGGTGTGACTGATGAACTTAATTCCCCTGTGGTTACTGCAGGTCTGCACATCTCCCTTGTTCTTAAAGATCTGGTCCAATCGACTTTCCACTCTTAATCCTCTCAATTGCTGCTCTCACTTCCTCCTCACTAATCCTATCCACTTCCTGCTCCAACCACTCCACACCATCCAACCTTCTCTCTCTTATTTTCCTCATTCATCAGCTGCTCAAAATAATCCCTCCATCTTCTCAACACACTCTCCTCACTACTCAACACATTTCCATCTCCATCCTTTATTGCTCTAACTTGCAGCACATCCTTCCCAGCTCGGTCTCTCTGCCTTTGCCACATCCCTCTTTACCTGCTGTCGCATATCCTTGTACCCCTGTCTACTTTTCTCATCACTCTGTCGATCCCAATTCTGTTTTGCCAACATCTTTCTCCTTATGCTCTCCTGCACTTCCTCATTCCACCACCATCTCTCTTTGTCTTCCTTTCTATTTTCAGATGTCACACCAAGTACCTTTCTAGCTTTCTCCCTGATCACTTCTGCAGTACTTCTGCAGTAGCCCAATTATCAAATAATGAAAATAAATAAATTCTGTCTTTGTATTTCCATGCAATGTGAGGAGGCTAGGGTCAGCCAAAATACAGACCACTAGAGCTCAGAGGGTTAAGGCCCATGCAGAAGCTTGGCAATATCAGTGCTAAACTTCCAAACAGTAACAAAGAACCACTGTGCTACCACTTTCCAATAAGCTCCTTATTGCAAAAATAATTGCTAATGCAATTCATTAATTAATTGATGCAATTAATTGCTATGCTACTGTTTGTTATCTGTTTGTGTGTTTCTTTTTAATAATTAAGTCCTGACTGTCTTTTATTTTTTCCTGATTTGATTATTATCCTCACACTATAATGAGTCTGGTTTATCACACATAGTTAATGCACAAGCTATAGTTATAAACATAAATGGCTATTAGCAATATTCTGTTCACGTAAATGCTGAATGGGTTATAAGCCCTTGTGTAAGACTTACCACAACTCCAGTATCTGTGATCTCCTCTCGGTAGGTAAAGTTGCATATTGCCCAAGCCAGATAGTAAGTAGACATGCGAGGTGTCCTGTAAAAATGATTGGTGACCCAGCCATCCTCCTCCAGGCTGAATGCCTCAATGGGCATATTAGAGAGGGACTGATAAGCGGCATCATGCCTCAGTCTCACAATGAAGGTGGCTTTGTAGATCGGCTCGTCAAAACAAGGGAAAGCCTTCCTCGCATGAGTCGGTGAGAACTGGGTCACAGCGAGATACCTGTGAAGTGGTGAGAAAGTGAAGAAAAGCAGAGTTAGAAAAGAGAGCGAAGAAAGACGAGGGCAATACAATGATTTGGAGTGGAGAAATTGAGGGATGTAAACAATTGAAAGAAATATAGAGAAAATCATGGGAGATAAGAAGAGAGAAAATCAGGTGAGGACAAATGGAAAGAGTGATGAGGCAAGGGAAGGAGAGGAAAATAAGAGGAAATAGGGAAAAAGATTCAAATGGAGATGAATATGTATTTAAGGTTTTTTTAAGTGAACAATTAATCACAAGTGAAAAAGTAATGCACTTGTTGTCATAGCTCTTTAAAAAATTTACTGTGATTTTTATATGTATCAATAGTTATGGAAAATTTCTTAAAGGCAACCTTATTTGATGTACAAATTCTAACAAAGAATCAAAATAGAAAGAATATTAAATGTTTGTCCAGCAATAAAAGTAAGCAGCAGCCCCCCACCCTCTTTCCCCCCCTAATATAGCCAATTACTACCCATCAGGCAGCTTTCCCCATCACACAACATGCACGCAAAGCCAGCCAATCGCAACATTTTAAACTGCTGCTCATGCGACATTAAGAGGTTGCATGATACATTCGGAAGGAATCGCTATTCATCTCCTTCTGCATGAGGGAGTTTAGAGATTTATATAATTTGTTAGTGTCACTGTGATTGATATAGAGGGAGGGGTGGCATACTCTCACTCTCGTTTCAGTCATAGTGACATTAGTGAATGGGGAGTGTGAGCTACCCTTTGCTCTTTGAAAGCATGGCTAATTTAGCTCTCTTTGGCTCCTGGCCACAGATGGCTATAGGATGGTTGGAATTTGAACTCATGATCCCTGGATTCTTTACAGCTCCTGATTAAATTCAATTCAATTCAAGTTTATCTCTAGAAACCTTTTCATAGTGGACATGTCTTGAAGCAGCATTACAGAAATTAAGAATTATAGAACAAAATTCCACTTATGTTTTAATGCATGTGCATGTTCCTTGATGATTAAGCCTGGGGCAACTGTGGCAAAGGAATAACTCCCTTCGATGGTGTGAGAAGGAAACATTGAGAGGAACCAGACTCAAAATGGAAACCATCCTCATTTAAGTTAATAAAAAGTCAATGGAAAAAGGCTTCAAAAAACTGAAAGAACTTAGATATACAACATTGTTTAGGCTAGAGTATTCTTAATCCCGCTCCCACCCGCTCCCAATGAATTTCTGACCAATACTGGTTGCGGGAGCCTGTACATTCTTACACAATCTTTATAAGCTGTGATAAAATGTTCACAAACATTAAGGCTACAATTAACTTACAGAATAATAAAAGACCTTGACAAATGACAAATGACTTGTTTTCTACTTTTTTTTCATTAGCCTTAAAAAACTCTAACTGATAAATAACTTTCGAACTAACTGCATGACTAGTGGGACTCGTATCTTTGTTTAAATGCCCACTCCCACCCGTGGCAAAACCGTCCGCTTCTGTGAAATCTGCGTCCTGCGAGACCCAATCCCAATGCAGCCATCAACCCAATGCAGCCATCATATATATATATATATATATATATATATATATATATATATATATATACACAGTGAAACCTCGAGTCATGACCTCAGCGCTCATGACCTTGCATGCTCGCGACTTTCATTCCGACCGGCGACTCTCATTCAGATCGGCTCGTGAGCAACCGCGAGCTGCTCAAAACGCTAGTTTTAACATTTCTAATCAAGGTTTATCTCATTAAAATTGTCTAAAAAATGCTTTAAAACTATTTTTATTTTGTATGGAGTGAAATGGTGTTATTTACTCATTTAAATCGATTTCGTATAGTGTTCTTTTGGTTTTTACTGGGTTATATATATATATATATATATATATATATATATATATATATATATATATATATATATATATATATATACCAATAACCAATGTGCAACTTGTATAGCAGTACAGCTTGACTGTCCTCTAAAAATAATTCAACATACAGCCATTATTGTAAAAATAGCTGCCAACAAAAGTGAGTACATTCTAAGTTAACTTAAGGATCACTTCCTGGTTTGGGAACAGCACCATGCAGGACAGACGAGCCCTCCAGAGGGTGGTGCGTTCAGCTGAACGTACCATCCACACCGAGCTCCCTGACCTGCAGGACATCTACAGCACGCGGTGCAGGACCAGAGCCAGGAAGATTGTGAAGGACCTCAGCCATCCCAACAATGGACTCTTCTCTTTGTTGCATTCAGGGAAACGCTTCCACTCTCTGAAAGCGTACACAAAGAGAATGAGGAGGAGCTTCTTCCCGCAGGCCATTCGGTGTTTAAACCAGGAAACACCCAGGATGTAAAAGCTGGTCCACTCTCTCCATCATCACAGTTCTTCTCTGTACAGATCTCACCTTTCGCACCACTACACTTTAAGCTCTGGACTTGCACAGCAAAGTGCACTTTATATTTATTCATTTTATACCACACCATTCTGGACACGGACACTTTATGGACACTCTATACCGCACACGGACACTTACGGACCCTTACACCACACCATACTGCACACGGACACTTTATGGACAACCCACCACTAAAATTGTCTATAGTTTACACTTTGGTACACATTGTTTACTGTTTCACTGTCTACTGTGGTTTTTCTTTGTATATACATTTTTCTCTTTGTTACATACATATCTTATATATCCTTTATACCTTATATTTTATTCTATATAGTTTTTATACTTAATTTATCTGCTTTTGTTTTTTTTTTGTTTTTTTTTTTCTTTCTCCCCACCCTATTCCCCTCTTGCCGGACCATCGTATAAAAGCATTTCACTGCATGTCATACCCTGTATGTATGTGTATGTGATGAATAAAATTTGATTTGATTTTGGTGATTTGAGGTGAACATGTCAAAACTGTGTATTATTCTGTGTATAAACTGTGTAATATTTTGAGTGAGCACCAATGTTATCTACATTGCCTTGATTCTCCTGGCCATTGAATTCATCAGTGCTGCACAGGTTGGTCCTGGGTTCCTCTTCCACTTTTTCCAACCATCTACCACCACCATGCTGAACATGTTCTGAGCCAAACAAGTTTATTTTAGTCTCATCAGATCACAGGACATGGTTGCAGTAATTCATACTCTTGGACAGGTTCTCTTAAGCTCTTGGACAGGTTGTCTTAAGCTCTCGGACAGGTTGACTTCCTTCTGGGATGACGGCCATACAAAACGACTTGTTGCAGTATGAGACGTATGGTCTGAGCACTTACAAGCGGACCTTCTGCTTCTGCAACTTCTAAATGCTGGTAGCACTCATGAATCTTTTTTAAGCCAGCTTCTGCACCTGATGCACAGCACGAGGACTCAACTTTGATCAACCCAGGTGAGGCCTGTTTCGAGTGGAACTCGTCTTGGTAAAACTCTGTATGACCCTGACCACTGTACTATAACTCAATTTAATAGGAATACCCATCTTTTTATAGCCTAGGCCATCTTTGTGGAGAGCAACAATTCTAATTCTCAAATCTTTAGATAGTTCTTTGCCTTGAGGTCTTTGAACATTCAATGGTCAGTTTGAGAGAACTTTACTCAAAGCACCAAATTCTAACCACGCTGACAAAAAATACCGTAATTTCCGGACTATTAAGCGCACCTATTGAATTTTACAAAGATTTGTATTTTGAACATAAACCTAATGAACAATAAACAATAAAACTAATGAACTTTACAGAGGCTTTAACAAAAGACAGTGCCTGTTACAAGACTTGTATCTAAACAGTAGCCTACCAAGAAAGTCATTGTTCACTGTCTTCCTCCTTTCTTTCACAACAATTTCTCTCGGGAGTTCTTTTGGCAGCGTCGTGCATTTAAAAATCACAAACAGTGAAGCTTTTCTCCCGATGCCATGCAGCTCAGAACACAGATGAAATGCGTTTTTTCATGCCCGGTTGTTTTCAGCCTGACGAATGATTCACATGTCCGAGTGAGCGGCAGGTCAACCGTCAAAGGAACCTTTTACATATTTATGATGTGGTGCGGCCTGATTCAGTGGGAGCGCATCTAATTTAATATAAAGTGTTTCATTGGTTCACCCGAACCCCTTCGGCAATTTCATTGGTCTAATGTTATGGGGCTCAGTTTTTTGGCTTGAAGCTTGTGAAACCGTGAAAAACCCAGGAAAAATCCATAAATTAGCCGCTTTATTGTATAAGCCGCGGCGTTCAAAGCGTGGGAAAAAAAGTAGCGGCTTATAGTCCGATAAATACGGTATACAAATTTGTATGGTCCTTTCAAGCAGACCAAAAAGATTATGTGAAGAATAGGACATGTGGCTTTGCATGGTTAAACAATACACAGCTGTTATAACTTGGTGTACACTTTTCTTGCCAGCTATTTTGACAATAAAGGCTGTATGTTGAGGTTATTTTTAGAGAACAGTAAATCTATACTTCTATACAAGCTGCACACTGACTACTCTAAAATATATATCCAAGTTTAATTTCTATGTTATTGTCCCTTGAGAAGATATACCTAGCTCCTGAGGTACCAGTGAACAGTCCTGTCATTTTCTTCTCTCGAATCCACCTGATTCAAACCTCTGGATAGTTCTCTTTAATTGCAGACCACTCAGTGCAACTGAGGATGGTTCCACATGAACACCCTAAAGATCCATGAAGTTACTAAGCCAGTCACAAACTATAAGAGTTTATTTAGACTGTACAGTTATTAATATAAACAGTCTGCTACAATGGCTTAGGACTGCAGTTGGTATAAACTTTTCTAGCAGTTCACTAAACAGCACACCTCTGCAATGTTAAACTATGATGAAGTGACATTTGCTGCCACCCAGATGAGAATGGTTTAGTTTTGAGTCTGGTTCAAAACAACTTTCATATCTTATACCATATCAGAGAGTGTTTTTCTTTGCTACTGTCACCACTAGCTTGCTCAATAGGGATAAACTTATAGGGCCTAAACTTATAGGCAGTAATGTATAAATGTATATTTTATAGCCAATTTGCTTATTTCTGTAAAACTGCTTTAGGACAATGTTCATTGTTAAAAATGCTCTAAAATAAAAATGTAATTGAACTGAATTAAGCTTTGGCGCATGATAAATAATCTAGTTCTGTAAAATCTGGTTCTAATTCTGATGTGCACTGAATGATAATATCTCAGTCTTTTAAATATGTTCAAAGTTATGGGAAAGAGAATTGCATGAAAAAAGATAAAAGCAGTAAGAGGCTGGGGGTAAATCTCCACACAGCTGTAGCAGCTTGGCTCTGCTGCTGACATCTTGATGGAGATTCCCATTAGAGCTCTCCAAAGTAAAAGTTAAGAGCTAGTCTAAGAGTAAGTGGAAGAAATGTGACTTTCTCACCCAAGAGATTTGAATCATCTTCATGCTGGAAATTTGTCACTGCATCTCCAGCCATGACCAAACCCACAAATGCTAAGCAGATGTGAACGATGGAAGCTGGCATACCAGTCCAATTTGTTTCATATAATGTGCCAGATGCTAATCCACCTCTTAATACCACCACTATCACGTCGCAATTATAGAAACCATCAATACTATACAAAAACACAATATAACAACACATGGCATTACAGAGAGAGAGACATTTCGCATATGGAGGGTAAATACCATTTTACTAAAGCAAGCTCCAAACCTCTACACTACAACCGCAACTGTGCCACCTACATCATCTTGAGCAGTTCAGAACCAATATTTGTCTAATAACATGACAAAAAATATAGAAAAAATAAAATAAAATACAACCTACACCGGCGATGCATACTCATAATTTGCACCGCTTCTCAGAGGCTGTAAGCCAGTGGTACCACTCGTATTCAATGGTCTGTAAGTGGCGAACAAACCCTTTCCCAGGCTGAGACAAGCAAGCTAGCTTCGGGGTTTTGGCCGAACTCTCCTTACAATGTCTAACTTTTCTTAAAAATGGTTTGAGACCAAATCAATTTTTCTTCCTCCGTAGCCATAAAAAAGTCTAACTCAGAGGCGAATTTGAAATCTAAGAGATTTATTTCTTATAGAGACTAAGGTAAAAAGGCCAGCAGTACAGACTTTGAAGGTCCTGGGCAGATTAGATTGACATGGCAGCACGTAGAGGCTGAAATCTGATTTGACAAAAAATTTTACATACACGTACTGGAAGCAGTGCAGCCAAGAGAAACGCTTCAAAATGAAGAGAATTAACTGTTGGGAATAAATTAATACAATTTCATGAAACAAATATTAGAATTTAGGTTGTAAATGTAGGTCAGTGCTTCTGATAGTGTTTTGGCCAGCAGAGAAGGCTTTGCTGTCCCTGACGGCCCACCAATGCTAAAAGCAACAGCGACATTTCAAAACTAATCTGTAGCGTTTGATTATTTATATATACAATATGAGACAATATGTTTTCTTGTTCATAAGCAAGACATGTCTAAAAATATCTAACCTACACATGAACTTCCTATTCCATTACATTCAGGTGCCTTTTGGCAAAGCAAGAAGTCATATGTCTTTTACAGAGGAGTAGTTTCTGTCTGGCCACTCTAGCAGGAGTGTTGCAGACATTGCTGTCCTTTTGGAAGATTCTCCCACATTACAAATTTTTTTTTCCACTTTGGCTTGGACTCCAAATGATATGAATATTTGTGAACCACAAAAAAAGGAAACTATCAAAAAATCTAATTAGGTAAAATTCAGGGTGCTGTTAAAAGCTGATAAAAATCCCAAAGTTTTCCTCTTATCCACATACTGCATTATCTAGGATGTAGAGACCATATGCTTTGCTATACAATATGTAGTCCACATATTTAGAGAGAAGCAAGCAATTTATCTATGCTGGCAATCAGAGATTATAACTAATGTAGAGAACTGTTTTGGATGCAGGACTTCCCTGACATTGTTGTGAGTCTCACAATGTTTTTTGCCCAGAATGCAAAAATAATTCTGGGATTTAAAACTAGCTGCTAAGATCTGGTCAAATCATTTGCCAACATCTTTTTGCGAAACAGAATGTGCCTGGGGCTTCCCACAGCCCAGACCCCCCATGTTAAACTAGGGTTTTTCAAGACCAGAGATTATAGCTGGTTTTTGTTCTAGCCTGCATCCTAGACAAAGTGCTACTATATGTGTGTATCGATGTAAAGGGGACTGCCTGTAGCATGAACGGTCACTAGGGTCAGCTGCTGCATTGGCAAATATTTTACAGACTTTGTATTGATATATTAAAGCAATATGGAGGGTTGAACTATATGCAGTATATACCAGAAATGTCTGTTCATGGGGATGAAAATAAATCAGGAACAAGTTCTTTGCACCCAGGATCAGACAGTACTTATTTCAGATAGTGTTTTAAAAATATGCAAAACATAAAAAAAATCACAGCATGACTTTATATTATGTATGTTTATAGCATGTACACTGTATATTCACCACCATTTCTGAAACATTATCTGCACTCAAATAGCAATATTTCTAATGAAAATCTCAACATTACAGGCTTCCAGTGTTGCATGTAATTTGAGAATTACATGCTCAGTCTTTTGACATGCACAACACCAGCCATAAAAAAGTCTATCCATTTTGCATTTCTAATCTTAATGTTACCAAATTAAATGAGGGTCGGATAACTATTTGTGTTTAGGAAATCACTTTATAGGATACTGGTATTGATAGTATGAACCTGTGGTGAATATCTGATATGAATCTAATTGTCGAATTCTGTAAAATGCTGGTTTAATTTGGCCTACAATCAGTGTATATGGACGTCCACAAATCAACACCTGCTCTTCAGGTCAGATTAACAAAACACACATGATTGCTGTTCATGCACTGGCTTTTATGCATACCAAACACAATCATCTGGTTACTTATCCGTATTAATAAGAACATTGTACAGGGTATTTTCCAAATGACTTTGGATTTTATTGAAAGCTAAGATTAACCTACCATGACCTTCAAGGTTTAAGTTAAATGAGATGATGTGCTCCTAGAAGTTATAGGTACAGTGGTCCCCCGGTTATCGAATGGCTCGGCTATCGAACATTCCGGTTAGCGAACGGTTTTCCGAACGAAATTTGGGTCAGGTGAACGAACAAAGTTCCAGTTATTGAACGCCACCCATGCTGCCCAACCCAGCGCGAGGGGAAGAAACTGCTTCCGCTTCAACCATCGCTGAGTAAGCATCTATCGCAACTTCTGTTTGTGAACAATATTAGTGATATTTAGCGGTAAGTACATTAATCATTTTGTTTCTTACTCTTGTAAAGTTGTTAATTTATACTTTTACCGAGCCAACACAAAATACCCGCAGAGATCGGGATAATCCGGCAAAAGGCAGTCCATAAATAATATCCACGGTGCTTTACGGAGGAAGCCCGATTGCGATAAGCTCAATGTGGGCGGGGCACGCATAAGCGAAGGAAAAGGGCATTCCCTGAAGCACCATGATAGCCACTGTAGGGGGCGTGGCAAGGGGATTCCGGCTAAAAACAGGAAAAAAGTTCGGAAACGGATTAATTGGTTTTCCATTATTTCTTACAGGATAATTAGGTCCGATTTTCGAACATATCGGATTTCGAACGGTTTTAAGGGACGAATTAAGTTCGATAACCGGGGGACCACTGTATTTCCATTTGTCTGTTGGTTATGCTGAAATATCTGAATAGGCATCAGTATATATATATGTGTGTGTGTGTGTGTGTGTGTGTGTGTGTGTGTGTGTGTGTGGCCCAGACTTCTACCTCACACTAGATGTTACATTTTTGGATTTCTGTCTCAGAATAAGAAAATTACAGGATGATAATTTCCTAACTAACTTCAAGGCCATTTCTAGCCTTTTTGGCAGAGATTAATGTTGCCCCCAATGGATCTGAGCCCCCCAAAACAATGCTCCACCCCCACATCATACAAATCATTCACAACCTTCCATTAAAAAGGTTTAAACACATTTAATAATTATTGCAAAGTTGCATAAATCCAAGTATGCAAACATATACTTTATATAAAACTTCTGAAGAAAAAAAACAGGTAATCATTTAAATGGGCATTGGCAAGAGCGGTGGCAGGGAGCTGGTTGCGCCCTAGGTGACTGCTTAGTTTAGCTGAAAGGTGCTGAATAACTTTTTTTGTGAAAATGTTTGAGTGAAATATCTTCATACACATTTATATTAAAATGATTTACACCTATTCAACATGAAAGTTCACAAACACAGTCAGTGGTTTACCTGATCAGTAGACTGGAACATATACTTTTATTATGACACTTATTTTATTTATTTGAATACGCAATAGGCAACTTAATACTTTATTTATTTACCTTGATAGACAGAGCCACAAGAGCAAATCAGTGAGAGACTGAGTGAGCTTGGGTGAAGAAGAATTGTCTGTTATTATTCACATGTCACTTCACTCATCTCTCATTTCAGTTGGGAGAAACAGACTGCTGTTTTGTAGGATATTTTGACAGATAACTCAAATGAGCCTACTCCGCAGATTTTGTGGAGCTCCTACACAAAATTTAGTAACAGTTAGCAGGTCAGATAATATAATATAGTCTGTGATAAATGTCGCTGGATATTACAGCAACCTAATATCATGTAGGGATGATAATATATTTATATCCCACACGCCCAAAGCCAGAAAAGAATGAATTGCATCGTGTTCCTGACAATCAATCTGTCTGCTCTAAAGCAACACCCACACTGCTGTCACGAAATACGTGTAAAATAAAGCACAGATTTCAGGTTAACTGCAGAATCGTTTTGAAGTACATGTCTGCTGTAAAAGACTTGGAGGTGTAAATCACCTTTCATGGTGCAAAAAGTAAACAATTGACACTAGCAAGAAGGATATTGATCATTTAGGAGAAATGCCCCGAACTTTACATTCATCAAAGCATGATTGCAAAACACAGAGTACGTTTTTTCCTTATTTAAAGATAAACATTTGCATAGAACCATGCACATGAATAATAGGAAGGGCAATAGAGTGCTGCAGATGCAACGAGTAGAGTAAGGTTTCACAAAGTCAAATTTAAGACTTTTTGACCTTTTTAAGCCCATTAATAATGAAATGTAATACCTATTTCGCAACATCAAAAGCACACAAACATGTTGTAAGCAACTGGCCTTAATCAAGCCCTATATAAAATTTTTTCAGGCCAAGAATCAATAAACTTGCATTTCCCAACAACTGAAAAATAAAATAGATGGTACAAAAGATAGATTCAAGCCAATAATGGAAAGCTGATTGGATGTTGCATGTTGGTCTTATTTCAATACAGCAAACTATATTTGGACTAGCAAAAATAAAGAACGTCTTTAGTTTATGTATGTAACCCTAGTTCCCGGTGAGAACGAGATGCTGCGTGGAAACGATTTGGGAACACGCCTGAGTGTTCACGCTCTGAAATAATGTGTGTAATCAGTTAAAAAATCGGATGCTGGCTATCACCGGTGGGGGTGGACCAAGCCTTTAAGGCAGCCACACTCTGGGTGGAGTGAGCTCTGACTCCGAATGGAGCAGGGAGACCAGAGAACTTATATGATGATGCTATGGCATCAATGATCCATCTGCTAAGTGTCTGCTTATTGGCTGGAATGCCTCTCCTCGGACGGCCGTAGCCGACAAGCAGTTGGTCAGACTTTCTTCAGGGACCCGTCCTATGGACTTATGTGTGTCCTGTGTGCGTACCGGGCACAGCCCGTTCAATTTCTCCTTGTCTGGGGCCTGAGAAGCGGAGGATAGAATGCCTGTAAATGTACAGCTCGTTGGACGACAGAGGGCATCTTGGGGATGTTAACCATCCTGGGGTACAAAAAGGTACTGGCCATACCTGGAGAAATCTCCAGGAAGGAGGGGGCCACTGAAAGGAACTGCAGATGTCCTAATCTCTTAAGAGAGCAAATGGCCAACAAGAACACAGTCTTGATAGAAAGATGCCTCAAAAATGGGAAGCTCAAAGAGAGGCCTCAGCCTCCAGGTGCGGCAAAGAAAACACGTCACAAGAGGGACTTTGCCCAGCGACTGCCACCTTGGAGCCACCAGGAGAAAAAAAACGCCGCCCTGGTGAACTCCCTCCAAAACTCCCAGAAGCAGCGTGACGGTGTACAGATGCAGCCTCGGCCATGCCTGAGCCAAGGCGTCCAGCACTGGTGGGGCTAGATGAGTAAAGGAGAACCGGAGGGGACAGTGCGACGTCTCTTGAAATGCGAAAAAAGTCCCCTCTGCTTTGCTAAATGTCTCCCAAATCTGCTCCACCACGAGAGGGTGGAGCCGCCATTCCCTGAGTCTCAACCCCTGCCTCGACAGGGTGTCTGCTGCTTTGTTCACCTGACCCAGGCTGTAAGCTGATCTTACTTAGAGGAGCTTCCTTTGGGCCCACAGGAGGATCTTGTGTGCCAGCCTGTACAGGGGGTGCGAGAGCAGACCTCCTTGATAGTTGATGTAAGAAACCACTGAGGTGTTGTCCGTACAGATAAGCACAAGGTGATCATTGAGCTCTGGGAGAAAATGCTAGAAGCACGGCCAGCATCTCTAGGCAGTTGATGTGCCAAAGTAGATGGGGCCCTTACCATAGAGCTTGGGCGGAGTGACCACTCATGACTGCTCCCCACCCCGTGAGGGACGCATCCATTGTTAGCATTACGCAACGACTAGGAACTCCCAACACAGGGCCCTGAGACAGGAACCTGGGATCTCGACAAACATCCAAGGCATGTAGGCATTGCCGTGTGACCTTGATCGTACAAAGGGCATTGCCCTTCTGGGAGAACCAATGGGTCCAGAGCCACCACTGAAGGGGTCTCATGTTCAGAAGGCCAAGTGGGATAACACTGGGTGCAGCTGCCATGCGTCGTAGCAGTTTGCTGAACTGCTTGACAGTGGGAGGCCGCCCTTTTCTGACCTTCCTGACAACCGTAAAGATGGCTACAATCTGCACGCAAAGTAGTCAAATCCCACATGATGCCGAGATAGGTGGTTCTCTGTAATGGAGAAAGCACACTCTTTCCAGCGTTCAATCGAAACCACGAAACCTTCATATGAGTGGGAACGACATCTTGATGCCAGACTGCTAACTGCTCTGATCAAGCTAATATCAACCAATGGCTGATATAGTTGAAAATGCGGATGCCCTAAAGTCTTACAGGAACTTCCTGTGAGAAGGAAGGATGGAGACATTAAAATATGCATCCTTTAGGTCTACATTGACAAACCAGTTCTCGGATCTTATTTGAGGCACGACCTGCTTGAGGGTCAGCATCCTGAAACTAAGTCTCACGAGTGAGTGGTTTAACTGATGTAGACCCAAAATAGGACGCAACCCACCGTACATTTTGGTAACATTTTGGAGGGACCACCTCAATGGCCTCCTTCCTCAGGAGAGTGTTTACTTCTCGTTCCATGACCAGAGCCTGCTCTGAGAGAGCTGTGCAGGACAAAGGGGGTATGAGACGCGATGCTCCGTTTCTGTACCTCCCCATGGGCGGTCTCTTTAGTCGCTATCTTTAGTGGCTCTGAGAGCTAGGTTCGCCATCCAACGAAGCTCGTGAACTGGCCACCCGGGGCACCTCCCACATCCAGATAATGCAGCAGTTCAGCCTGATATGCCTGCAAGACCGCCATGGTGTGCAGGGATGCAGTGGCTTGAACTGCCAAGGCGTAAGCCTTACCCACATGCACCAACATATTACGCAGGGTTTTCGTGGGTAATGTAGGGGTCTTGAGGGAGAAGGCGATCATGCGGTATCGCTCCATACCAGTGTACTTTTTGCCCCATGATGTGTGAATGCAGAGTTTAAAAGGGGCTGAAGGGGTTTCACCCATGACCATGACACCTCAGTGTGCAGGTCTGGAAAGAACAGAAAAGGTTGCGACCTGGTGTCAGAAAGCACTCGTCCAGCTACTTCTAGGTTGCATTAGGGGAGCCTCCGGGTGCTGCAAAGAAAATGTGTTACAAATTATGTAGCTTGGCTACGGCACAGGTCACAATCCCAATGCTTACTGGCTTATTATTATTAAAAATTATTATTATTATTATTTTTTTTTTTTTACTACAAGGAGTGAGAGCACCCCCCTCGAGGAGTGCTCTCTGGGAAAATAGAAATGTGAGCAGAATGTGCGCAGCACAATGAGCGTGGCGCAATATGCGCAGATCATGCACAGTATGTGCAGAGAATCTGTGGCGAAAGTGCTCAGAATGTGCGCAGTCAGCTCCCTCGGGAACTGAACTAGCTCCATCCCAACTCCTTGATCCTAGCTCACAAAGCGCACCCCCATTCTCCTCAGAGGAAGAGAGGCAGAGCTAATGCTCTCATCGCAGGGGGAAGAAACCTCCTAAAGCAGGTGAGGGAAAAGCCTGTCTCTAAACCCTCTGCAAGGTCCATATTCAAGTCCCAGGAACTGGCGGGCCACTCCGCCTCAGTAAAAGTGGGGCCAGAAACATGAGGAGTGTAAGCACTCCCTCGGAGAGTGCTGCTCGGGGGCAGCCTGCTTTCTCGGGAACCACTGCCAGGAATTTTTTATTTATTTTATTCTGACGAACAATAGACAGTCAGTTCACCCCATACATACAGAGCACTTTGTTATCAAACAGAAGCTGGCGCTCACCTCACTCCATGTGCGTTTTATACTTCCTGGTCGTGACGTCACCCCGCTGGTGACAGCCATCGTCCAATTTTTGACTGATTGCACACATTATTTCAGAGCGTGAACACTCAGGGGCGTTCCCAAAACGTTTTGACACAGCTTGAGTTCCTGAAAGGAAGTGCTGAGGGAGCATTTCAATGAGCATTAGAAGAAGCATTATATCGGAAAATTAAGACATTTTAAATTATTTAATACCTAGAACAGTGACTTTTTGAGGCCTAAAATTTAGATTTGTATTTTTTTGGGCCTTTTAAGAACAGTGTAGTGGTGGTAAAGGTGAAGGTGGATGAGTTTAACTACCTGGGGTCAACTGTGCAAAGTAATGGAGAGTATGAGTATATAGAGAAGTGAAGAAAAGAGTGCAGGCAGGGTGGAGTGGGTGGAGAAGAGCAGGGGTGCTTTGTGACAGAAGGGTATCTGCAAGAGTGAAAGGGACCATTTATAAGACGGCGGTGAGACCTGCTATGTTGTATGGTTTAGAGACAGTGGCACTGACAAAAAGAAAGTAGCCGAAGCTGGAAGTGGCAGAGTTGAAGATGTGATGTTCATTGCGAGTGACCAAGTTAATCGTTTTGAAGACAATGTGAAAGTGGCTTGATTAAGATGGTTCGGTCATGTGCAGAGGAGGGACATGGGGTATATTGTTAGAAGAAGGCTGAGGATGGAGCCACCAGGAAGGAGGAAAAGAGGAAGGCAGAGGAGGAGGATTGTGGATGTGGTGCGGGAAGACATGCAGGTGGGTGAGTGAAAAGAGTGATTTGGAGACAGATGATCCACTGTGGCAACAGATAAAAAAAAAGAGGAAGAAGAAAAAGACTCCTGCATGGAACCTGTAAGTGAATTAACCTGCACATATTTTGTACCAGTGTTATCAAGCTTGCACAATATCATTTAACACATAATATTCTGTATATCTGGTCCCTGGTGTTTAAACAGCATCATTATTAAATTGACAAGTACTAATCTAAAGTTCGGTCTTATACATTCACAGCAGGATTGCAATAGTTGAACTGTTTTTGTCACTTTCAATTTTTTGTCAAAACATGAAAAATTATGAAATTACATACACCATTTAGGCACAACATTATGACCACCTGCCTTGTGTTGGTCCTCCTTTTGCTGCCAAAACAGTCCTGACCCATCGACAATTAAAAGCATTAACTTCTTTACCAATTTGAGCTACAGGAGCTCGTCTGTTGGATCGGACCACACGATCCAGCCTTCGATCCCCATGTGCATCAGTGAGTCTTGGCCACCCATGGCCCTGTCAACAGTTCACCATTGTTCCTTTCTTGGACCACTTTTGGTCCAAGAAACCAAAACCAGGAACTGCAGACCGGGAACAGCCCTTAAGAGCTCCAGTTTTGGAGTTGCTCTGACCCAGTCGTCAAGCGATCACAATTTTGGCCCATTTCAAACTCGCTCAAATCCTTACGCTCGCCCATTTTTCCTGCTTCTAACTAGGGATACATACAAAAAAGTGACATTGGTACATAATTGGGTCAGGACAAATGATGCCGTTATCAATACTTGCACTGTATTATGTCCTTGTACTTTGGTGTTATTGGCAAATATAAGCTGCTGCTTGTCAATTTCTGTCCTCCTCTTTCTCTCTCTCTCTCTCTCTCTCTCTCTCTATTTTTTTTTTTTGTAGGGCCATTTTATTTAAAAATGTGTTCATGTGACAGTTTCTGTTTGCCTAAAAGCATCTGTAAACTACAGTACTAAAGTTAAGCAGTAATTTAATAACCAAACTTTCAACGTATTTTTACATCATGTCTTTTTGCACCAAATTATAGAGAATAGCATCGATAACAGTATCGATAAGTATCGGTATCGGTTATCAGTGTCGATAAAATGTAAACGATACCAATCCCAACTTCTAACACATCAACTTTGAATATAAAATATTCACTTGCTGCCTAATATATCCCACCCACTAATAGGTGCCATGATAAAGAGATAATCACTTCACTTGTTATTCACAGTCATAATGTTATGCCTGATTGGTGTATAGAATTATGCAGCAAACAAATAAAACCAAAGTGTCTTTTAGTTCTGTTTCTATAAAATCTCTAATTTTTTTTATGCGCCCTGTTTTTTCAACAGTATTTTCTAGTGTTCAAGTACTTTACTTAATTTCACACTAGGAAAAATTATATTCATCTCACTATTTCTGTTAGCCTTCAAAACCAATTTCAAGTCATTATATTTGAAGGATAAACACTCAGTTAGGGGTGACTAAACCCTTGACGTCTGTACTTATACAAACATCATAAAAGCTCATTTAAAAATAAGTTCAATTAAAATCAAACTAAATTGCCTGGAATTGTTCGAAAGCTGTGTTAATTTAACACTAGAAAAATCACTCTAGAAAGTGTATATGACTACACCATGCTTCCTTTTAATTCTAACACATACCGAATCCCAAATTTCAGGTCACTAGTTTTTAATTAACACTTAAAAGGTGTATGCAAGCTCGGCTGAACAAGTGAAATGGATTTGAATCGAACTACACATGTCTAGTTACCTTTTCTCTCCGTGCAGCATATATGAGCTGCGGAAGAAGCCCAATAGTTCATTTTCTATTTGAGCGTCAAATGTGATGTTGATCTTGTATGTTCTGAGTGGCTTCATTTCCCGATGCAAAGTGATGACATAGACCTGGTTGGGAGCGTAGTGGAAGTGCCGGTGGACCCTCATCGTACCCGGTTTTTTACTATCCGAGTACACAGCCACCTTATCCACATCCAGCCTGTCCGCATGCAGCACGATGAACTTGGTAGCGTTCACGCATTCAAACTCGATGCTCACTTTGCCTGAGAAGGTGTAATTGTCCATGTACACCGAGAGCTGGAGGTCATAGTGGCGTGGGCGTAGTGTGGTTGGTAAGCGTGAATGGCGCCATGGCTGCATCTCTTCTCCTTTATGCTCAGAATTTCCATCTCGTGACTGATTGGACCCAGTACCTGGTTGAACAACTCTCTCACTGGCCCCAATGCATTTCTCAAAGCGTACTCCCAGCATCACGGCAATGGCTGTCACAATAATGAGTGTGAGGATGGAGATGGCAAAGGCGAGCACAAGTCTCTTGTGAACAGTGATGTGCTGCTCAGTGGTCCGGGGTCGCACCACCACCCCGTCGGCCCATTGGTCGGACAGTGCCCTTCCATTCCTCATGCTCAGGTCCTCAATCCCCATTGACACTTTAAATCACTGCGAAGAAGTAGAGGGCAACTGTTTGAATGCAACAACTCGTGGGAAATATAGGTGTAATTTGTATTTGGGATTTTAGCAGAGTCAAATTGTGCAGTGAATAACATATATACACCCACCAACACCTACGTGTGCCTACAGTATGGAAAAATACAGTATATACAGTATTAAACTGATGCTTCCATTTGCAATCCAAACGATAAGTACTATTCAAACTATGACTTGACAGCTACAGTACCTACAATGACCCAAACTTTTTTAACATTAACTTTCAGGCAATGCGTATAGTAAATCATTTATTAAGTAAACGTATTAAAAAGATAATTATATAAAAGTATTAACAACTTTTTTTTTTTTTAAGTTAATTATGAAATTATTAGGATTAGGTAACTATTTAAAAAAAAATCTTAAAATTGACATTGACATTAAGCACACACCATTATCCAGAGCACCCAGGAGTGCCAGCTTGGTGCAGGTAAGATTTAAACTCACAACCATCTGAGCCCAATGACTTTCCCACTAAGCTACCACCTCACCATAGAATTAATTTATATAAAATTTTTCTTAATTTAGATTAATTTCTAAAATTATAAAAGCACAGTGTGTTACATTAAAGATAACACACATTCTGGGTAGAATATCAGTTTTTTTTTTTTTGTTTCTTTATTGGTTATATTAACAACACAGTGGATTGGGTTTAGAGATTCTGTTCTCTGGATGGTACATTAAACTTTAATGGTCCAGACAGAACATACTGTTTTCCAGCCTACTGCTCTCTTTAAAGATAAAGTTAGCATTACATGAGGGAAATTTGTATTCATATTTTAGGGTATTCAATATAGTGCATGTATTTAATCCCAGTCTTTTGAAGTTGTACTGTACTCATAAATGCTAAGAAGTAAAAGATACACAAACATATGTTTGGAAATGTAAAATCGAATGAGGAAAAAGCATTCACACCAGACAAATTAACAGCATATTACTTTGTTGTAGGCAATTACAGCCTTGAGTATGTGGTACAATGTACGGTGGTTTCTCACGCTAAAGGTTACAAGGGTCCATTACATGGACTGGCAATTTGATAATGCTCTGTAAATAAAGGCTAGGCCATGCCAGCATGTGCAGCTTTTTTTTTTACAAAAACAAGTCTAAAGTCATTGTGGCTGTTTGTTTGGGGTTGTTAAATGTTGTTAAATATTCTTTTCAAATGATTAAGCTTACTGCTTATATCCTCTAAGTTGAGTACACTGTTCCAAAAACACTTTTAATTTGTCTAGATGCCTTTAGACACACACCTTTGTGTCTTTCCATGTGACTGATGGCTTCTCTATTGCATCCTTTATCAGTAGTCTGAGAGAAGCTTCGGAAATCATCCATGCCGCACCTGTTTGTGAATGATTTGTCACGGTTCTAGGTACTTTATGCATATTATCTAAACAATGGACTTCACTGACAGAGATGTTGACGGTTTTTGCTATGGCTCTGGAGCTTTTTCCATTAAAATGTTTTTTTAATCATATTCTCCCTGAGAACCTCAGGAAGCTCCTTCACCTTCTTCATGTCTGATACTTTCTGCATGACTCTCTTGTCAGTCAGGCTTTTATAATGAGGCCAGATTTTATATGCATGAAAACATTTTTTACAGTATGTATATCTGGCACTTTATTTATTTTTGTTGTATTCATGCTTTTAATATTTGAGACACTCTGGACAGATTTTTCCCCTACAACCATCTTCTCCCATGTTGTAAATTGTTTTTGATTAATTTATTTATGTCTCGTAATCGGTCAGGAAACCAACCCCAGCCATTAGGGTTTCACAAGCCTTAGTGCCGGTCCCAAGCCCCGATAAATGGGGAGGGTTGCGTTAGAAAGGGCATCCAGCGTAAAAACATAATTGCGGATAGTCCGCTGTGGCAACCCCTAATGGGAGAAGCCGAAAGAAAGTTTATTTGTGTCTCGCAATCAAGCAAAAGTAGTGGTCTAGTGGTTACGATGTGGCACTCTCACCTCTGCGGCCCGGGTTTGATCCCCGGTCAAATAATCACATCATAAAAACATGTGCCAAATCAAACATGCGGATGATCCGCTGTGGCGACCCTTAATGGGAGAAGCCGAAAGAAAGTTTAATCAAGCAAAAGTAGAGTATAGACACTAATCCCAGTCAGTTACATAGATATATGTAAAGTATACATGATGCTATTTTTGTTATTAGCTTGGTAACTGTTGTGTTTCCCAAACATAAACTTGCAGGCATTACGCAATTAGGATCAAATTTAAAATAAATGTATTTCCATGGCTAACATTTACATTGATCCAGAGTAAGGTATCTCAGTTGATCAGGTGATCAAGAGTTAAGATTCCAGCAGTGGAAGTTTGGTGGTGCTGGGATTTGAGCCAACAATCTTCTGATTAGATCAGAAGTCCAACATCTTATCCCCTAAACTACCACATCTCTAAAAATCCCTGCTATTTGCAAAGTGCTGTGAAGTTATTTACCTAAAACAGGCACATATTTTTGGCTTTAGCAGATGCCCTTATCCAGGGCAACTTACACGCATCTTATTTTTTTATACAGCTGAGCACTTATAGATTAAGGTCCTTGCTGAAGGCCACTTGGTGGTGCTGGGATTTAAACTCACAACCTTTGAACCTTTCAGGCTAAAAAGAGACAGGTTTGCAGGTGAAAATGAATTGTTATTGAGACAAGTCAGAGGAGAATGCATAAAATGGTTTAACAAAAAAAGCATAAGTAAATAGACACTCTTTACAACTGTGTCTTTACAAATGATCTCGTCTCACAGAAGGTTCAACTGATGTCCACCCAGAACCTAAATCTGAGGATATAATAACATTTTTGAAAAGCCCTTACATGGTCTTTTTTTACAGTCTTTAACTTTCACTGACCCTGTACCAACTGTAGCCTGTAGGATTTTATGTATTGTGCTGCTGCCACATGATCAGCTAAATTCATGAATGACCATGTTGTTCCTAATGTTTCCAATAAAGTGATATATTGAAAGACATTTCTATGTCAGGGGATTTCTTTTTGTAGCTCATAAAGCAAAGGTTTCTCAAAAATATCCAGCATACCCCGTGTTCTTCTCCATGTACCGTCAGGAAACTGAATAAGAATAAAGTGTTTAAAAGCAGATCACTGAATTTACTCAGAATTTTCAGTCCAAACAGCTTCACTGAGCCTCGGCATAGGTTCTACAAGTCTCTGGAACTAGACAGATGACCTGTTCCTCCTAATCCTATCCCCAGTAGCCGTTTTGGTAATAACTGAGCTCGTCGCCATCGGCATGAGATCCTGTGACTGTGAAAGCCATAGCATGTGATGCATGTAGTTAAATTATCTGTCCCGTTGCATAAATGATTCACATCCTTATCCTCCAGGAAAACACCACTCCCATCAGAAGAGAACTGTTTTAAGCTTAGGATGAAGTGATTATCGACGAATAAGTTCGAAATGATATGCAGCTCCCCTTTAAAGTTGCCCCAAAGCCCCTGACAGTATAACACAGCATCCGTATTCTCGTTTCGTTTGTCACCCGGTTGTAGGTCTATTTTTAGCAAGCGTGCGCATATCTCTTCCAGTCTGCCTGATGTGATTTGTGCCATGCACAGGACTAAAACGAGACACAGTGTGAGGAAAAAAGACGGACGGATCATGGGTCTACAGTAAAACCTCCTTAAAGCATCCACGCTGTCTGACTGAGGATGATATCGGGGGAATGATTAGCTTAGAGAAGTTTATTTTTATTATTATTATTATTATTATTATTACTATTATTATTATTATTATTATTATTATTATTATTATTATTAAGAAATCACGCGCACGTATACTCATTCATGCATCCTTCAGTTTTAGTAAAAATAAAACAAAACATCGATGTTTGCATGCACTGCGGTCTGATTGAGATTCTTACCAGCGCCTTAACTTAACGCAGCATCTCTTTCCAGCTTCGCGGTGCTCCCTGGATCCTCGGCCCCGCCGCTCGCGCTTTAACGCTCACATCCGCCTTCAGCACGTGGACGGGGGAGGAAAGAGAAAGAAGGAGGGGGAGATAGTATATATATTTATATAAATGTATCTATATAAATATAGAATGCGTTCCGTGATCAGCGCGCGCCCCCGCTCACTACCGGATCCCGCACCAGCGCGCGAAGCTTCGCGTTTGGTTTGCGCGATGCTGCATCCCGCTACACATGCACCCGGCTGCCTTCAGCTCATCAGCTTCATCTCTCTCTCTCTCTCTCTCTCTCTCTCTCTTTCTATCTCTCTCTCTCTCACACACACACACACACACACACACACACACACACTCACTCTCTCTATTTCTCTTCAGTTTCTCTAGTTCCATACGCTCATCTACGCGTCCCGTGTCTCTCTCATCCTCTCTGTCTCTATCACTTTCTGTCCCTCTTTCTCTCTTCCACTAATGCCTTTTTATAGCTCTCTTCTCTCCATTTATTTTATCTACTGATCACATAGCTGCATATACGCACACGCACACGCAGTGTACTCAGTGGGCTTGGGTGTAAAACAGCGCGATTGGATCTGATTGGTCAAAAGGCGTGGATTAATTTTATATAACAGCACGGCTCGGACAGGATTGGATTCCACTGTAAGATAAACCATGTAGATGGTTGAATGAGCTCGTTCTGATGCGGTGTGGTTTTTGCATTAACAACTCAAACACTTGTGAATTCTACAGATTTGAAGACTGATAATAACCTGATTTAAACAAACAAAAAATAGGAAACAGTTGAGGTTGTTTTTAATTTCCTATTTAAATTTTTTTTAAGAGCAGACATTTGTGTAACATGTATATGAGAAATGACTGGAGTCAGCACTTTGTTACAGGTCTCTGTTAATTTCCCAGGCTGTATAATGTCCTCAGAACAGAAGAGTTTGTGATTTCTTGGTGTCTCAAGAAAATGACAAGCTGAAAGTAAAAGAAACTAAATAATGCTACATAACATTACATGTAAGTACATTCAAGGTAAACATGATGTATTTTTCTATTGAGTTTTGGTGTGTTGTAAAATAAGAGACATAAACCTTGACCGCAACCCTATTGAACACCTTTCGGATAAACTGACCTTCATATGTGCCTGATTCTTTCATCCACTCTACGTCTAACAAATACACAGCAGGCTCTAATGCTGGTAATTCAATCTAATATACGTATTCTCTGCAACAGAGGCAGCTCTTGGTCTTCCTTTACTGTTACGGTCCTCATTAGAGCCTGTTTTATCATAGCATTTGATGATTTTGGCAGCTGCAGAATTTCTTGCCATATGGATTTGTACAATAGTTGTAGTAGCACTCAGGGGCGTAGATTAAGTCATGACATGTCCCCCGCACTTTTTATAAAAAGTTAATTTCGTCCCCTAATTTTTTTAGTGGAGGAAAAAAAACAGGTAACACTACACATTTCGTCCCCCCACTTTTGAAATGATGGCTATGCCCCTGGTAGCACTAGTAGGGTTATTGACTCTGTACTAATCCATTCCTCTGCCTAAGACAACTGATGGTCTAAAGCACATTAAAAGGGCAAAAATGTCACAAATAAACTCTGAACAAGGCAGACCTGTGAATTGAAAGCTATTAAAGGTGACTACCTCGTGATTCTGATAAGAAAATGCCATGAGTTTGCTAAGCTGCTATAAAAACTAAATGTGGCCACTTTGGACAATCTAAAATATAAAACATATTCTGAGCCGTTTAGCACATTTTTGTTTACTACGAAACATTTGGATGTTTTCAGTATAAATGTATAATGCTGAAAATAATACAAATAAAGAAAAATGTACAATGCTGTTCATGATAGGCTTGTGTAATATGTGTGTAATACTGAATGCGGCCATGAGTTGATGATTTTGTTATATAAACGAGTTTGGCATTATTTTTCTTACCAGGGTAACTTTTTTTTTTTATTAAAGAATAGATTACACTTTTTGTTTGTTATTTATAAGGCAATTTAATATTGTGAAACATCCCTGAAACAAGTTAGTCCTTGCTATCACTTACAGAGCTTTGCAAAAGTCAACTCCTTCAAAACTCATTATATTTGTCTGGCTGTACTTTTACTGCAAACCAGTATGCTGTTAAAGTAGATTTTCAAGCTGATTCATTATTTAGTTTTGTAAAAGAAAAACTGAAAAACTGAAAAATGTTGTTTGCATAACTATTAATACTAGGTTGCAAACTTGGTTGCTGCCACTGCTATAGTTCATAGTGATATAGTGTTAGTATAGTGTTAATTAAGATTAATTGAGGTATTACTTGCCTGGAATTCGTGGCACACACAGTGCTTGTCTTAAACTTGTTTCAAAAAATATCTCATGCTTGGTCTCATATAAAAAAAAAAAAAATTACAAAAAAAAAAACATTTTTACTAGATCACTTCTTCCTGAGCAACGATTTCTTTGACGTCACTCTCTAATACAGTCTTTAATTATGCAAAGCTTTGGAAATGATTGTGTGGTGCACCTTTATCCCACTCTTAGCCACTGTACTCCGAATAACTTTCATAGTAACTGTTGGCTTCACTGAACTTTGGCTTTTGTCGCAAGGTTCCAGCTTGGTTTTTTTTTATGTTGTTGAATTTTGAGGTCCATGCTTGTTAAGGTACTAATATGTGGATCACGAAAGAGAAATTCATAACGGATCAGTCGAGGCCCAGGTTACCAACAACCGCCACAGGTATCGTTAGCCAACAGGGTACCGGTGGAAATTGGGCTACTGTTGGCTGAAGGAAGAGAAGAAGGGGAAGAAGACATCTACAGAGATGGCAGGGAAAGGAGAAGTGGAGGAGAGTGGAGGTTAGGGTGGGCACTTTAAATTATGGTACTATGACTGGAAAAGGGAGAGAGGTAGCTGATATGATGGAAAGGAGAAAGTTAGATATGCTGTGTGTTCAGGAGACCAAGTGGAAAAGAAGTAAGGCCAGGAACATTGGAGCTGGTTTTAAACTGTTCTATTATGGTGTGGATGGAAAGAGAAATGGTGTAGGGGTGATTCTGTAGGAAGAGTACAGTGAGTGTGTAGTGGAGGTGAAGAGAGTTTCTGATAGGGTGATGATCGTGAAGCTGGAAGTTGAAGGGGTGATGATAAATGTTACCAGTGCTTATGCTCCACAAGTGGGTTGTAAGATGGAGGAGCAGGAAAAATTCTGGAGTGAAGATTGTTGATTGGGGCGGATTTCAATGGGCATGTAGGCAAAGGGAACAGTAGTGATGAAGAGTTGATGGGTAGGTATGGCTTTAAGAAGAGAATGTGGAAGGGCAGATGGTGGGAGATTTTGCTAAAAGGATGGAAATGGCGGTGGAGAGTGGTGAACACTTATTTTGCAAAGGAGGATCATAGGGTGACGTATAAAAGTGGAGGAAGGTCCACACAGGTGGACTATGTTCTATGTAGGAGATGCAACCTGAAGAAGAATGGAGACTGTAAGGTGTTGGCAGGAGAAAGTGAAGCTAGACAGCATCGGATGGTGGTCTGTAGGATGGTTTTGGAGGTGAAGAAGAAAAGGAGGAGAGTGAGGACTGAAAGAAGAATAAGATGGTGGAAACTGAAGGAGGAAGACTGTGGTAAGAGATTCAGGGAAGAGGTCAGACAGGGGCTCAGTGGTGTTGAGGAGGTGCTGAATGATTGGGCAACTACTGCAGAAGTGATCAAGTAGACAGCTAGAAAGGTACTTGGTGTGACATCTGGAAATAGAAAGGAAGACAAAGAGACATGGTGGTGGAATGAGGAAGTGCAGGAGAGCATAAGGAGAAAGAGGATGGCAACACAGAATTGGGATCGACAGAGTGAGTAGAAAAGTAGACAGGAGTACAAGGAGATGCGGCAGCAGGTGAAGAGGGATGTGGTGAAAGCCAAGGAAAAGGCATATGAGAAGCTTTTTGAGAAGTTGGACACTAAGGAATTAGAAAAGGATTTGTACCGATTGGCCAGGCAGAGGGACCGAGCTGGGAAGGATGTGCTGCAAGTTAGATCAATAAAGGATGGAGATGGAAATGTGTTCACTAGTGAAGAGAGTGTGTTAAGAAGATGGAGGGAGTATTTTGAGCAGCTGATGAACGAGGAAAATGAGAGAGAGACGGTTGGGTGGTGTGGAGTTGGTGAAGCAGGAAGTGGATAGGATTAGTATGGAGAAAGTAAGAGCAGCAATTAAGAGGATGAAGAATAGAAAAAGTTGGTTGGAGAGATGGCAGTGGAGTTTTTAACAAGATTGTTTAACTGGATTTTGGAAGGTGAGAGGATGCCTGAGGAATTGAGAAGAAGTGTGCTGGTACCGACCTTTAAGAACAAGGGAGATGTGCAGACCTGCAGTAACTACAGGGGAATTAAGTTGGTCAGTCACACGATGAAGTTATGGGAAAGAGTAGTGGAAGCCCGGCTGAGAGAAGAGGTGATCATCTGTGAGCAACAGTATGGTTTTATGCCGAGGAAGAGCACCACAGATGCATTATTTGTTTTGAGAATGTTGATGGAAAAGTATAGGAATGGATGGCAGGGAAGTACAGTGGAGGTTGGACTGCATCAAGGATGGGCTCAGAGCCAATTCTTGATGCAGTCCAACCTCCACTGTCCTCATACATCACAAAAGATGTATGAGGACAGTCAGTGGAGTGGGTCAGTTGCGGGGAGAAGAAGTGGAGAAGGTGGAGCAGTTCAAGTACCTGGGGTCAACAGTGCAAAATAATGGAGAGTGTGTTAGAGAAGTGAAGAAAAGAGTGCAGGCAGGGTGGAGTGGGTGGAGAAGAGTGGCAGGAGTGATTTGTGATAGAAGAGTATCTACAAGAGTGAAAGGGAAAGTTTATAGAACTGTGGTGAGACCTGTGATGTTGTATAGTTTAGAGACAGTGGCATTGAGTAAAAGACAGGAGGTGGAGCTGGAGGTAGCAGAGCTGAAGATGTTGAGGTTTTCATTGGGAGTGATGAGGATGGACAGGATTAGAAATGAGTTTATTAGAGGGACAGAGCATGTGAGATGTTTTGGAGACAAGGTGAGGAAGGTGAGATTAAAATCGTTTGGACATGTTCAGAGAAGGGACATGGGGTATATCGTAGGAGAATGCTGAGGATGGAGCCGCCCGGAAACAGGAAAATAGGAAGACCAAGGAGGAGGTTTATGGATGTGGTGAGGGAAGACATGCAGGTAGTTGGGTTGAAAGAGGCAGATGCAGAGGACAGGGGGAATGAAGACAGATGATCCGCCGTGGCGACCCCTAATGGGAGAAACCGAAAGAAGAAGAAGAAGAAGATGCTTGATAAGTTACTGTAGTGCTGGCATGGTGTGAAGCAGTTTTCGTTTTCTCATTATTTATCCAGCAATTCTTACTGCTAAGTCTAATTGTTTAGATTAAACTGTATAATATATTTAATAATAGTTATGAAATTCACCTACCTTATAGGAAAACTCCTTAATTTTATTATTTTATTATTTTTTATTTATCTGTGATGAGTGTTGTTTAAAACAGGAGCTCTTTTAATATTTCACAGATAATGACCAATTACAAACTAACTGTATCCTTAATAGGGCCATATCTCTCATCTGAAGCTTAAATACTTTTGGTTGTAATAAATGGATTTTTTCTTTCAAATGCTTGAACAATAATTATGACTTTCAGAACTGTGGACATGCAAAATAAAAGAAATGCTGACAGAAAGAATATGTGCATGTATTATTTGTTATTCAGACAAATCAGACATGCTCCAGGAGGGTTGACAACATTTATACTTTTTTATACTCACAACCTAGGCATTTAACCTTGAAATTTACAGGCAATCGTCCAAACTGTTTCTCTTGACCTTGCTACCTTAAAATCTAACAAACCGATGGCAATGGAGAAATTTGTTTCAGGCCTTTGACTTTCTTCCTCCAGTTTATTGTCTCTAAAGCACTCTTGGTTTCTGCTGCTTATGAAAAAGCAACTTATGCAACATTAGCACAGATGAACAGTTTCCTCCACAGTTTCAATGACTGATCTGCTCTCTTTATCACTCAATTTACTAGATACAGTGCTTCTTAATCGCTTCTCTATCATATGCATTCCTTATCATCTCTCGTTACCTGGAGTTCTCTATTCAGAGTTTCAGTTGTGTCATATTTTTTCCATGTTATTATTAAATTTAATTATTTGGTAATATTTTATTTTAGAGATCAGAAATTAGACAGCAGCAAATGACTAATGACTAATAACTGTATTTGTAAGTAACAAGTTAATATGTACTTACAACTTATTTATAATGCCTATTTACACTAGTTTTTGTCCTAACAATGAAGAAAACAATTAACTATAATGTTTTAAATTTTCACAGTTTAAAACACATTTTAAATATATTTGCTGCTACTGTGATTATTCAAGTTAATTTGCAGTTTGTGCTTATGCTAAACTGAAAACAATAAAGACTGAATTATTCACTGAAATATTTAATGTCTCTTCACCTATTGCAAAACAACAAATGTATACTTTTGAACAGGGAACATATTCTATATTTATTCCATACTTATAAGATACACATTAACACAGTGTATTGAGCACCTATAAAGTGTGTATTGTTTACAATACAAGCAATTAGTATTATTTATTTCTAGCTAATAAGTTTTTTATTATTGTTAACATTGTAAGGGTAAAAACAAGTGTAAAGGGGCTATAAGAAAAAAATAAGATTACAACCAATAAAGGCCTCATCAAAAGGCTCAAAAGCTTAACACAGATAAAGTGGTTATAAAATAATGCATAAGATTTTTACTTATAATTGTAGGTTTGTCCCTAAAGAGTGAGACAGTATTGGCTGTGGCAAGGAAAAACTCTCTGGCATGGCATGAGAAAGAAACCTTAAGTGGAACCAGATGCAGAAGGGACCCCATCCTCATCTGAGTGGCACCAAGTGTCCATTCATTACAGTTCCATCATTGTTATATAGGCATTTTAATGCAATCCGTTGTCTTGAGTTACTGTTGATGTTCATTACAATCAGTAAATCAGTATATACAATCATTAATTAGTCACTTACTAATGCAGTTATTAGTCATTAATTACTGACTAATTTCTGATCTTTAAAATATTGTGTAACTAATTTTTCTTTGCAGAATGTTTGGATTTGTTTTATAAGCACACCTTTAAACTTTCACCTACATTTATTTTGATAGCTCTCTTGGTATACAAGTTGCTGCTTGTTAAATATATTCTGTACAAACTCCTTTAAGAAATTGTGTTTAGAATCTCATGAGCTATTTATAGGTTTTAAATCTTTAAAGGTCGAATACTTATGCAAGTAAAACTTTTTCTTTTGCTTTTTCTTCTTCTTCTTCTTCTTCTTCTTCTTCTTCTTCTTCTTCTTCTTGTTTTTGGCTGCTCCCATTACAGCTTGTGTGTCCTATAGATGTTCTATACATCTGCCTCTTTTAACCAACCACCTGCATGTCTTTCCTCACCACATACATTAACCTGCCTGGTGGCTCCAACCTCCAACATTCTTCTACCAATATACCCTATGTAACTCCTCTGCACATTTTTCTCTAAAAATATGTATGTAAATTATGAAGAATTTCTTAAGCAGTATTACATATTACATTTGTTTCGTGTCATGACTTATAATTTTAATTTAGCTCCAAGACATAATACTACAAAATATGAAAAAAGGAGTGAATGCTTTTCCCATAATAGATATACATTTAATAAACAAAGTGGAAACAAACACATCAAATAACCAACAAGAAACATGACACTAAACACATGAAAGGAAACATGAAACAACCATGAACATGAACTTCATATCGAGAGCTGAACATGGGCAAAAACAGAAAACATGGAAAGACAAATGCACAAGTGCTAATAACCAGTTAACATAAAAATAAAAAAAACCTAATTAAACAAAAAAAGTACCTTATGGGACTTTATGGGCTTATGGGAAACCTTGTCTACAATCCCCACAATGCTAAGGCATTTTACTTTTGTTCTTTTTTTCTACCTGTGTCTGCTTTACTGTGGTAATAGTGTACATGACTGAGGTTAAAATAGATTTAGTCATAATTTTAATGTAAAAAGATTATTTATAAACTGTGCAGCATTGCCGTGTGAAGTGATTGTGCCTGAAGTCTACTTGAAAAAGGAAATCTTTAAAAAAAATAATATTATATTTGATTGTTCCAAAAATCTGACAGTGGAGTAACTTTCCTTTTTTCCACTTCAATGAACCTTGAACACTTGGCATTTTGTCTCCTTTACATTTTAAATTGTGGCTTTGAACCCATTACTTTTCTGGATTGCTGCAGGTCTGTTTTTTTTGTATTTGTATATGAAATAATTTTATAATAATAATATTTTTTATGTTCACTTCAGTGTCTATAATGTTTTACTTTTTGAGTAATACAAAAATATACCTAATTTGTTGTCAAAAACATTTACCATGTTAAGTTAGGTAGATAATATTTTTGCTCTGTGTCACAAAAGTATGGTTAAAAGGTTTTAAATAATTATAAATAGATTTATTTTATTGTTTTATTTTAGTATTCAACCACATTACACAATGTAATACACTGTTGTAATTATAGATTTTAAAAACATGTTAGAACATATGCTAAATATAAACCTAGAATTTGTCTGGCCTCTGTAATCATTATTAAAAATGCAGCAATGCTTTGGGGTACCTGTATCTAATGCATAGTACACTTTAATCTGATTCATGAATAATTATCTTAATAATCTGATACATCACCAGACATATGCAACAGTACTGAGTGCATAGTCATCTAATGGTTAAACTGACTTGTGATTTAAATCCTGTGGCCCCTGTGCATTGGTACACTTCAACTAAAGCACACAGGCACACATGGAGATGGGAAAGTAAATGGGAAAGATATGAGAGAGGTTTGATGAGGTGGAAAGTAATCATACACAACTGATGTGTATGGCGATGTGCCAAAATTGTATTCGTCTGTAAACTTTTTATGTCATTATCATTTAATTTCATTGAGTGAAATGGCATTGCAAATTTTTATTTCAGCATGGTACTTTTCACAAATTGTAGGAAAAGGGCAGATACCTCATTACCCAAAGTCTTATTCTCCGAATGTGCCAACTCTCATTCATACACATTTTCTTCTGCCTCCGTTGCTCTGCTCTCACTCTCTGCTCTCTCACTCTTTTGCTCGTTCTCTCTCTCTCTCTCTCTCTCTTTTTCTCCACCTCTATCCATCCTTTGCTGTACCTCTATATCTATTTTTTTTAGAAATGTTTCTCATCATACTTCCTTTCAATCGTCACCTTTCACTACTTTCTTACACTTCATTTGTCTTCCTTTCTGCCTTCTATAACTATTTCTACACTTTCTTTTTGTGAAGAGAAACACACACACACACACAAGCACACACACACACACACACACACACACACACACACACACACACACACATACATATGCACACCCCTACAGTCAGTTCAGTGAAACCAAAGGCCCTGTGCTGAATCAGGGTTATGCATAAAAGCTGAAATCCATTATAAATTAATCACAGCACTGTGAGCCATGTGAGTGTCAGATACTTTAACACAGCTGTCAAGTCTTGCAGTTTACCGTGAGCCTTTTTTTTTGTCTGTTTCACAGAACACATATTGCAAAGTATCATTATGATGCTAGTGAGCAAACAGTGGATAAACAGCTTATATATGCAAACAAATTTTCTTCCAGATGGAGGGCTCAATTTGATTGTATGGAAGTCCAAAGGAGAAAAACACAGCGTGATGTAAAGTTGGTGTTCAACATTAAAATGCACCTCAATATAAAACTTTACAGAAAAAATAAAAAGATAAAATCACCAAGGTGCCACATTGATGATGTTTACACCTACAGTAAAACCAATACTATGCTTACCAGGACTGATATCTTACTTAACCAACATGGTAGCAGAATATAACATTAGCAAAATATAACATTATAACATGTGGCAGATGTCTTTATCAGAGAGACTTAGAATTATATTATTTATATAACTGATCAATTGAGGGTTAATGGCCTTTCTCACTGAGCCAGGATTTGAAATTTGAAGGTCATTATTTTAAATCCCAGCCACTCCTGCACCCCCGAGTAATCACCTTAACACCATGTTTTACTGTTTAACCTTTTCTTTATTAGCCAAAGGACTAGTTACTTATTTTCTAAAGATACCAGTTGAAAATGCAATGCAGTAGGCCACTTGTTTGTATTTTATCTGAACTAGAACTGTGTATACACCAAGGTCTTGAATAGTTCTGATGATGAAGTAACAATAGTCTGTTTGATCACTGCCTGGCTGTTGGACTAATACTGAATACACAGAATAAAGTAATGAAGTAGCTGTGTTAGATTCTCAAGTGATAACCCAATAATGTCAACAGGAAAGACAAACTTTGTCCTTACCCACCACCAAATTATTTTCAGCACTGGTTACATCTGTCATCTGGACAATATATGTTGCAGTTGGGTTAGGAAATGTTTTTTTCCAGTGAAATATTTACCCATTTTTTTGGACAGGCAAAAAAAAACTATTCTATTCTATTCTATTCTATTCTATTCTATTCTATTCTATTCTATTCTATTCTACCTATCAGGCATAACATTATGACCACCTGCCTAATATTGTGTTGGTCCCCTTTTTGCTGCCACAAAATGCCAGGCCCAATCTGGATCACATGGCCACCATCATCAGTTCTGGTCCAGTTCTGATGGCTGTTGTAGGTGCATTTGGTGATTGACAGGTGTCAATCACCAAATATTATTTGATGATTATATTAATATATATATATATATATATATATATATATATATATATATATATATATATATATATATATATATATATATGGTAGGAAGGCAGTATATAAGAGGCAGTTTGCTACTCTGGGCAATACTCTGCTGGGAAACCTTGGGTCCATTTAAGTGGATGCTACTTTGGAATATACCACCTACCTAAAATTGTTGCATGCCAAGTACACCTCCTCATAGCAACTGTATTCCTTAATGGCAGTGATTTCTTCCAGCAGGATCCTGTCCACACTGAAATTGTTTATTCATAGTATTGACTCAACCTCCAAATTGCCCCAGCTCACAATCTGTGTATCTAATGGCTAGCTGGACAAACAAGTTTAATCCACCTCATAACCTTCAGGACCAAAGCATACCTGCAGAGGTCTTGTGCAGTACATGCATGTGAAGTTAAAACTGTTTTGGCAGCCCAACCACTGATTAGGTTATATAACGTGTAAAACAGGACAGCTGTAATTTGGTCATAGACATGAGTCCAAAGGTTGTGTGCCTCCTTAAACATAAATTTAACTGGTTGCTTTATCACCCAGTAATAATTGTTCTTTAGCTTTAAAATAAAGAGGCTTTGATTGTGTTTGTTCATGCACAGCTGCACATGCTGAAGTCCCAAATGGTGGATGTCTCCTGGTAGAATGGTAAAATGAATTTTAGACTAGTTATCTGCAATCAGTTGCTTAGTAAGTCAAAAAGTCACACAAAGGCCAAGAAGAGGGTTAACAAGTGGTTTACAGAACCTTTAGCTAGTTTTGCAGTTCTTTTAGCTCATCCTCCACTTTATTAGATGGCCTCAAAAAACTGTTTCAGAAAAAGTGATGTTCCTCTGTATATGGAACTTATTCAAGCAACATTCTGTTGCTTTAATGAAAAGCATATAGATTTTGCATATCTTACATGCAAATGAAACCAAAAATGGTGTCATGGTGTCCGATATGGATCCACTTTTGACAGAGCCACTATGCAAATTCATGCCAATGAGGTTAATCAAAGGACAGTCACAATGACTGAGAAATGCATCAATCAGCATGATTCCAATGACATAGCTTCAGTATAGGTAGTGCTTTAAAAGTCTTATAGTATTTATAATGGTTTCTCTGGTCTTACACATTCATATATAAATGTATGTGAATTAAAAAAAAATCTTATTACCATTATTATCAACCCCTGTATTTTTTTTACGGATTTGTTGTTAGAGTAATACCAGATTTCTTTGTTGTATTCAGTGAAACTAGGCACTTCTAATACTGTGGAGTATAAAATACTAACAAGCTGCAATTACAGACAAAAATCTAACAAAATTATTATTTGGTTGTAAGTTAAAGCAATGTAACAAAGCATAATACAACCACCATTGTGACATTGTTACCAACAACAATGAATTTCTGTCAGTATCTGGAATTTTATTGAGCACAAGATGAAACTAAACTAAGCTCCAAATATGTTAAACATGATGGTAAAATATTAATTAAAAAAAAAAAAACATAACAATTTACTTTAATTATATAATGTAAGTACATTCTCTAGTTACTATATACTTTATTCTTTAGAAGGATGAAGGATGAGCAGTTTCCGGTGACCAGCTGCACAAAGCCAAAAGGGTTTATGTGTTCTGGGCAAAGGTGGAAAAAATAAGAACAGCTCTAGGTGAGCAAGGATTTCCATGTCTCTCTAAAGTAATGAAGGCTGTTCTGAGCCCTCAGCAGATTGTGAGTGGGTGAATTCAATAGTCAAGAAAATGCACACAGATCAAAGGAGCTTTATGGGATCATGGGAGCTTACACATTAACTGTACTGCTGAAATGTAAATGAAATTGTGACAGACCATGTTGCAATTGTTGGATCCTACAAATGCAATACAAAAGTGAGCGACAGTATTGTACAACTCAAGCTTTATATCAAAACCTGCATCAGTTCACTGAGGTTTAACCAGTTTTTGTTTTTTGCAAAGACTCTCTTTTTCTTTTTTTTCTTTTTTTTTTTGTAAATCAGGGATTTAACAAAATCCACAGGATTTATATCACTTATTTCCATAGGTATTTTATTATTAGCTTAATAATTATGAGTTTACTCTCAGCATTGAAATGAGAAGCGCAGATCTCTACAGTAATATAAAAAGTACTACATCTGATGCCAGAACCAAGTCAAAACCACTGCAGTTTAGTTTTACTAATTAAAAACAAGACAGGAAACCATCATGCAAATAGATTTTTCATTAACACAATTTAAGTTTTTACTGATTGATGTAATTGTTTATCATCTGTTAACTAAATTAATTTCTGCCATCTGGAATCTATAAATATTATGACAGGAATATGAAATATAATGAAACAGGATACATAAAATTATATATTTCATAAAAGATAATAAACATAGAATTGATAATACTAGTCGCACATAACTATCGATAACAATAAATTATTATCGCATTACATCATTTCTAAAAATGAAACATAATGAAAATGCCTCTTCATACGACTGTATACTAACCCTCAACTCAGAGCTAATCCCCCAGAATCAACATCAAGAACTTTTTCCTTTTTAGGATACAGCTTGTTTTCATGCCCGTTTCTTCTTTTTTTTCCTGAAGTAATGTTCAGAAACCAGCCATGACCTTGTTTGTGTCCAGGTCAAACCAGTGTAAAAGAGACAACTGCCAATTGAACAGGAATCATTCCAATGAAAACTATTTAGAGGAATAAGCTCATCTCCATGGATCAGTACCACAAAGTCTGTATCACACAAAAGATAATAAAGAGAAATAAAGAGATATACTGTATATATATATATATATATATATATATATATATATATATATATATATATATATAGGGAATCAGATGAGGGGAAGAAATAAAACAAAGGAAAAAGAATAAAGATATATAAAGGAAAAGGTGTATATACAGGGTTTGCTTATGGATGCAAGGTATGCTTATGTACAGTAAACAGTAATTACATAAGGTGGTTGATGTGATTGTCCTTAAAGTGACCGTGTGTGGTGTGGTATAAAGTGCACTGTGCTGTGAAAGTCCACAGTTAAAGTGTACAGTCAAAGTGACAGTCCAGAGTTTAAAGTGTTGTAGTGCGGAAAGAAAAATATTTGCAAAAGTGTGATGATGGAGAGAGTGACCAGCTTTTTGATCCTGGGTGTTTCCTGGTTCAAACTCCGAATGGCCTGCGAGAAGAAGCTCCTCCTCATTCGCACAGTGTTTGCTTTCAGGGAGCGGAAGCGTTTCCCTAAACGCAACAAAGAAAAGAGTTCATTGTTGGGATGGCTGAGGTCCTTCATAATCTACCTGTCTCTTAAGCATCTCAGATGGTACAGACACTGCCGGGCCGGGTGTGACAGGACCAAGACAGGTACTGTGTGATGTGAACACCCAGGTACCGGACACTGTCCACTCTCTCCAATGGGGTCCCGTTGATGTTTAGCAGTTTTAACACACACACACACACACACACACACACACACACACACACACACACACACACACACATATATATATATATATATATATATATATATATATATATATATATATATATATATATATATATATATATATATATGAGCTGCCTATTTACTCGGTTGGCTCTCAGAAACTTTTCTTCTGATTCTGCTGTGGCTTTGGGTCTGCCAAACTTCTTCCTCTCAGCATTGATTCCAGTTTTCAAGTGCCTTCTGGTGTAGGAAACTGCACATTGGCTTTCTTTGAAATTTCTTTAAAGAAAGATCTGCACATTTAAGGGTTACAATGGTCTGTCTTTTTATGTTCATTATTTTTGAGGTTTTGTTACCCCTAAACATTTTTTCTCTGTGGCAGTTTTGTACAATATTAGCTATTTCACGACTGGAAAAATAGGGGAAAACTGTTCTAAAACTCTTGATCATTATCATATATATATATATATAGAGAGAGAGAGAGAGAGAGAGAGAGAGAGAGAGAGAGAGAGAGAGAGAGAGAGAGAGAGAAAACAATAATTTATTAGTATGCTGTAGAGCCTCCTTTTATGGCCAACACAGATCAATTTTTTAGATAAATACAAGTCCTGTTGAGTCACTATTGACCAAGGTGGACTCATCTGTATTGCAGATGAGCAGTATTTATGTTACATGCATTTTAAATACGTAATGTTGTAATTTGAATTTGATAGGGTTGAAAAAAATGACTTCATATTTTGTATAAAAATACTTCAGTGTTTTGTATTTTTGTAGTTTTCCTTTTAAATAAGAAGTCTAAATGATGACACCATAAAAATGCAGCCGCTGATTGGTGCCTACTCAGGTTTGCACAGACTTGTGTAAGATTAAATATTTCTATATGAAAGAAGGTGGTGAAAGTATGAAACATACAGGCTGGCAGCTTTTAAATACTGTAGGTGTCCATCGATTTAGTAAGAGATATTTGATTGCCGAAAATTGTTTATGATTGTCAAAATGATCATAATTTTGCATCCCATTGCATGAAGGACTGCCTGACACATAATATATATTGTAATCACCATCACCAAAGGAACAGATCAAATAGGTCAATTGATGGAAGGTTTTGTAAAGAAATGTCATGCTCTCTTGTAAAATAATTTTTTTGTGTTTTTAAAATAAAAAATATAGTAGTTTATTTTAATACATAGTGTGGCTGCTGTATTTTTTATTTTAAAACACTTAAAGTTAAGGTATTTGGTATTTTATTTTATTTTATTTTCAATTTAATTCATTTTTATTTGTATAGCGCTTTTAACAATGAACATTGTCTCAAAGCAGCTTTACACAGATAATGTGGTGATAAAAATTAATACGATGGTCTTTAGATGTGTAAATTGTTTCCTGATGAGTGAGCCGGTGGCGACTGTGGCAAGGTAAAACTCACTGAGATGGCATAAAGAAAAACCAAACTCAAGAGGTTACCCATCCTCATCTGGTTTGCACCGAATGTCCATTTATTACAGATAAACAATGTTGAGGTGTGCAGTGATGGTGATCAGAAGCAAACTGTAGTTCTGAGTCAGTGTTTTAGACTGTTGACAGTACAGTCCAAATCCATCCTCAAAGTTCCTGTTCTACTCCTGTTCTTACTCTGTAATTTCATGGAACCCCAGGGCATTGATGAGAAACCATCCCCAGCTGCACAGAGTGGCCTCCAATCGAAGATAACACTATCCAGAGGCAGGCCTGGATGAAGTGTGCACATCCGAGGAGGGGAGAGGGGTAGAAACATTTGTCACTGGAACATCAAGAGCATTTTTAACTCGACAGAGAGAGAGATAGAGACAGAAAGAAAAGAGGGGTGATAGGAAGAGAAGGATTGGAAGAGAAGGCTTATAGATGGGCCCCTGGCTGTAGTCTTCATTATTTGAGGGAGCAACAAATAGCATGTACCTTTTGATCTAAGTAGGCGTGGAGGATCATATTGGTAAAGAAGTTCACTCAGATACTGTGGCGCGAGACTGTTAAGTGCTTTATACGTCAGTAGTAGTATTTTATAATGTCATAATGTTTTTTGCATCCAGTAACAACATCATATTTCTAATTTGAGCAATATTTCTAAGATGAAAGAAGGAGTTTCTGGTAATATTATTCATGTGAGGCTCAAAGGAAAGACTAGGTTTAATAATAACACCAAGGTCTTTGACTGCTGTACACACTGAGACAAAACCATAATCAGAAAGTTTACTTCCAACTGCCTAGTAAAAGTCTTATCCGAGTTGAGCAGAAGGAAGTTATCAAGCATCCACTGTCTAATGTCCTTTACACACTCAACATTTTTAAGCTGATTTCTCTCATCTGGCTTTGCTGAAATATACAGTTGTGTATCATCAGCATAACAATGGAAGTAAATACTATGTTCACAGTATCTTAGTTACACCCAAAGGCTGCAGAAAAGCAGTGGGCCTAAGACAGATCCTTGCGGAACACCAAACTTTACTTCAGAGAGTGTGAAGAACTCACCATTTACATCGACAAACTGATAATGATTAGTCAAATAAGACCTAAGCCAAGAGAGAGCTGTTCCCTTTATTCCAACAACATTCTTTAGTCTAGCAAGCAAGATTGTATGATCAATGGTGTCAAAACCTGCACTAAGGTCGAGCAAAACAAGTAAAGAGACAAATACCTTATCAGAGGCCAATAACAGGTCATTTACCACTTTAACTAGCGCTGTCTCTGTGCTATAATGAGGCCTAAATACTGACTGATACTTTTTAAAAATATTATCCCTAAGTAGCTGTGAGCATAACTGCTGTGCTACGACCTTTTCTAAAATACTTTCAATATTTTAAAATATGTATGATGTTTCTTTGCCCAACCCTGGAATAATCAGAGAACTATACATGCGGCACTTTATTCACAGCCCAATATTTTCACTGCTGACACTGAAGTTTGACACAAGTGACCTTAAATCTAAGGAGTGCTAAAGACTGAATTTCAAATCTCTGTACTAATGTGTCAACGTTTGATCTCTGATGTCAGTCTCAATTATAATTTTTACCTACTTGTAAAAAGTGACTATATATGACCATTTTGCCTCTTATCTTTGCATATGTATTAAGTCTGTCATTTTTTATGTTTAATAAGATTTTTTTTTTTATATTTTATAATGTACTACACCACATTGACATACATTTTACTTTTTTGCTGCCCCATTTGCTGTTTAAATAACCTCTATTCTTCTGGGAAGATGTTAGACTAGATTTTGGTGTGAGCTTGTGGAGATTTCTGCTCATTCAGTCAAAGAGTGTTGGTAAAGTCAGCTATTGTTGTAGGCTGAGGCGGCCTGGGGTGTAGTTATTTCCAATTTATCCAAGAGTTGTTCAAAAGGAATGAGGTAAGGGTTCTATAGCAGGCCACTCAAGATCTTTTACTTTAACCCTATGCTTTGCATAGCATATCTTTATGGAGCTGGCTTTGTGGCATTGTCATGCTGAAACAGATTTGGGTCTCCTAGTTGAAGTGAAAAAAATTTAACGCAGCTGCATCCGAAGACATTTATGTTTTTTTTTAACAACTGTGTTTATTAACAACTTTGTGCTGATAGTTTGGGGAGGGCGACACATATGGCTGGAAAAGCCAATACTTTTGTGTATATAGAGTATATATAAGACATAGAGACTTTAAAAGGTGTATGGATGTTATGCGGAAAACGGAGGCGGAAGCCGTAGTAACAGCAAACATTTCTACAAAAAGGCAAAGCTAACACAAAAATACTCACACCGGAAACAGAGAGTCACAAACCGAAAGTAAATTCCTGACTCCTGACTGGCTTGGAGCGATGCCCTCAGCGAAGACCGGTGGCCGTGCAAAGTCCTCGGCGGAAGTCAGGAGCTGAGAGACGGTCACCCCGGCGACCGGGAATGGATCGACGACACTCCGGAAGGTCTGGAATGGAACCCCGTCCACCACGGAAACCCGGACCAGCACGACGGCCTCAGCAAAGACCGGAGACAGGGTGACGTCCTCGGGAGAGGTCTGGAGCTGAGAGACGACCACCCCGGCGACCTGGAACGGGACGACACCCCTGGCAAACACCAGAGGCGGGATGGAGCTCTCAACGGGGACCGGGAATGGAGCCGGCGCCTTCGAAAAAGACCGGAGGCTGAGTGAAGTCCTTGGCAGCTATCGGAGGTGGAGCGACCTCCACGGTGGGGAAACGGAACTGGACGATGCTTACGATGCCGACTGGAGGTTGGAGGACGTCCCCGGCGGAGTCTGGAGGCCGAGCGACACCTTGGAGGACCCCTGGAGTGCCTTGTTATCCTCTGAGGAACCTGGAAGGCCGACGTTACCCTCAGAGGGACCTGGAGGACCGACGTCACCTTCTGTGAGTCTGTGGGGCGAGACGTCACCATGGGAAGAGCTCGGGATTGAGGCGTCATCTTGGGAGGAGCTCGGAAACAAGACGTCACTTTCAGCAAAACCTGGGTCTGTGAAGTTGCCTTTAGAGGTCTCTGGGCTTGCGACTTCCCGATCGGGTGGTTTGGGAAACGGTCTGCGGCTGTCAGAGGGGCCTTGGATGGCGATGGGGCTTTCCACAGGGCCTTTATCCACTGCCTCCACCACGGAGAGGTCCAGCCATGCGGTGGTGTTCCCCTCCAGACATGGGCTGGTGTTTACAATCTTGGAGAGCCTTGGGGCTGCCAGGCCGTCCTTATATGCCCCCGGAGGCTTGCTGTCACCTCCAGCGTGACTCGGGGACTAAACGTTGCCATCAAAAGAGCTCGGGAGCGAGACGTCGCCCGGAGTTGAGCTCTGTGACCTGATTTCGCTGGGAGAGGAGCTCTGAGACATGGTGTTGCCTGGAGAGGGACTCGGAGGCGTGATTTCACCTTCTGAGGGACTGTGGGGCGAGCTGTCGCTTTCAGGGAGACTGTGGGGCGAGCCGTCGCATTTAGTGGAGGCCGGGGGCAGCGGTTCGACGTCCCTTTCGCAGTCTTGGAGCTGGGTTGAGCTCTCCTGGAGGCCCTGGAGCGGAGAGGAACCCGCCTGGAGACCCTGGAGCGGAGAGGAGCTTGCCTGGAGACCCTGGAGCGGAGAGGAGCCCGCCTGGAGACCCTGGAGCGGAGAGGAGCTTGCATGGAGACCCTGGAGCGGAGAGGAGCCCGCCTGGAGACCCTGGAGTGGAGAGGAGCCCGCCTGGAGACCCTGGAGCAGAGAGGAGCCCGCCTGGAGACCCTGGAGCAGAGAGGAGCCCGCCTGGAGACCCTGGAGCAGAGAGGAGCCCGCCTGGAGACCCTGGAGCGGAGAGGAGCCCGCCTGGAGACCCTGGAGCGGAGAGGAGCCCGCCTGGAGACCCTGGAGCGGAGAGGAGCCCGCCTGGAGACCCTGGAGCGGAGAGGAGCTTGCCTGGAGACCCTGGAGCGGAGAGGAGCCCGCCTGGAGACCCTGGAGCGGAGAGGAGCCCGCCTGGAGACCCTGGAGCGGAGAGGAGCCCGCCTGGAGACCCTGGAGCGGAGAGAGCCCGCCTGGAGACCCTGGAGCAGAGAGGAGCCCGCCTGGAGACCCTGGAGCAGAGAGGAGCCCGCCTGGAGACCCTGGAGCAGAGAGGAGCTCGCCTGGAGACCCTGGAGCGGAGAGGAGCTCGCCTGGAGGTCCTGGGATGGAGTCGCGCACTCACTGAGGTCCTGAGGCGGAGCCAAGCATTTACGGAGGTCCTGGAGCCAAACGGAGCTCTTCTCGGGACACGGGAGTGGGAAGGAGCTCTCGAAACCGCTCTGGAATGGAGAGGAGCTCTCGGGGCCGCTCTGAAATGGAGAGGAGCTCTCGGGGCCGCTCTGGAATGGAGAGGAGCTCTCTGTGGACACCTGAACGGAGCTGAGCTCTCCTGGAGGGCCTGGAGCAGAGCTGAGCTCTCCTGGAGGGCCTGGAGAGGAACTGAGCTCTCCTGGATGACCTGGAGCAGAGCTGAGCTCTCCTGGCGGACCTGGAGTGAAGCTGAGCTCTCCTGGAGGACCTGGAGCGGCGCTGAGCTCTTTTGGAGGACCTGGAACGGGGCGGAGCGCTCCTTGGGGTCCTGGGGCAGAGCAGAGTCGCCCTGAAGGACCTGGAGCAGGGTGGAGATCCCTTGGAGGACCTGGGGCAGAGCAGAGTCACCCTGAAGGACCTGGAGCAGAGCGGAGATCTCCTGGAGGTCCTGGGGCGGAGCGGAGCTCTCCAGGAAACTCTGGTGCGGCGTGGAGCTCTCGGAAGCGGGGAAGAGGTGATGGAGATCCGCCGGGAGTACGGAAAATGCGGGAAACGGAGGCGGAAGCCGTAGTACCAGCAAACAAAGTTTATTTCTACAAAAAGGCAAAGCCAACACAAAAACACTCACACCGGAAACGGAGAGTCACAAACCGAAAGTAAATCCGCTCGGGACGAGTAATCCACAGGTGCGCTTGGAAAAGCGCATCACTGGGCTGGAACACAGGTACTTAATCCACTCAGTGACACAAATGTTGCCGTACCGGGAGTCCGAGGGTGCGCTCCGGAAGGGAAAGCGCAGCCATGGAGAGGGAGTCCGAGAAAACGGGTGCGTAGTGGGAACGCGCATACGCCAATACACTCGCACATGAACCTACACGAACATGCAATAACGGACCGCGAGTGTGGGTGAATGAGGGGTTTATATTGGCGGTGTGATGAGCGAGTAGATGGGAGTCAGGTGTGTGTGTTTAGTGCGATGGGGAGAAGCTCCTTGCGGGCGGGTTCGCGCACGAGAGAAGGAGCAAGGCATTCCCCGAAGCACTGAGGTTGACAGCCGCCGAAGGGGGCGTGGCAGGGGGATTCCTGACAATGGAAGTTCAGGTTTGCTGTCCATGCTGTTACTTTAATAAACACATATGAAATTGTACTTGTACTTTGTTAAATATATATTACATAAAAAATTAAAAAAGAAAACTAAAATAATAACCTATATATGTGTTATGCCACAGGACATGTCCAAGAAAGACAAAGCTTGACAAATAACATCAAAGCACTAAAGATTATAGCATCTAGCAATTTGTACAGAAGTGATGTTATGTAAGCATAATTAATATTACACATGACATTATTTCTTCAAGTTGGTACTTAAAAAAAAAAGTGCTGTGCAGATGGTAGATGGTCCATCTGCCACAAGCATTTCAACTGTAGGAACATTTGAAAATAATGACTATAAAGCAGGGTTCTGGCAGTTTTGCAGTTTTATGAAATGGACTATGTAGAAAGGGCATTAACTAAATGTCACTTGATGTCTCTGACTAGGAGACATGATGTCTCCGGTTAGGAGGCACACACACACAAACATAGAGGCAGAGAGAGAGAGAAAGAGAGAGAGAGAGAGAGAGAGAGAGAGAGAGAGAGAGAGAGAGAGAGAGAGAGAGAAAGAAAAAGAAAAAGAAAAAGAAAGAGAGACCAACATTATTTATGATAATAACAGCCAGGTGACATTATTCTACACCATGGTTCACACATTGGCTACATTATTAACCTCCATGACCAGTTTTGTGAAGTTATTATTTTAAGTGTCTGTTGAGTGAGGGGAGAACAAGAATGAGGAAAGCGATGGCTTGAATAATAGTTTCAGTTTGCAGCCTGGATAAACAGAACAAAAATCAAAGCATGTGAAGAGATCGATGAAGAAGATATGAAAGTAAAGCTGATAAGTAATTACAAAAAAAAAGGAAATAGCAGCATCTGTTTTGATTCTGCATTAGAGAAAACACCTTGCTAAAATCTCAGCAGTGCTTAGGCATTAAAGGACATTGTGTATTTGGTTCCCTTTAGAACAGGAGTCTGATAAGCTGTGTGACTGTGGAGGAGAAAAAAAATATATTTTGAGCCTTGAGCTATAGAGCCATAGAAGTATAATTGAAAACAAACCAACGGGGATATGTCCTTGGGGCTGCCTGCTACAGAGTAAGGAGTGAGTCATTCAGACACCAATGAAATAACCAGAGAAATAGAGATAGACAGACAGACCAATGGGATAGAGACAGGGACAAGACAAGAGTGTGGCAAGAATGACAAAAATGACAAGCATATTTATTTATCATGCAATACCATCAGAGTGGCATCTGTTTGGCCCCAAATAAATTCTGCAACAAGACAACAGAACAATGTCCCCAACAATACAGCTAATGTCATTAAGAACTACTGAATCTTCAGTGTGGAGAAGAACAAGAAGTCCTGAAAGTAATAGTTTTGGCCCCTCATGAAGTCTTGATCTTAACATCATCAAGTCATTCTGGGATTACATGAAGAGACAAAAGGATTTAAGGCATCTTACATCTGTGGTTAGTTCTCCAAGATGTTTGGAATTACTTATCTGCTGAATTTCTTCAAAAATTGTGTACATATGAACCTAGAAGAACTTACTGCTGTTTTGCAGGCAAAGGTGGTGGAAAAAAACAAATAATGATTTGATTTGAATTTCTTTTATGTACATTTACATTAAATTTTGTTCATTGCTAATCAATTATTAAGTTTGGTTTTAAAAGCATTTTTACTTTACATAATTTTTTCTTTATTTTACCTTACCGCTGGTGAACCGGCATAGAGGTTAACTATGTGATGCAATGATTTACAAAGTGTGCATCGGATACCAGTTGCCATTTCTATTACAATGCATAATTTTTTTACATATTTGCATAAGTAATAAAAATATTAATTTATTTATTTATTTATTAATTTATTTATTAGTAGATGTGCTATACTTTTATTATTTAGAAATTTAACAATAATTTGTAAACAATATTTAATATGCAGATCGATTTCTCCTTACTAAACTGAATATGATGTATTACAACACACTATGGAAGGAAGATGCAGCGTTTTCTCTGCCATGTTAATGTATATTCTATGTGACTATACACTCACATGGCAGAGAAAAAGCTGCATCTTCCTGGACACAGAACAGGGGAAGAATGTCTGGTTTTATTTAATCTTTTTTCTTTTCGCACTTAAAAAGGCCTGTTTGTGAAAAGGCCATATTTTAGCAGTCAAAGGGAACTTAAGTAAATGTATGATTTGCTGTCTGTCTGAACCAAATAAATAAAAGTGAACTATCAGTACCATATTGAAGTTTTTTGCATCGCATCAGTAGCTGCTTTTACTATATGTATCTTAATATATTGTATGGTTGTCTTAGATAGATAGATAGATAGATAGATAGATAGATAGATAGATAGATAGATAGATAGATAGATAGATAGATAGATAGATAGATAGATAGATAGATAGATAGATAGATAAGATTTAACTTTAAATTCATTCATGTGGCAGTGGGGGCGTGGTTTAGTGAAAGTCTGCAGTGGGAGTGTGGGGGAGTGAGCAAGTTTAACATGGCACATTTGGTATTTCTTTCTTTCTTCCTTTCCTTCTTTTTCTTTCCCTCAGTTAGTTGGGCAAATGTGTGTGTGTGGGTGTGTGTGAGAGAAAGAAAAAGAAAGAAAGAAAGTGCATGTGGGTGACTGGGTGGGTAGGTGACAGCGGAACTGAATTGAACCATCCCAAGCATTTGGAAAGCTGCTGATCTTTGTTTTTTTTTCCTCTGGTTTGTTTTTTTCCCTGTCGTACATACTCACCATTTATTTCACCCTTTGTTCCTAGTATTAATTTAGGATTGTTGTGTCATTATGTTTGAACAGACCTGCTCTCTGACGTGACCCACACATTTAAAATCACTATACCCTTGTACATGATCCATATATATATATATATATATATATATATATATATATATATATATATATATATATATATATATATATATATACATACATATATATATAATGAATGTGTATTTGCAAGACAACCCATGATTATAGTAGTGAATCAATGGTCACCCTAACTTTGTTCACATCTGGTGCTGACCTGGAGGTCAGCAATGTATAAGTGAAACCCAAGATTATATATAAACAGAACGTTCAAGTTACAATTGATTGGCATGCACGTAGGAATCAGTGTGTGACAGTGACATGACAAATGGCGATGTGAATGAACAAACATAAACCTGCCACAAGAACATGACATACCTCAAGGATTAGATAGGAGAATGACATTGAAATATTATTGAGTTGTTACAGTATACTAGTAGTCTTCTTAAGCAGTTGTAAAAGAATGCGTTTCAAATGAGATCTAACTCTGAAAGAGAATCCTGGGATTGAGGTTGTTTCTGAGTTATGCTAAAAGATTAATTTTTTTTCTGATTTATTATTTATTATCATGTTTTGCATCATATGGACCCCTTTACTTTTCTTTTTGTGGAATATTAAGCAGCATAACATGTATTACTATACAAACTCAGTCAGAAGTATTTTTGAATGTCTGTGAAAGTCTGTGTTTACCTCTGTATAAGCAGTTTGTGTGTGTGTGTGTGTGTGTGTCTTACTAATCTCGTGATGACCTTTAACTGACAAAATTATGAATGTAGCTGTAGCTGCATTTGTGTTTAATGGGGGGAAAAGTGTGCAGTTCTGTTTTCTCATAGGAAATAACCCCCCACAAGGTGAAAACTTAAAGATTCTTATCCTTGTGCGACATTTGGAATGGATTAAAGTTCGTACTTCACCCACCCAGAGATAAACGTATAATCAAAGTTAGAAGCATTGGAAATAATTAGCCACCATGTGCACCAGTGCTGACTCATGTGGTTAAAATTAAGATTAATTACAATTCATTTCACTTTATGTATCACAAATCACAAATATTCACAAATTATATATCTGTTATAAATGCTATATATATATATTCCAAGAATACTGGCCATTCCATAATTAACATCCATTATTTAATATAAAATGCAACTTTTTAGCATTTTATATTAAATAATGGATGTTAATTATGAAATTAATTTATTAATTAGATAAGTAGAAACTATGGCAGCCTGATTTAATAACCTTGCTTGGCATGAAACAGAATGCATATACACTGCCTACATTTGTAAACTAACACTGTGCAGCAATATTTATGTTGGGGAATGTAACATTACTTTGCCTTAAAAATCAAACATATTAGGCTCTCTCGTCTCATCAACATTAGCGCTTATTACCACCAGAGGTGGCAAAAGTACACACATCCATTACTTAAGTAAAAGTACAGATACTCATGTTTAAAAATACTCGGGTAAAAGTTGAAGTACTGATTATTCCTTTTTACTTAAGTGAAAGTAAAGAAGTCTTGGCTCTGACATGTACTTAAGTAAAAAGTAGTTATTACTTCTACCCGTTTTAGCTGTTAACTGGACCTCACATTATATTAATATTAGATAGATAGATAGATAGATAGATAGATAGATAGATAGATAGATAGATAGATAGATAGATAGATAGATAGATAGATAGATAGATAGATAGATAGATAGATAGATAGATAGAACGAACTTAATTGTTAACGAAATGCAGTTTGGCATCTCCCAGAAGTGCAAAAAATAGCAATCATGCAAATAGTGCAGATAAATATGTATCATATGTACAGCATGTGATATATATGTAACCATATGTACAGTAATTAAATATAAAGGCTATAACAGTGCAGAGACGTGTGGACATCATTAAGAGACTACGCTATGTTTCCACACGGACAGTTAATGAGGTGATACCGGAGAAACTGCACCTCAAGTAAAGTCAAGAAGCTTTTATATATAATCATAGACATTTTACAGATTTGAATGATGTTTTGTTTTTATCTGTACGATCAATAAAGACAGTAATTTAAGTTTGTTTCGCCATTATGAGGGAAAAACCCACAAAACGCCACCCAGAGGTTTAATTGTGTAAAACATGGTGGATTTGGTGTTTGAATTGAGACTTGGCGCAGAAATAAAACAAAAGTTTACTGATTAAAAATATATTTCGGTGGAGTTTATTTATTTACTTTATATCTAAGTAAAGAAGGGACGTCGTGAATAAGTGTATGTTTTGCTGGAGGTTTTAATTTCGCCTCTTTTATATTTAGTTATTTATTTATGTATTTAAATTTTTTTATTTTTTATTTTAAATTAATAGCGCGTTAATAACATTTAGTGCCGTTTAAAATAATTAGAATTTTAAAAGCCAAATATATATATATATACAGTGGAACCCGGTTATGTCGATGTCCTAGGGGGTCGCCAAAAAGCATCGAGGTAACCGATGATCGAGATAAAAAATGGCGGCAGTATATTAACGTGCTTGAAATGTCTTTATGTACATGATGTGCGTTAATAAATGAGAATGTGCATGCACGTGTTTTGGAGGGTTTTTTACACAACAGCGTTGCCGCAGTTTGTTTGATGAAGACATGCTATAAAAATGTACATACGTTTGTTAACAACAAAAGGCATAAGTGCACCTACTAACAGCAGAGATTTACCAGTATACAATACAAACCACCGTCCATTCTCCATACAAACCTTTATTATATTCTCCAACATTATAAACACACAGATCGCTCAAAAAAAAAAAAACAGCGGCTGCACACTGCCGTCTCACATTTAGTCCACATGTGGAAAGAAAAGAAAAAAAAACAGTAACTAAGTTTCTGAAAACTTATGACCATCAGGCTGAAGTAATCCGCACAAACACATAAAGCAAAGTGTCCGTAAAAACCTACGTCCGCGATGCCGAGGGGGAGATAAGCCGAGAGAGAGAGAGAGAGAGAGAGAGTTTGTGAATGGAAAAATAGGGAAATTAAAAAATACCACGACCTACGGCACGGCACGAAGCCGGAAAAAAAACCCGGAAGATCCAAAACCGAACCCGAAACCAAAAACAAGGGACAGAAAAGTCTCAAACGTGAACGGCCGAAGGGGGCGTGGCAGGTGCTTTCTCGGCCACTTTCGCTGAAGCTCCCGGCTTCAACTTCTTACCGAGAGAGCCGTGCTCCTTACCGAGCGCGCGCGCGTCACTCCTTACCGAGAGAGCCGTGCTCCTTACCCTGCTCGCGCTCGGTAAGGAGTTGAAGCCGGGAGCGTCGCGCTCCCGTTCATCGCATAACATTTAACAAAAAAAATGCATATGTGCACTTACTAACAGCAGAGATTCACCAGTATACAATACAAACACCTGTAGTATCTGTAAGGTTCGATTTTTCCGCCACTTTCGCGAGTTCTTCTGCGGCTGCACAGTGCCGATCGACATAACTGACGTTAAAATTTCAAATTTTTCCCCCCTAGTGCTCAAGATATTAGGGTCCGGCGACATAAAAAAAGTCGACATAACCGATAAAAAATGCTTAGAAAAAGCGAGAATTTGGCGGTTCCACTTCAAAAACGTCGACTTAATAGGGTTGTCGAGTTAACCGAGGGCGAGATAACCGGGTTCCACTGTGTATATATATATATATATATATATTTGTATTATATATATTTGTATTATATATATTTGTATTTATATATAAATACAAAAAGAATGAAAAATGTTGTTACCTAATGTGAATGTGTCCAGGCTGAAGATCCACATGTAGAACACAAGTAGAGCAAAGATGATGATCATAAATGTGTCTGTTCTCAGTCATGTTTACATCACTGACTCCCTCTATCTCATCCATATTAACCCCAAAATTCTTACTGCCTTCTGCCTGCTGATTCTTATCTTCGTAAAGAGTGAGAGTCAGGACTTTAAAAAAGACGCGCAGTAACAGGAAATCGGTTTTTCGGCTGAAATCGGCACGCAGTGAAAAGAAAGATTTTATATTTCACCAAATCAATGGATTAAAACTTAAGTAACGAGCTGGTTTTGAAAATGTAAGAAGTAAAAAGTACAGATATTTGTGTAAAAATGTAATGAGTAAAAGTTAAAAGTCTGAAAAATAAATAGTGGAGTAAAGTACTGATACCAGAAAAATCTACTTAAGTACAGTAACGAAGTATTTGTACTCCGTTACTTTCCACCTTTGATGAACACTAATTATTATTTTTCACAGTCCACTTTAAAGAAATTAACAAAATATTACCACTATATAAGAAAAGAAAATTACAGCGCTTTTAACAATTAACATTGTCTCAAAGCAGCTTTACAGAGATAAAGCAGTTCAAATGTTGTTTTAAAGATACATGTACACTGTAAGTACAATATATAAGCTTAGTGCCTATAGGTTTGATCTTTATAATTGTAAGTATATCCTTTCATGAGGCAGTCAGTGGAAATTCTGTCAAGAAAGAACTCCTTGGGATGGTATAAGGAAACCTTGAAAGGAACCAGATCCTCATCTGGGTGGCACCAAATATCAATTTATTACAGTTTCATCATTACTGAAGTGTACTGTTCAGTGATGGGTGCTATTAAGCACAGCTTTTCCTCATTTAGTAAGATAGAGACTAAGTATGCTGAAGTGTGCATGAGGTATGGGACTTGAAGTCTGTAGCTTCCATAGGGGGGATTGATTTTTAATATGTAATTCTATACAATTCATGTCAAGTCAAGTCAAGTCAAAAAGCTTTTATTGTCATTTCAACCATATATAGCTGACACAGTACACAGTGAAATGAAACAACGTTCCTCCAGAACCCTGGTACTACATTTATAACATAAAGCTACATAACAGAAAACACAAAGCTAAGGACTAATAGTTCATGTACAATCTGTGTTGGAGTAAATCCTGCTTTCAGTAGTGTAAAAGAGTGCTGGTTGTCTAATCTTTTGATTTTTGATTACTCATACCTGCTCTGCAACCCATGATAAGAGACTTTGGTTCATTCTAACCTTTATGAAGTATGATATTTGATATGTTGTATCTGATATGTTGATCCTGACCTTTCAGTCTCTTGTGCTGACCTTTTTTTTCTTGCCTAGGCTTAATTAGCGTGACCTTTTCCCTTGATTTTTGACCTTGAGCTTGATTAGCTATTGTTTAAATAACATTTTAAACCTGCACCTAAATCTTTCCTGGAGTTTTTTACATGACACCTATACAAGAATTTAATAGGAATAAATACACACAGATTTAATCCTAAATAATAAATCTGACCCCTGTTCATAAGTACATAAGCAGGGGTGGCCAACCTGTGGCTCGCGAGCCACATGCGGCTCTTTGGCTGGTGGCATATCAAAGTGTTGTGTTTTTTTTTTTTAATGTGCGTGTTCGCTTCGCTTGAGTTCAGTACGGTATTTTTAAGACTGTCCCTACTGGGAAACTTTGCGGTATTTTCATCTTACGCACATGCGTATTTGACAAAAATACCGCATTGAACACAAAGTGAAACACGCACATAAAAAAATATGCAAATTGTTTACTTACATTTTAAAGAAATAATTTGTGTCAAGTTCGCTTTCAAAATGGCAGGGAAAAAATGCACAGCAAAACGAAAATATGAAGATGAGCACAGGACGTTTTTAACAGAGTGGGAGAGTTTGTATTTTTTTGTTGAACGTAATGGCAAGCCATTCTGCCTTATATGTCATGCGTCATTAGCAAATTTCAAAGCTTAAATTCTCCAGCGCCACTTCAGCTCACTCCATGCTAATATCGACCAGGAATTTCCAAAAGGGACTGAACTTCGCAAGCACAAGTTGGTCACTTTGAAAAGTCAGGCAGAAAAGCAAATACAGTTTTTCCAAAAATTTACAAAGCACTCAGAGACCGTAACACTTGCATCATATCAACTGGCTTGGAACATTGCACAGGCTAAAAAGCCATACAATGAAGGGGAGTTTGTTAAAAAATGTCTCAGTGATGTCGTTGAAATCTTGTCTCCTGAAAACGACAAACTAAAACGCATGGTATCAGACATCCAACTGTCCCGCCACACTGTTGAACACAGAATATCGGACATTAACATGGCTATTGAAACACAGTTGCACTCTGACCTTCAAGCATGTGAGTATTTTAGTGTTGCATTGGATGAGAGTTGTGACATACAAGACAAGCCTCAGTGGGCAATATTTGCACGGTCTGTGTCAAACGATTGTGTGATCAAAGAGGAACTTCTTGATGTTGTGCTATTAAAAGACAGAACCTGTGGCATAGATGTGAAACAAAAACAATGATGGCTGCATTTGCAAAAGCAAAACTGCCCATAAGGAAACTAACTGCTATAGCCACAGATGGAGTGCCAGCCATGATCGGATCTGTGAACGGGCTTGTGGGGCTGTGCAAAACTGACCAAACATTTCCTGAGTTTTGGAATTTCCACTGCATCATCCATAGGGAGCAACTCCTCTCTATATCATTGAATTTAGACAACGTCATGAAGCCTGTGATGGAAATCGTCAACTACATCCGCACACATGCACTTAACCACAGGCAATTCAAGAATCTCATCGCTGAGCTGGACCAAGGGCTTCCAGGTGACCTGCCGCTGCACTGCACTGTGACGTGGCTGTCTAAAGGCCAGGTACTCTCTAATTTTTTTGAGCTTTTGGATGCCATGAAACTGTTAATGGAAGAGAAGGACAAGGACTATCCCGAGCTCTCAGACCTCAAGTGGATTATGGATCTGGCCTTTTTGGTCGACATGCTGTGTCACTTGGACAGACTGAATCTGACCCTGCAGGGTAAATAAAAAATGCTGCCAGACCTGGTGCAAAGTGTGTTTGCGTTTGTCAACAAACTGAAGCTGTTCAAGGCGCATATTCAAAAGGGAGATTTAATGCATTTTCCCACTCTGCTAAAAGCCAGCGGCCAAGTCACCAGCGCCACCCTGAATAAGCAAACAGCCAGATATGCAATGCTGGTTAAAAACCTGCACAAAAGCTTTGTGACCCGGTTCTGTGATCTACAACTGAAAAGGCCACAGATTACGTTCCTCGTCGACCCATTTAATGCGGAGACAGACTGTTTGAAAGCCCCGCTTTTGTGTATGATGTGGCGCTTTGCGGTAACACAGTAAAAAATGTGGCTCTCGGTCTTTGACTGGTTGGCCACCCCTGTACATAAGAGTTAAATGTGTGGGAAAGAGATGCTGAAAACATTTGCATGTGTGAATAATGCTTGATCATGTCCTTGGACATATGGCTAATTTTCTTTTACAATAAAATCAGCTCAAGCAAGGAGCGTGATTAAGTCCAGCACCATTGTCAGTCTGACTGTGGGATGTGCCCACAATATGTCGTGAGATATTGCATTAATGTAAATATAATACTTTAGAACGTCTCCAGGTTACGTATGTAACCATGGTTCCCTAAAGGGAACAAGATGCTACATCAACAACGCTTTATTAACTCTTTCGCATTGTCCACGATCTGAATCACGTGTGTAATCAGTCCAATGGAAAGCGCAGTGTTGCCGGCGTGGTGATGTCATGACCTAAAAGCTATAAAAAGCACATGGTGTAGCTTCTGCAAGGGTAGGAAGTGCTGCAGCATGATAATAGCATATAATAGCATCCACAATCTATTTGCTGAGCATCTGCTTGTTTGCAAACAGTTGCTCCAACTTCCTCCACAGACTTGTGCTGTGGACGTATATGTTCAGTGCTCGCACAGGACACAGTTGGTTCAGCTTTTGCTATTCTGGGGTCTGAAAAGGAGGAGAAAGAATGCCTGAAGCATTACAGGTTGTGGGACGACCAAGGGTACCTTAGGAACATACAATGTTCTAGGGTAAAGAAAGGCACTAGCCATGCCTGGAGTGAACTCAAGGAATAAGGGGGCCACAGAGATGGCCTAAAGATCCCGCACTCTCTTGAAAGATGAAATGGGCAGGAGGAATATAGTCTTGACTGTGAGTTACCTCCAGTGCACCTTGGCCAATGGCTCAAAGGGAGGCTCCGATAGGGCCTTTAAAACAACAGGCAAGTCCCACGCAGGCACCCTAGGTCTTCACCAATGGGTTTCTACCTAGCATCTACCATGCAAGGCGGGCATCATAGACTTTTAGGGGGAAGGATTCAACCCTCTGGCGAACTGTTCCTGAAGGGATTCCAGCACTGGGCCAACTGGGCAGTTGACCAGATATAAATGGTGCAGATCGCACCATGCCATGAACCGGTGCCACCTTGCGGTGTACGACCTCCTCATGGAGGGAGCTCTGGATTGAAGAATGGTCGGTGGAAAGACCGGAGGCTAGGAGCTGTGTCCCTCAGGGGCCACAGGCACAGTCTCTACAGCTCTGGTTGGGGGTGGACTATTGTGCGGAGGAGGGAAGGCATACAGGCACAGTTTTGGCATCCAGCCCTAGAGCAGCTGGGTGTGTAAGTGAGAACCAGAGGGGACAGTGTGATGTTTCTCAAGTTGCAAACAGGTCTGCTTAACCTCTGTAATATTTCTCGCAAATCTGCTCCACCACGTGCGGGTGGAGTCGCCATTCCACGGGCCTTAGGGTGTCTGCTCCCTTGTTCAGATGGCCTGGTATATACGCTGCACTCAAGCGGAGCAGCTTCACCTGGGCCCACAAGAGGATCTGACGTGCCAGCTTGTACTGGAGGCACGAGTGCAGACCCCCCTGGTGGTTGATAAGTGCACACCCCCTGGTGGTTGATATAGGAGACCACAGAGGTGTTGTCCAAAAGGACCAACACATGATGGCTTCTAAAGTCTGGAGGAAAGTGCTTCAAAGATAGAAGCACAGCCAGCATCTCTAGGCAATCTAGGCAAAAAAAATGTGCTATAGCAGATGGGGGCCCTCCCCAAAGACCTTGGACAGATGGGGGCCACTCATGACCGGTCCTCAACCCGTGAGGGAAGCAGCCATTGTTACGCAACAAACAGGAACCCCCAGCATGGGGCCCTGAAACAAGAACCCGGCATCTTTCACACAGATCCACGGCACGTAGGGGTTTGCCACGTGACCTTGTTCCTACATAGTGGATTGCTCCTCCGAGAAAACCCTCAGGTCCTGAGCCACCACTGAAGGGGTCTCATGTGCAGGAGGCCAAGTGGAATCAAATTAGATGCTGCTAAAATCAGCCCCACAGTTTCTGGGACTTCCTGACAGTGAGTAACTCACCTTCTTTCATTCTTCAGATGGCTGAAAGGATGGACACAATGCGAGCAGGAGACAACTGGGTTGAATCCTACATAATGGCTAAGAAAGTGGCTCTCTGTAATAAAAAGCTAACACTTTTTTGGTGTTCAGCCATAATCCCACTTCCTTCATGTAAGAGAAAACGACATCTCGATGTCAGACCACTCAGTGCTCTAATTGAGCTAAAGTCAACCAATCGTTGCTATAGTTTAGAATGTGGATGCCCTGAAGCCTCAGCGGGAACAGCCTCACACACTTCATGTAGGCTTCTGCCCTAAAAGCAAACCATAGGAACTTCCTGGGAAATAGAAGGATATATATATATATATATATATATATATATATATATATATATATATATATATATATATATATATATATAACATATATATATATATATATATATATATATATATATATATATATATATATATATATATATATAACATTTAAAGTTAGGTAGAGCATTTTCAGCTGAGTCCAAAAAAGCTGTCGCAAAAGCTAACAGGTAAAGTCTGCTTCCAACATGCCAGTGCCAAAGCACTTTCATGCTATAGAACTGGGTGACTTTCGTCCCATCGCTCTCTCCCCGTCATCGCAAAGTGCTTTAAAAGACTGGTCCCCACCCACCTCAAAGCCTTTCTGCCACCAACTCTGGATTCATACCAATTTGCCTATTGAATGAATAGGTCAACCGAGGATGCCATTTCCACGGTACTTTATTCTGCCCTAACCCACCTGGACAATCCTGACACTGGACATTTATACTTGTACATAACTTAATCATGTCATATAACCCACCTGGACAATCCTGACACTGGACGCTTATACTTGTGCATAACTAAATCATGTCATAACATAACTAAATCATGTCATATAACCCACCTGGACAATCCTGACACTGGACGTTTATACTTGTGCATAACTAAATCATGTAATTTAAGTTCATTATCTTTTGACATGTCTGTATCCCTGGTGGCTTAGTGTCCCTGATAGTTTAGTGGTTAGGATGCCGCGGCCCGGGTTCGATCCCCGGTCAGGGAACCGACCCCAGCCACTCTCAGTGCCGGTCCCAAGCCCAGATAAATGGGGAGGGCGTTAGAAAGGGCATCCAGCGTAAAAACATGTGCCAAATCAAACATGCGGATGATCCGCTGTGGCGAACCCTGATGGGAGAAGCCAAAAGAAAGTTTTGTTTATCTTTTAAAGTCTGTCTGTGCATAATCTTTGCAAAGTATATTGTAAATTGCTATATTTAACATATATTATTACCTATTGCACCTTTTGTTCAAATTCACCTCACCCCTGTATATATGGACCTAATACCTTATTTATCTACTGTTATCTATTGTAAATAGGCCACTTATGCACTCCTTGTTAGATTCTAATTGCATGTCATTGGCTCTGTACATGTACCTTGCATGATGACAAAGTTTTTAAAGTTTAATCTAATTTAATTTAATCTAATCTAATCTACATTGAAAATGATGTCATTACAGGATGCAGAAAAACTAGTTAATGCTTTTTTTTTACATCTAGATTAAACTACTGTAATGCTTTACTGTCTGGGTGTTCGAGTAAGTGCATAAATAAGCTTTACTTAGTTCAGAATGCAGCAGCAAGTGTCCTCACTAGATCTAGAAAATATGACCCCATCACCCTTGTTTATTCAGTCTACACTGGCTCCCAATCAAATTTTACATTGATAATAAAATACTACTACTGACGTATAAAGCACTTAATGGTCTCTCACCGCAGTATCTGAGTGAACTTCTGTACCAGTATGATCATCCACGCCTACTTAGATCAAAAATTGCAGGGTATTTGTTGGTACCTCAAATAATGAAGAATACAGCAGGGCGCAGATCTTTCTCTTATAAAGCCCCACAGTTATGGAACAACCTTCCAATTAGTGTTCAAGTCAAGGTTCAAAACTTATTTATTTATATAAATAAAGTATTTTATTAGTACATTTTTCTTAGGTAAAGGAGCAGATCTGGAGGGAACATGGATATAGAGTATTGGGTGAACTGGGATATTTATATGTTGTTGTCTCCTCACTCTTACACGTTCACTCAGGTTTGTTGACGGTGGTGTGGGGGGTTGTCTCTTTTTTCAGAGATCTGTCATGTCGGTGTTACCTTCTGGTTCTTCCTTTTAGCTATGCTGCCATAGCGAGTTTTGCCGGAGTCCAAACTGCACATTGACACACTTCCATACCACAATAAGAACACATAATAATCCATATCCTTCTCTTCCTGTCACCCCTCTTTTCTCTCTCTCTCTCTCTCTCTCTCTCTCTCTCTCTCTCTCTCTCTCTCTCTCTCTCTCTCTCTCTCTCTCTCTCTCTCTCTCTCTGTGTCGAGTTAAACAAGCTCCTGAGGTTCCAGTGACCAGTTTGCCTGCCCCTCTTCCCTCCGTGGATCTTCCCACTTCGTCCAGGCCTGGCTCTGTATAGTGTTCTCTTCGATTGGAGGCCACTCTGTGCAGCAGGGGACGGTTTCTCATAAACGCCTTGGGTGATTCCATGAAATTCCGGAGTAAGAACGGGAGCTTTAAGGATGGATCACTGTACCCTGCAACATCGTATATCTGTAATAAATGGACATTTGGTGCAACCCAGATGAGGATGGGTTCCCTCTTGAGTCTGGTTCTTCTCAAGGCTTCTTGATTAATTTGGTTAATAATTATGAAATGAAGAAAAATGTTAATACAATACAGTACTGTATTAACATTTTACACATCCTTCAAACACTCCTCAACATTTTTAAGGTGATCTCTCTCATCTGGCTTTGCTGAAATACACAACTGTGTATCATCAGCATAGCAATGGAAGCTAAAACCATGGTAACATATAATTTTACCCAGAGGGAGCATATATAAAATGAAAAGCAGTGGGCCTTTGCGGAACACCAAAATCTGAGAGAGTGTGAACAATAGATCTTTTACATAAACAAACTGATAGCAAACAGCTAGATAAGACCTAAGCCAGGAGAGAACTGTTCCCTGTTATGCTGCCATATTGAGTCCTGCCGGAGTCCCCAACTGCACAGTGTCCTTAACTTTTATAGAGCAATAAGGATTCTTAATAATCCATATCTTTCTCTCCCTGTCACCCCTCCTGGCTTACTTTTTCTCTTTCTCATCAACGGCCTTAGGTTCCATGAAATTACGGAGTAACGCAGGAGCCTTAAGGGTGGATTTGGACTGTACTTAATGTCAACAGTCTGCTACACCAACTCAGGACTACAGTTTGCATTTGATCACCATCACTGCACACCATAACATCGTTAAGCTGTAATAAATAAACATTTCGTGCCACCCAGATGAGGATGGGTTCTCTCTTAAGTGTGGTTCCTTCTCAAGGCTTCTTTCTTATCTAACATGCCAGTGCCATAACTTACATATAAAAAGAACAACCTTGTTCATTCTATCTTACCACATTATTTGTGTAAAGCTGCTGTCTAATGTTAAAAGCGCAATACACAATAAAAAATCAAATGAATTGAATTGAATTTATAAATCCATTGCAAAATACAATGCATTGCTTCTATGTTAAATGTAAAAATCTGTTAAATTATAATTCACTCACAGAGAAATGTAATTATATAGCAAAATAAATAATAAAAATTCTCTCTGTATTATCAGTGCCATTAATTTAATGCACATTTTTTTAATTTCCAGCACAGTCTGCAAAAAATCTTCTATGTATGGTTCATATCAAATTCTATTCTATTTAACATTGCAGTTACTATAGGTTTTATTAGGAGTAAAAATGAATTATTATTAGACAAAAATCTTTGTTAGACAATCAATATTTCAGATAGATTATTTTGAGTCCTGCCTGGATGCATGGCTTCCCTGGTGGTGAATAACAGTGTGGGCAGCTTGTTTTTTGCGTAGAACATTTGTTGGATGTTGGTGGTAACGGGGTTACTCCGCTTCACGTTGTGCTGCATCACACCACCCCCATGCGCTTTTTTTATATAACCGCCAAGTTTGTAATTTCTTATATAATTAACATAATAATAATAATAATAATAATATAGGCCACATCATGGCATTAATATTTTATTATCTTACAAACAAAAAATCCTCTATAATTTTTTTTTTTGCCATAAATTTGTAACTAAGAAATAATAGACATAAGCAATAAAGAGAAGAAGAAGAGCAGCAAGCACATGTTGATTGCTCTGTACATATTAAATACATCTTAATAATATACTCGGGATGTGGACAAGTAACTGTTACATTATTTACAGTTACAGCATTGCCCAATAAAATGTGGCATGACACAGTGGGATTAGTAATCAAACAGCATATTAATAGCAAACAAGCTTATTAAAAACTTACACACAATTTAAATAAACAAAAACAAGCTATGCAAAAACAAGCTAAACGATTGTTAAATATGTGTAGATAATTTTTAAATAAGATTAGCATCATGCAAAACTAAATAAATTACATAGTTGCTTAAATTGAGATTATGTGTCCCACATATTTTTAATGCAGTATATGGTATATGTCTACAATACACAACCATTATCCCAAAAAAACTACCATCCAAAACTACCAATCAAATACACTTTATATATTTAATGCCATATTCATTCCCAAGGGAAAATAAAATGAAAGGGGATCCATAACGCTAGCACAGACCATTATCCATTCACAGGGCAGCATAGCAGTGTGAGACTCTTCACAAAAACAATGGTTTCTTTTAGTCTTTTAAATATTGAATCATTTGCATGTAGCTTTTAAAATGATCAAACTCTGTATCAGTAAAAGATAAATATTTTTAAGCAGTAAAATGATGAAAGGGCCAATTTTATCTACAAGTGTAGATCATCTTCATCCACAGTTGCTATGGTTAACATAAAAATAAAAACGGAGTAAAATAAAAGAGGATGGCAACTTCTGGGATATACAATGTGCTTTTGTACTAAAAATTTGCAGAAATTAATAAAAAAATCTTTCACATATCCACACTGTTGTTAGAATATAAATTTTGATTAATATGAGGAATTACTTCACACCATTTGCTTGCCATCTCTTGATGAATGAGTACAGATTAAGGAAGTTTTTATCATTTGCATTATGTATTTTCAAATTACTTTATGATTTATGTTCATTTAAGATTATATTAATCACTTTTTTTAATAAATGGAAATCTGTGTAAGCTTTAGTTTATATTAGTGGTTCAAACATTTAGTTCTGCTGCAACTTCTGAGGTGGTTTGCTCAGTTCTGCTGATTAGACACCTTTTTTTAAAGGAATGTGTCGACACATATGGCACTTTAATTGTCTGAATAATGACACTTTTACCAACATGTAAGCAACGAATATACAGTTTGTGATCAATTACGGAAAGCTTTGTAAAAAAAATTATAATAATTAAAAGGTGAAAAATCTAACCCTTATCAGCCCCACAACCACTTCATTACAACCTTGCTTAAATCTCAGAATTATAATTTTCATACAATATGGCTGTCTTGTACATAGTTATCAGACTTTGATTTTTTTTTGCTTAGCTATTTTCCAAACAATTATCGGTGACATTGAATATCTGCTCTGTGCTTAAAGCATTATAACAATAAACGATTTTAGATATATTGAACTAAATTTCCTTTCAAAGTTAAGAGAAAAATTTTATCAGCATCACGATCAGAACCGCCTAAACTGCCTTTGAAGCTTCTTCATAGCAATGCTCAATTTGACAGTTCAAGGTTTTCTCTTTGTGATGCTCACTGATTCATTCGTCTACGTTCAGGCCCTTCTCATTGCGTCAACCTTAAAGAATATCCTGCAGGACAAATTGAAATAAAGAAACAGTAAAAATTAATTAGTGATGCAGAAATGATCTAGATTATATGGCTTTATATATAGATAGAAAGGATATAATTTTTATTGCTTCTGACATCTATAGTGGTCAGAGATTTATCTGTGCATAGTCTAAGCAAGAAAAAAGTCAGTTAGACATAAAAAATGTTCTCTGCTGAAAATTGGAACCCAATCTCTCTCTCTCTCTCTCTCTCTCTCTCTCTCTCTCTCTCTCTGTCGAGTTAAACAGGATTGTTCACGTTCTAAAATAATGTGTACAATCAGTCAAAAATTGGACACTGGCCCTCAACGGCGGCATGACATCACAAACTGAAAGTATAAAACGCACATGGAGTGAAGCGGGTGACAGCATTTGTTTGTTCATGAAGCGCGCTGTGTGTATGTGTATGTCTTGTCAATCATTTGTCAAAAAAAAAGTATATAAGAAAAAAAAATGAAAGCAAGCAAGAAATTAAACACACTTTCCGGCTGTGCGTTCCTCTATGCCCGTGCTATATTTCAGGAGTACAGCATGTGTGTGGCTTTCTTGGGAGCGGAGCATGCTAAGTCGGTTCTTGAGGGATCCGACTGCGGGCATTGTGCTCGTATGTGTCTGCGCTTGCTCCGTTCCTGCTTGGCATGCTTTAAGGAGGGTGCCCTTGCTCTTTACGGGTCTGGCCCCGCTCTTGCCAAGCTAGCTCATGGGGTGCACAAATGGGCCTTGCAAAGGGTTTTCCCTATCTCCAACCTCATCTGATTGGTCAAGCGCTCACTCGCAGGCTTCGGAGCACGCGTTTCGGCGGTTTTCCTCCCCCTTTGATGAGCGCATGCACCTCCACCTCTCTTCCTCTGAGGAGGGGAGGGCAGGGTCGTGCTCTGCGACACCGAGGTTGAGGAGCTTATAAAGGTTGTGACCGGCGCTGTTGCCAAGCTCAATATAACTTGGCCGGCTTATGAGCAGAATGTGCCTCCATCCAGTAAATTGGATTAACACACAAAGTGTGTGGATGTGGCCCTGGTCTCCTTGAGGTTTTGGGGCATCCGCATCCCCAACTATACTGATGATTGTTTGATGGCTCAATTAGAGCAGCTGGCGGTCTGGCATCGAGATGTCATGCTCACCCACATGAAGGTGTTAGGGTTTCGGCTGAACCCCGGGAAGAGTGTGCTTTCTTTAGTACAGAGAACCACCTATCTCAGCGTTGTGTGGGATTCGACTACTCTGTGCACCCAGCATTCCCCTGCCCGCATAGTGGCCATCCTTACGGCCATCAGTAAGGTCGGAGAAGGATAGCCTCTCACTGTCAAGCAGTTATAAAAAATGCTAGGGTTCATGGCAGCTGCATCCAGCGTTATCCAACTGGGCCTTCTTTACATGAGACCCCATTAGTGGTGGCTCAGGACCTATGGCTTCTCACAGAAGGGCAATGCAAAATAATATTAATATTAAAAAAATATTAAGCAAAGCTGCACAGCTGACCCAATTTCCTAATCTACATAAAACGCCATTGTCGATGCAATTGTAACAGTCACCAAGCTTTAACGAGTCATTCGGCAAGCCAGTTCACAGTGTGAACGGTGCAAGGAAAAGTTGAGTTCACAAGTTTCACACCAGCTTATACTGTGTCATTAATATTACCTCGTATGATACACATCCCATGTGAAATCACCTCAAAGTGCTGCTTTATCTTGAAAACAGCCTGACAATTTGCACAAAGAGATCAATGTATAAATAGTTTAGACTCTGTTTCTATATTTCTGTGCACCCATTAATTACCATCATTTTCTCCCCGGGTTGCCATGGCAACAGCAGTGTTCAAGACATTTTTTTGTCCTCTTGACAGTATGCAATTAGAAACATGCAGCTACCATCAGCTGCATTGTGCAGTTTAATTACAGGCTAGTCCTCCCCCATGTTTGTGTCAGTATTCTTTTTTTCTTGTCACTTCAGACAACCAAAGTAACTCCACCACTGCTACTGATATGGCCTGGAAGAAAATCCCAAATGAAAACTTTACTAGTTTGGCACTGTTGTACAGTGATGTACTATGACTAAGATAACCTCTAGTGTTATTCAAAATGCTGTTATACATAAATTGTATGATTCGCAACCCACAGACTTAAACTGGTTTTCATACAAACTTACCCACTGTAGCAGGAGATTATTATTGGGACATTAAATCAATACGTAACACAGTCCTTATGTGTTCTTCTTTTATTTCCTTATTAATTATTTATCCGTTATCCATTTCTCATAATTTCTTTTCATACAGATATCAATTTATAGTTTTTTTCTTGAGGCATGGCAGAAAAACAGACACACATGCCACAGATACAAAAAAAGGCTGGAAGTATAAAATGCAAATGTTATTGATACTTATGGATTTTGTTCCCTGGTGGTCTAGTGGTTAGGATGCGGCGCTCTCACCGCCGGGGTTCGATTCCCGGTCAGGGAACCAAACCCAGCCATTAGGGTTGCACAAGCCAGCGCACTCTTATTGCCGTCCCAAGCCCGGATAAATAGGGAGGGTTGCGTTAGGAAGGACATCCAGCGTAAAAACATGTGCCAAATCAAACATGCGGATCACGAATACAGATGATCCGCGGTGCAGACCCCTAATGGGAGAAGCCGAAAGAAAGAAAAATTAATACTCATGGATTTTTCCTTAGAAGTTGAAATATTAACAAGTCAGTGTTAATAAATTTTGACATAAATTATAATAATCTAAAGTAGTACTAAGACATACTGTAGATGGAAAATAAACTGTATGTCCAGAAGAATGTGGACACCCAAACAATGACAACCATATGAGGTTGCTATACACCCCATTCCATGTTTATGCAATTACAATGTATAATATTTACAAAGACATTCTAATCAATTTTGTGTTCAAACTTTGTCGCATCGATTTGGTTGTGAACATCAGGTGTCCATATATTTTTTTCAATATATGCTATGTATTGGACCGACAAATTACTCATTTCAGCCTCCACAAAATACTCCTCCTGGTCTGCTTTCCTGTGAATGTCGTATCTGTCATATCTTTTTTTTTTATTATTTTGTACCATTTTTGTCTTTCCCTCTACCTGTTTTCTCAGATATTTCATCATAAAAATGTACAGAAGCTGTAACTCCTGGGCAGGGTGTTCTTATGTATTGTGACAGAGCAGGAGGTGAAGGTTTTAATTCTTGTTTTTCTGCTGTTATGTCATCACATATGCATGCTTTCTTAACACCCCAGTAGAGCTAAGTAGGAATAGTGTGAGTTCTGCCATTTTCTTATTTTACACACCAGTTTTAGAAACTTTGTATTGCTCAGATAGAGAATGTGCAGCTGATGGTGACTAGGCCAAGATCTTATAAACCTAATTTACATAATAGTCTTGCTTTATAGGCAATTCAACCTTGTATTCAACTCTGTCCACAAGTAGACACGGAATGGTCTAAATTCCTAACAATAAGAGAAGGATGTAAAATCATTTCATACAAAATGTGCTCATTTTTAAAATAGCTCTGCTGCAAATCTCTCTATCCATTATGAAACAAGACACAGCTCAAACACTGCTAGCAAATGAAGTCTGCTACATTATGCATGCAGATTAATATAAATCTCACTGATGCAAAATGACAAACCCAGCAAGTCTGCACTGCTTGTATAATTCACAAAGAGAGCTAAAGAACAAAAAAATACAAAATAATAATAAAATAAGCGGAGACATACCAAGTCCAGACTGAAGCACAACAACTGTGCTAGCTGCCCACACAATGTGCTCTGTTTCAAATCCAGCATTTCTTGATGGTTATTTTTCTCAAAACACTATAGGAAAAATCTAACAAAACACTACAGACAATGAATGCCAATCCGCCCACAACTGTGTGATTTGTTGAACCGTCCACCATTTTTCCCAAGATCTATGTTGTTCATGGACAAGCTCATGTTGAAAGACACAAAATAATTGTACAGTGGAACCTCGGGTTACGAATTTAATTCGTTCCGGTACTTTATTCGTAACCTGAAAAGTTCGTATCCCGATACAAATTTCCCCATAATAATAAACAGAAACTTCGGTAATTCGTTCTGGACAACCAAAAATATTACTTAAATAAAAATAAAGCCAATATTCACTAATATTATTTACTTTTAACATGTTATATTAAAATCATACCACATAAAAACATACAAAAGAGGAAAAGATCTTTACCGGTACTTTCCTTTGAGAAGACTCGCTGCAGGAGACAACGTCAGAGAAGGGGAGGAGGGAGAGTTATTGTTTGGAAGGAGAATCTTATTATATTATATTATTTATATATTATTATATATTATATTATAGAATATTAAAGACAGTGTTATTAACACGAAAGCTGAGACAATTGTTGCATTAGAGGGAAAATGAGAGCTGTTTCTTTAAGGCTACTATCAGTTGGTATTGAAGTCCAGAGTGAAATTCATTATGGGTATTGTACTTCGGAAAAGACTGTAACCCTGCTAATCTATCTTCATAAAAACAAGTAAAGTGGTTATGCATCGGCTCATGTTGTCCATCTCATCATTCCACGAGCATCAACTAACGAGTTGTTACGCTGCCGCCGGGAAAAGTTCAAGCGGATAAGTAACACGATGCTCTCGCTAGGGACACAAGACGCTAACTGATGTGACGAGCTGCGTAGAGCAAAAACAACCAACTTGCCTGTGATTTTTTGGTGAGCGACGTTCGTATCCCGATATATTGTTCGTAACCAGGGGCAAAAATTTTGATGAACTGCGATTCGTAACCTGAATTATACGTATGCCGGGGCGTTCGTAACCTGAGGTTCCACTGTATTGCTGTTAATTTGTGAGAAAATTAGCCTTTTGTTCATTTGCCAAATATACAGCATGACTGCTTGGCAATAGAAGAACACCACGATTTCGATAATTAAGCATTGTTCAATTCAATTTGCATTTATCTGAGCAATACAACAGTTCTGATGTGTAAATGTAAGCAAATTAAAACAAAACACTTCCAACCCACTAATCCACTTACATGGTTCAGTAAGTCAATCACCACCTGAGTTTAAAAATTCTCTTCTTACAAGTTTCTCACATACGTATTCTCCAGTTGAGCTTTTGCACTGCTATGAGATAGAAGGGAATTGGAATTAATTGCAATTTTACTATTTAATTGAGGGTTTTTTTTATTGAGACAAAGGCTAATTAAACAGAAAAGAGAAAGAAATGTGCTGCTTGCATAAGTATTCATACCTCTGGGTTAGAAGTTGGAATAATCTGTCTGCAATTAAAGCTTCAAGTCTCATAGGATATGTCTCCATCACTTTTACATGTCTAAACCCATATGCCTTGCCCTTTTATCTTGTCAAAATTGCTCAGTCCTCATTATATTGGATGAGACCACTGGTGAGCAGCAATTATCAGCACACAGATTGCGGTTTGGATGTAAATGCTTTGACTAGATCTTTCTAACAGTTTCAAACACAGTTCAATATACCTTTATTAGTACATACAATAATCAGGGATAAGATTATGACCACCATTTAGGCATAACATTATGACCACATTCCTAATATTGGTTTGGTTTCCCTTTTGCTGCCAAAACAGTCTGACTATTCAGGCATTAACATCAATAACTTCTTTAACAATGTGATCTACAGGAGCTCGTCTGTTGGATTAGACCACACGTGCCAGCCTTCGCTCCCTACGTACATCAGTGAACCTTGGTCACCCTCAACCCTGTTGCCTGATCACCACTGTTCCTTCCTTGGACCACTTTTGATAGATACTGTCAACTGCAGTCCAGCATCCCACAAGAGCTGCAGTTTTGTAGATGCTCTGACCCAATTGTCTAGCCATCACAAATTGGCCCTAGAGGCATTGGACGGATTTTTCAGTCCTGCTCCCGCAAGGTTCTGTCCCGCTCCTGCAAACAAAATTAAAATTTCCCTGCTCCCGCCCACAATATGTACGTTTTGTCTTGCTCCTGCTCCCAGGTCAAATATATAAGTAGTTTCAATGCACTGACTGCTTCTTCCCGCTACTTTGCTTTTTAGTTTTGCTTATTTTCCTCTTTTGAATATGAATGAAAAAGAAACGGAAAAGAAATAACCGTTTCATTTTATTTGAGTTTAACTTTTTGTGTAAATAATGAACATGTACATAAACAAGGAACCTTCATATAAAACAATATCTATGTCTTGTGCTTCAGACATTTTGCCTCGGTGTGCCCTAGTAAACTACTGATTAGCAATGTTGGGTTTCTCTTTCTGTTCCTCTGATCTCATAGTTAGCTTCTCCAATTCGTTGTGTGACCTCAAAGAGTTCTTGCTTCTTTTCACATGAGTAATTTAGAGCTTTGACATGGATTATGAAATAAGTACCTCATCTCGCAGTGCAAATTCCTATAGCCAAGTACCCCGTCAATGGGAAATTGTTGTTCTTGGGCCATGACTTAAATTCTCCTGTGTTAGGACATTTAAGGTATGTAGGTTTCTAACAGGTTTAGAATATACTGAATGTGTTTTTGCTGTTGAAGATGCCTTCTGCATAGTAGTGTCATCAACACTACTACATATGTAAAGGACTTGCATCTTCAACCAGCTGAATTTTCTGCAGTGCATTCCTGTTTGTATTAGAGAAAGAGAAAATAAAAAAAAAATAAAAAAGGATTGCCGCTTCATGTTGCAATAAAACTTTAATATCCTATGACATTTAATATGAACTGGTCAGTGCTCCTCTGACTGAAGTACATAATTAAACTATGTAAGGGAAGTATTACAGAGATTTTCCATTTTCCAGAGACAGCCATATCTTCATGGTTGGTTCATGGATGACTCTTGGAAAACTGAAAGTTGCATGAATTCTATTAACTTACAATAGTTATACTATGTTACATTAAACCTCATAGAGTGTGTATAAATCAGTAGATAAGGCTTTGTAAAACTGATTAAGAATCACTAATTAATCTGTGGCTTTTTATTGGCTTTTATTTTTTTTAAGTTTTATTAGATTTTATTTTATTTACGAAAAATGCTACTTGTACAAGTAATCAATCCATTTTAGACAAGTACTTGATAAAACGATCTTTAACCCAGCCATTAGGGTTGCACAAGCCAGTGCACTCTTAGTGCCGGTCCCAAACCCGGATAAATGGGAAAGGTTGCGTTAGGAAGGGCATCCAGCCTAAAACGTGCCAAATCAAATATGCGGATCAAAAATCTAAATTTCATACCGGATCGATTGAGGCTCGGATTACAAAGGGATTAAATCCAGGAACATTAGAGGGGGGTTTAAACTGTTCTTTATTGGTGTGAATGGAAAGAGAAATGGTGTAGGGGTGATATTAAAGAAAGAGTACAGTAAGAGTGTAGTGGAGGTGAAGAGAGTTTCTGATAGGGTGATAAAAGTGAAGCTGGAAGTTGAAGGGGTGATAATAAATGTCATCAGTGCGTATGATCCACAAGTAGGCTGAGAGATGGAGGAGAAGGAAAAATTCTGGAGTGAGTTAGATGAAGTGGTAGATTGTATACCTGGGAATGAACGATGGGTGATTGGGCCAGACTTCAATAGGCATGTAGATGAAGGGAACAGAGGTGATGAGGAGTTGATGGGTAGGTATGGTCTTAAGAGGAGGAATGTGGAAGGGCAGATGGTGATAGATTTTTCTAAAAGGATGGTAATGGCAGTAGTGAACACTTTTTTTAAGAAGAAGGAGGATCAAATAGAGTGATGTATAAAAGCGGAGGAAAGTGTAAACAGGTGGACTATGTAGGAGATGCAACCTGAAGGAGATTGGTAACTCTAAGGTGTTGGCAGGGGACAGTGTAGATAGACAGCATCGGATGGTGGTCTGTAGGATGGTTTTGGAGCTAAAGAAGAAGTGGAGGATAGTGAGGACTAAAAGAAGAATAAGATATTGGAAACTAAAGGAGGAAAACTGTAGTATGAGATTCAGTAAACAGGTCAGACAAGGGCTCAGTGGTGGTGAAGAGGTGCTGGATGATTGGGCAACTACTGCAGAAGTGATAAGGGAGACAGCTAGAAAGGTACTTGGTGTGACATCAGAAAATAGAAAGAAAGACAAAGAGACGTCGTGGTGAACGAGAAAGTACAGGAAAGCATAAGGAGAAAGGTGTGCAAAACAGAACTGGGATCGACAGAGTGATAAGAAAAGTAGGCAGGAATACAAGGAGATGTGGCAGCGAGTGAAGAGGGATGTGGCAAAAGCCAAGGAAAAGGCATATAAGGAGCTGTATGTGAAGTTGGACACTAAGAAAGGAGAAAAGGATTTATACCGATTGGCCAGGCAGAGGGACCGAGCTGGGAAGGATGTGCTGCAAATTAAAGCAATACTGATAGAGATGGAAATGTGTTGACTAGTGAGGAAAGTGTGTTTAGAAGATGGAGGGAGTATTTTGAGCTGCTGATGAACGAGGAACATAAGAGAGAGAGAGAAGGTTGGATGGTGTGGAGATGGTGAAGCAGGAAGTGGATAGGATTAGTAATGAGGATGTGAGAGCAGCGATTAAAAGGATGAAGAGTAAAAATTTGGTTGGACCAGATGACATACCGGTAGAAGCATTGAGATGTTTAGAAGAGATGGCAGGTCTGTTCACCAAGGTTGTTCACCAAGATTTTGAAAAGTGAGAGGATGCCTGAGGAATAGAGAAGGAGTGTGCTGGTACTGATCTTTAAGAATAAGGGAGATGTGTAGACCTTCAGTAACTACAGAGGAATTAAGTTGATCAGAGTCAACTTGAAGAACACAGTTTTTGGAAAAGAGTAGTATGGTTTCATGCCCTTTCCAGTTTGCAGTGGTGTTGGACAGATTGACAGACGAGGTCAGACAGAATTATTCCTGGACTATGATGTTTACGGATGATATTGTGATTTGTGGTGAGAGTAGGGAGCAGGTTGAGGTACTTGCTGGAGAAAAGGGGAATGAAAGTCAGTAGGATTAAGACAGATGTGTGTGAATGAGAGGGAGAGCAGTGGAGTGGTGAGGTAGCAGGGAGAAGAGGTGGAGAAGATGGAGGAGTTCAGGTACCTGGGGTCAACAGTGCAAATTAATGGAGAGTGTGTTAAAAAAGTGAAGAAAAAAATGCAGGCAGGGTGGAGTGGGTGGAAAAGAGTGGCAGGAGTGATTTGTGATAGAAGAGGATCTGCAAGAGTAAAAGGGAAAGTTTATAGGACTGTGGTGAGACCTGCGATGTTGTATGGATTAGAGACAGTTTTAAGTAAAAGAGAGGAGGCAGAGCTGAAGGTAGTAAACCTGAAGATGTAAAGGTTTTCGTTGGTAGTTACGAGGATGGAAAGGATTAGAAATACGTTTATTAGAGGGACAGTGCATGTTGGACGTTTTGGAGACAAGGTGAGGAGGGTGAGATTGAGATGGTTTGGACATGTGCAGAGGAGGGACATGGGTTATATCTGTAGGAGAATGCTGAGGATGGAGCTGCCAGGAAGGAGAAAAAGAGGAAGGTCAAGTAGGGGGTTTATGAATGTGGTAAGAAAAGGCATGTAGGTAGTTGATTTGAAAGAGGCAGATGTAGAGGACAGGGGGGTATGGAGACGGATGATCCGCTGTGGCAACCCCTAACGGGAAAAGCAGAAAAAAGACAAAGACGACTTGATAAAACTACCTAATGCCTCAGTAACAACTTTTAGTCAGGTGGGGTAAGTTGCATCCAGCTTTTAATTAATTCAGCTAATTTCACTTCTTTCTCCTTGCCAGATTTGCTCCAGGTCTTCAGATTGATTGGATGCAATTTGTTTCTAGCAATTTTTATACAGTCCAATTCAACCTTAACCCAACAGCCCAATTTTAACCCTAATCTAATTCAATGTAAGTCAGATCTGGGCTTTGCCTTGGGTTGCTTATTCCTGAGCAACACTCATCACATACAACCCTCAATTATACAGAGCTCTTGAAATTAGTGTCTGGTGTGCCTTCACCCAGTCTCAGCCACTGTACTCTTGTAACTCTTTCAAGTGATTGATAGCCTGAATGTGGCAATCTTCAATAATGAAATCCTTGGTGCACTTTAATATTGTCTTTTAAAATTCACAATAAAAAAACTTGTTTGCAGTAAAATAAATACTGTCAGAAAGAATGTGTTTCTTATGATTTGTTATTTAGACAAGAGGGTTGAATAATTTAGCAAGCCACAGTATTACAGAGGTACTTAATGCAGATCAGATCCCATCAGATCATATCCACCCCAGCTGACCCCATCTCATTCTTGTTTCACTTTCTTTCCAACATAGATCATAAAATAAAAAATATGTCCTCAATATTGCTTACTGGATTATGTCTAAAGTTTTTTAATCCTCAAACAACTCAGATATAACTTAAGTAACTGCAAGGCACTTACGCCCAGAATTACGTATTGCCAAAAACTGCTTTTAAAGCTTATTTAAAGCCATTTAAAGCTTATTCAAGTCAATAAATCAACCAATTCTAAAACTTTAGTATGTGTAGCTCCATTCATCACACAAATTTACCACACAAAGTACTGTATACTTCTAGAAATTATTGCTTTTGCTATCTGAATTTCCATGAACACAATTTCATTCAATTCAGCTTTTTTTGTGAATAAGTGGGAGGTGGTAGCTTTGTGGTTAGTGCATTGGACTTTGGCTCTAAAGGGTGAGAGTTCAAATCCCAGCCATAACAAGTTGCCACTCCTGGGCACCTGAGCTGCTCAGTTGTAAAAATTTGAAAATGTATAAGTTTCTCTTAATGGTGTGCCAAATGGCGTAAATGTGTAGTGTTTTTAGCAATGGACATTGTCCCAAAGATAAAGAGGTTATAAAGTTAAAATGTGTAAGGTAAATGCCTTACAAATAGTTTGCTCCTTATAATTTTAAACAGACTGGAAAAGAATAGCTCTCCAAAAGCATCATTCCTCTCAATGTATGCACCATACTTTCAGCTAGAGACAATCTGTTCTTTATACCAAAATCACCTCAGTACCCAGTAGTATAAGATCAACTTTGCTCACAACACACAATCCTTTGATCTTCTGCTTAGATGGTGACTTGTTACCATTAAGCAATTGTAACAATGGTACAATGGTAATGGTAAAAACATTGACCAATGCCAGTAACAAGTTCCTGATCAACATCACTTTTGAAGGATGTAACCCACATTGTGCACCCTTATCACATCTGTGTAGGCTTCCACACCACCAGATAATGACCCACTGGCCCGCTTGAACTTCTTCCAGGTCCTCAGCATCCCTGGTCTCATATTTCAGCTGATTTCATCAGCAATCTTCCAGAACAGCTGAGGTCATAATCAGCAAAATATTTCAACACTGTGTTGTTCCTGAGTATATTCCTGAGTCTTGGATCGAGTAGTGCAATTCACATCTAACTGTAGCACCTGTGGTCACCAGCTCTAAACCAATGTCAGTCTATCCTCTGGTTATCATCCAGCCGTAAGACTAATGTCTACAACAAAGAAAAGAATAATATCTGAGATCTCATTACAGTTTAAATGTGACTAACAAGACTAATGCATAGCTGTTGGTATTTTTGTTTTGTATACGTCTTGATAAATGTCTTGTCGGGGCAGTACATACAACTTACTGGTTATTTAATGTGTTTCTAATGCTGTGGATTACAAATGCACAGCACTAATGGAATTTTATCTCATATTGCTTTTAACCAAATGTAACTTTTCAGCTTTACTTATTCAGACTGCCTGTTCTATTCTGACTAATCGCCTTATTGTTTTCTTTTTAATGTTTTTTTCATTAATGTTACTTCAATCCCTCTTTGTGTAATGTTATTAATAGGAATTATATAATCTAGAAGAAAGAACAAAAAAAGACAAAGAGCTGTTCTTACAACATAACATACAAGGCCCAGTGCTGCATAGTGTACTCGAGAACATTCCCAGTATGCAGCAGCAGTATCAGTACACATTTTCTGCATTGTTTTCAAGGCATAACCCGATGAGATGTGTTATTTATGTCTGGCCTTGGAAGACTTTCCAGCTAAACAACCCAAATAAAATCATACCCTTGGTTTTCAGTGAGTTGCTCAATAAAGAATGGAGTAACTATTACTGGGAGCTTTGTTTATAGACTATGACTAGTAGACTATGTTTTTTATATTGAATAAAACTGTTTCTTAATAAAACCTTTAAAAGTTTTTAAATAAAAGTTTTCAAAAGTCTGTCAAATTTGGAATCAAGTTACGTAATTATTTCACGTTCATATAACTCTATATTAGATTCGCGTGTCTCCTAGGCTACAGCTACATTAATCTGGATAGGTCTGAAAAGTGTATTTTCCTTTTGTTAAATATTCTCCAGCTACACTGCCATTTTTAAAAGTTCTTCAAAAATAGCTTGTCTACACCGAAACATCTGAAAATGCTTACATCCCTATACTGCACATACTGTATAAAAAAATAAACAAGGTTTAGCCCAAGTAATTTCTGTCAGGTGTTGATTTACTTTTCATCTCTTTGAATTGATGCAATTGTAAGTGAACCTTTCAGGCCATTGCATGTACAAAGTGACATTAATATTAAACAATGCTCAAACTAGATAACAGGCACAACAGCAGGAAGAAAACATGTCCACCATCTATTTTAGAGTTGAATGGATTGCATGACTGCATTATACGAGTAAAAATACTTTGCTCATGTTCAAATATTAAATGTGGGAAAGACCCTCAACCCTCAACTGTCAGTTGTAGAAATTAATTATTTGTAATTTGCTCTGGATAAAAGTATCTGCTAAATATCATACTTGTAAATATCCCCATTTTCAAGTTCTACACTAAAATTTATAAATGTAATTACAAAATGCTTTTACAAAAAGATAAATTTTTCATTAGTCTTAGTGTAGCCAGAAAGCCTAAACTTTGAAAATAAAAAAAGGATGCATTATTAAATTTATCTGCATTAATGTGTATATGTAGTCTCTAGTACTGCCAATACAACACATTGTACTTTCTTCTGTTCTGGATGACCAGGGCATGTACCTTTGTAAATAGTTTTCTCATATGCTTTGTTCCTTGTTCCTTGTTGAGTACAAACAGCAAACACTTCAACTATGAGAGACAAAATAAGAAAAAAAAAATCCCGAAAATCACATTGTCTCATTTTTAAAGAATTTATTTGCAAATTATGGTGGAAAATAAGTATTTGATCACCTACAAAAAAGCAAGATTTCTGGCTCTCACAGACCTGTAACTCTTCTTTAAGAGGCTCCTCTGTCCTCCTCTTGTTACCTGTATTTATGGCACCTGTTTGAACTTGTTATCAGTATAAAAGACACCTGTCCACAACCTCAAACCATCAGACACCAAACTCCACTATGGCTAAGACCAAAGAGCTGTCAAAGGACACCAGAAACAAAATTGTAGACCTGCACCAGGCTGGGAAGACTGAATCTGCAATAGGTAAGCAGCTTGGTGTGAAGAAATCAACTGTGGGAGCAATTATTAGAAAATGGAAGACATACAAGACCACTCATAATCTCCCTCGTTTTGGGGCTCTACGCAAGATCTCACACCGTGGGGTCAAAATGATCACAAGAACGGTGAGCAAAAATCCCAGAACCACACAGGGGGACCTAGTGAATGACCTGCAGAGAGCTGGGACCAAAGTAACAAAGGCTACCATCAGTAACACACTACACTGCCAAGGACTCAAATCCTGCAGTGCCAGACGTGTTCCCCTGCTTAAGCCAGTACATGTCCAGGCCCGTCTAAAGTTTGCTAGAGATCATTTGGATGAACCAGAAGAGGATTGGGAGAACGTCATATGGTCAGATGAAACCAAAATAGAACTTCTTGGTAAAAACTCAACTTGTCGTTTTTGGAGGAGAAAGAATGCTGAGTTGCATCCAAAGAACACCATACCTACTGTGAAACATGGGGTGGAAACATCATGCTTTGGGGCTGTTTTTCTGCAAAGGGACCAGGACGACTGATCCGTGTAAAGGAAAAAATGAATGGGTCCATGTATCGTGAGATTTTTAGTGAAAACCTCCTTCTATCAGCAAGGACGTTGAAGATGAAATGTGGCTGGGTCATTCAGCATGACAATGATCCCAAACACACTGCCCGGGCAAAGAAGGAGTGGCTTTGTAAAAAGCATTTTAAGGTCCAGGAGTTTCCTAGCCAGTCTCCAGATCTCAACCCCATAGAAAATCTTTGAAGGGAGTTGAAAATCCGTGTTGCCCATCGACAGCCCTTAAAACATCATTGCTCTAGAGGAGATCTGCATGGAGGAATGGGCCAAACTACCAGCAATAGTGTGTAAAAACCTTGTGGAGACTTACAGAAAACATTTGATCTCTGTCATTGCCAACAAAGGGTATATAACAAAGTATTGAGATTAACTTTTGTTATTGACCAAATACTTATTTTCCACACTAATTTGCAAATAAATTCTTTAAAAATCAGACAATGTGATTTTCGGGATTTTTTTTTGTTTACATTTTGTCTCTCATAGTTTAAGTGTACCTATGATGAAAATTACAGGCCTCTCTAAATACTGGCTGACTAAATACTTTTTGCCCCACTGTGTGTATATATATATATATATATATATATATATATATATATATATATATATATATATATATATATATATATATATATATATACAGTGGAACCTCGAGCTTGTGAGGGTTAGGGACCAAGACCGGTCATGAGTTCAATTTTCGCGACCTTTGATACGCCTTCCAACCCAGTAAAACCCAAAGAACACTATCTGAAATCGATTTAAATGAGTAAATAACACTATTTCACTCCATACATTTAATGAAATAAACCTTGATTAGAAATGTTAAAACTAGCGTTTTGAGCAGCTCACGGTTGCTCATGAGCCGATCTGAATGAGAGTCGCCGGTCAAAATGAAAGTCGCGAGCATGCGAGGTCGTGAGCGCTGAGGCCGCGAGCTCCGAGGTTCCACTATATATATATATATATATATATATATATATATATATATATATATATATATATATATATATAAACACATTGTATATATATTCAGGTAGTCGTCGACTTACGACTTATGCAACTTACGACCCTTCGACTTTACGACCACAATCGCTGGCCGCAGCGTGCGGCGGTGTATGCCAGCTTCCGCCATCATTTCACAGTGCTGTACATATAGCCTTCTCTACTTATGACCAAATCGTGTTACGAATGGTGCCAGAGGTCGGTGCGCGCTGTCGTGTGCCGCGGCTGGCGGCGTGCGGCATTGCGTACCCGCTTCCGGCATCATTTCACAGTACTGTTCATATAGCCTACTCTACTTACGACCAAATTGTGTTACGACCGATCTGTCGGTCCTAGTTGTGGTCGTAAGTCAACGACTACCTGTATATATAGCACTCAAGATGCGCTCATGGTTTGTGAAGAGGATGTGTATTGGCTCTTTCAGAGACAGAAGACAAGGAAAACTCCTAGCTACTACTATTACTACTAACTACTACTTCGGGCGACGAACTGCTCCAGCACCACGCGATCCAGAACCTCGCGAAGTGTTAGTGCACTGTCGATGCTGCACTGGGGTCCGTCTCACTCGCTGGAGGATCGCACGTTTCTGGACATTGGACATCCCGGCTGGCAGCTGCTGAGCGGTGAGTTGGGCTTCCCCAGAAAGTAGCGGCAGCAGACGGAGGTGTCGGGGCGGTGACGGGAGCCTCTTTAGAGCTCAGGGCACTCCGGAATGCCGCCCGGTCCTCCACCTGGGCTTGGACCACTTCCTCAAACTGCTGTTCCTGCTCGGCACGCACCTGAAGGAAGGCTTGGTGTTGGGTTTGTTGGAGCTCGGCAAGCGCCTTCACTAGCTCCACCAACGGTGATGATTCCATATTTTTGTCCTGCGTTCAGTCCCGGGTTTTGGCACCACTGTGGGAGAGCGTATGGTTCGGGGAAAGGAATGCCACGACAGGACAGGTTCGGAATCAAACATTTTTTTTATTTTTACGTTCACTCTGTGCTTAGTGCCTCAGTCATTCATTCTCCGGCACACACACACTCACGCATCCTCACGCTCCTCCTTAAATCCTCTGATCACTTAGGGAGTTTGGGCAATGTGTCTGGTGTGCAATCATTGCTTCAATTCATTCAAAGGGTGTTCAGAAAGTCTGAGGCCAGGGATGTGTGCAGGCCACTGGAGTATTGCACACAAAGCCGACCAAGTTTTTATGAGCCTTTCTTCATGCAAAGGGGCAAATGGTGGAAATGTTTTTAAACATATAGGTGTCAAATCTATTAAAGCAAAGTTCAAATGCTGTTGTGTTATTTTAACTTTAACATTGCAGTAATGTAAACCTCATACTGTTATGTATTACAGTATTACAATCAACAGGGACAATTTATTAAGGAAAAATTAGCATTGCAATTCAATTCAATTCATTTTTATTTGTATAGCGCTTTTAGCAATAAACTGGATTGGAGAATGGTATTGGAAAGGGCTGAGTGACCAGAGGCTAAGAGCTGTGCCCCCTCAGGGCAGATAGTGTCTTAAGGGAATCAGTCTCTCGAGACCGACCTCTGGTGTGCCTAGAGCAGCTTGAGTGGTGCTCTGAAGCTGTTCTAGGGGCCTCCAGGAAAGCGGTGAGATTTCTTTATAAGTGTGTTTGTCCCTAATGAGCAAGCCGGTGGCGACTGCACTGCCTCATTTTACATAAACTGCACAAACTGTAAAGTCAGTGTCTTTATCTTTATTTATTATTTTATTTTATTAGTGTTTTATAGTTTTTCATATTTCATCATTTTTTTAGCACTAGCCAATTTGTTGAACATGCAAACTATAGATTTGATCGTCAAGTAAACATATACTATTGGCCAATTAGCAAAGAGGACCACTGATTTTGACATTTTAAAGCTTGCCTCAGGAAATTATTCAATTATTCTGGCATGTTCCTAAAACTTTTAAAGATTTTGCTAAAAATGTGTAAAACCATTGACATTATTTTGTTTTTCTATAGGTTAAAACTAAATTTTAACTGAAAATGATAGATTTTGCAAACTTTATTGCTCTCTTATATTTGTTAATGCCATTTTTTTCTGCACATTGGGTATATATTAATGGTTTAATGATGAAATCATTTAAAATAGTCAAAACCTTTCTTAAAAGTACAGAATTTCTCCAACCTATATGCAATCAATGGTCTAACAGTAGGACTTGGATTTGTTGCTAAGTACATTGAGCAACTAGTCACCAAACCAATGAATGACACGAATATAAAGAGGCTTTGACTTAAGCTTTTTAAATTGCAATTTAGGATTTAAAAATGTCATATTGTGCCTGAACCCAGCATACTTATCAAAGGTATTAAACCATGGCATAATTATAAAACTATCAATCTATCAGCTCTTAAAGATGGCAATGCATGCAGGCCATCCTTGTATCCTTGGAGCTTTTAAATACCCATGTCAAAGTAACCACCAGTTGACAGGTCAACATATTTTTGTATTTTGGGAAACGCCATAAAAATAATGTTAAAAGGCACCTTTGCCAAAAGCAAAACCCAGAACACAGTTCAGATCTAGTGTCTTCTTCTATTTAAAGTTACCCTGGGCTGTACCAAATGGTGCATCACTGAAGCTTTGACATTGTCTTAATACTGGAATGTTTGACCTTCTTTTTTTTTTTTTATATTTCTTTACTTGTGTATTGAAGCATTTGTCTATATAAATTCCTCAAATACAGCAAAAAAATAATAGATTTTTGTGTCACATAAACCCGATTTTCCCACTTCCATTTGACAACAACTGTCACATTTATTCTTTCCAGATCAATTACTGCTTGCACCTGGGCTCCCACATGAATATCCCAGATGCACACGCGCATATGCACACACATACACGCATACACACATACACAGACAATATATATAATGAACTCATAGTCATTCCCATGCAAAGTATCATCCTGTGCTCTGTACCTGAAATCATAAAGCTGGGTTTTCAGGTTAGAATTTTCTGTGACATAACTTTTTTGGTTTGCTGGTTTCTCAATTTTGGTTTTGCCCTTTAAACTGCTTGTGTTTTTTTTTTTTTTTTTTTTTTTTTTGTGCTTGAGAATTTGAATCTGCTTGACAGACAGAACAGTATTTATTCTATAATGGGGAAAAATAAATGTTAATTAAATAGAAATTTCTGTAAAGGTTTTTTATTTAAATTGGGCCAAATTCAAAATGGACCAACCTTTTTACCATTAAACATCATTTTATTTAGTAATAATTCTGCAAAACTAGATTTCTTTTTTAAATGCCTCATGGAAAGACACCATTAAACACTGTTTTATTTGTAATGCATTATTTGCTCATCATCAAGATAACACAGTAGTCAATAACTAAGCAAACAGAGATGCAAATAACATTGTGACTCGTGTGCTCTTTTCTCTTGGTAGCGTGTTGACATACTTTGATGACACATACACCTAATCTCTCTTCATCAAAGTACAGATTAAATGTCACTAGCTTTTCCTGTCAGGCACAGTGTCAGATCAGCCGAGCACATTCATACTTCCTTACCTTTCAGTGAGCTTTTGTTGATAAACTTCTAATCCTCTTTCAAAAGTGAGGATAATAACCCCACAATAGTCCCTAAGCTGCTCATATCTGAGATAGAAGGCTTTACTCTCGGAACAGATCCAGAGATTTAGTTTCTTTCAACTGAAATCCTTCAGTATTACACTGCAAACAAAAACAAGAAAAATAAACTAAATGGAATATAAAGCGAGTATGCAATCAATTTCAAGATCCTGATGTTCAGGGGGTTACGTTATGTGTTTGCATAAAGTGTATAAATGGAGTTTGTTTGTTCATATTCTGTAACTGGAGTAAAGGTTTAAAGTGGTGAAGTAATCTTCATTACAGGCACAGAAACCAAAATACATAAACTGTCACTGAAATGCAATTTAGCAATATGTTTCCATGGAAAATACCAGGAAATAGTCACCCCTCTACTCTCCTTCTCTCCCACTCTTTCTTTCTCTCTCTCTCTGTGGAGATGAACAAGCTTTCCCTCTCCCTTTCTTTCTCTTCAGGTCAGCCTGAATACCTCATTTGGAGACCACTCTCTGCAGCTGAGGATGGTTCCACAAGAACAGCCTAAAGATCCATGATGTTCCCTTTAGTGTCTGGTTCCTCTCAAGGTTTCTTCCTCATATCATTTCAGGGAGATTTTCTTTGCCATAGTCACCACTGGCTCACTCATTAGGGATAAACTTACTGTATAAGGAGCAAACGTATAGGCTCTAAACTTATACATTCTAACTTTATAACCTCTTTATCTCTGTAGAGCTGCTCTGGGACATTCATAAAACTGAGATACAAATAAAAAAGTGCTAATTTATTGCCTCACTATTAGAAGAAAATAATAATAATAATACACTTAAGAAAAAACATTATATACAGTGAGGAAAATAAGTATTTGTACACCCTGCTATTTTGCAAGTTCTCCCACTTAGAAAACATGGAGGGGTCTGAAATTGTCATCGTAGGTGCATGTCCACTGTGAGAGACATAATCTAAAAAAAAAATCCAGAAATCACAATATATGATTTTTAAAATATTTATTTGTATGATACAGCTGCAAATAAGTATTTGAACACCTGTCTATCAGCTAGAATTCTGACCCTCAAAGACCTGTTAGTCTGCCTTTAAAATGTCCACCTCCACTACATTTATTATTCTAAATTAGATGCACCTGTTTGAGGTCGTTAGCTGCATAAAGACACCTGTCCACCCCATACAGTCAGTAAGAATCCAACTACTAACATGGCCAAGACCAAAGAGCTGTCCAAAGACACTAGAGACAAAATTGTACACCTCCACAAGGCTGGAAAGGGCTACGGGGAAATTGCCAAGCAGCTTGGTGAAAAAAGGTCCACTGTTGGAGCAATCATTAGAAAATGGAAGAAGCTAAACATGACTGTCAATCTCCCTCGTGCTGGGGCTCCATGCAAGATCTCACCTCGTGGGGTCTCAATGATCCTAAGGAAGGTGAGAAATCAGCCCAGAACTACACGGGAGGAGCTGGTCAATGACCTGAAAAGAGCTGGGACCACCGTTTCATGAACAGCTGTCCACATATATTTGGATATATATTTATATATGTGGACAGCTGTTCATGAAAAGAGCTGGGACCACCGTTTCATGAACAGCTGTCCACATATATTTGGATATATATTTATATATGTGGACAGCTGTTCATCACAACCACGTGTTTTTTTTTTTCAGAATCTATTGCTACACAGCTAAAAGCACACAACTGTATAAAACATTTTGTATGTATTACAATTTCTCATTAATGGAATTAAGTTGCACACATCTGTTCCAGCACTGCAATGCTCCTGTGCACAAAGATCATTTGCCAAGGTTAGAGTAAATAAATACCTTTTTGCTTAAACTGTAATACTGGCTAAACCCTAGACCTTGTGAGACCTCAATACCTGATTTCAATATGGTAATCTCCACATCCACACTGTAAAATCCTTCCCAAAGTAGAGGGGGATAATATAACAGCAAATAAAAGACCTGAAATAAAACATTCTCCAATCAAATATGGATATCATAGTCAGATGTCTACAAGCATATAGAGTATGTCTTGTTTACTACACTAAAGGCAAGATAATTGAAATTCCTGGCTTGCTTTATATTCTTGCATCAATCTATACAGTATATTTTGAAATCATTTGCTTGTCTTATTTGTATAGCTGTCATGACTGCACAAACAGCACCCTATGTGAAGTACATCTCAAATCTCAAGCACCTGCTTTATGTCATTATTGAAAGACCCCTCTGATATCTCACCTCATTTTTTTGTCCTGAAAATATCAGTGAATTGTATCTATAAAGCAGGTACTGTATACACAGCATGTTTAACCAGGCATGTTAGAAACAAATCCTTATAGGTAAACATAGATAACAATTTATGTGATGTGAATTTACTATGTTATATTGGGCATCGACACCAAGCTGACTGGGAAGAATTCTTTTATTGCATTAGTGTTAATTTTTTTACAGCAGACATTTAATATCATGGAAAAGGGGAAAACTGTGCATTAGACTAATCAGATTCTAATGTTTAATTTAATACAATGAAATCACAATAACTAACTAACTATATATTTATATGTGTATGTATATATGTATCATTGGATCTGTCCTGTGCACATCCATCACCATTTGATTTGAAGCAGGACAGGAACAGACTGCAGCAAACAGTTAAAACAGCAGAAAAAAATCATTAGTTCTCCCTTGGCCACTCTCCAGGACTTGTACCATACAAGAACGTCTCTAGGTTACGTATGTAAACGTAGTTCCCTGAGAGAACGAGGCGCTACGTCGAAACGCTTTTGGAATACGCCCAAGTGTCTCTGAAATAATGTGTGTAATCAGTCAAAAATTTAATGCTGCCGGTCACCGGTGGGGTGACGTCATGACCAGGAAGTTTAAAAAGCATATTGAATAAGGCAGCACCAGCTTCTGTAAGCGAGAAGGAAGCACTGCAGTATGCCAGAGGTGTGGCAAAGAGACGCAGCTTCTTGTTCCCTTAAGGAACTAGGGTTACATACATAACCTAAAGACATTCCCTTTCAGGAACTCGAGCTGCGTCGAAACGCTTAGGGAACGAGTGTCCAATCACGCCAGACTGACCAGTCCCTGCCTAGTGTGTGTCTGTCAAACACAGCTAGAGGAGGACTGAGGGGCCAGGAGTGCATATAATGTCTATAATCTTACGGGTCGAGAACACCTTGGGGATGTAACCCGTACGTGGGTACAGGAAGGCACTAGCCATACCTTGGGTAAACTCCAGGAAGAAGGGGGCCACAGAAAGAACCTGCAAGTCCACTACTCTCTTTATAGAGCAGATGGCCAACAAGAACACGATCTTGATGAAAAGGTGCCTCCAAAATGCTTCGGCTGGAAGCTCGAAGGGGGGGCTCAGACCAGGCCAGTTCCACGACACGACATCAGGGTAGAGCCGCCATTTCCAGGGTCTCACCCCCTGCCTCGACAGGGTAACTGCTGCCTCATTTAACCAGCCCAAAAGAGGTTCTGGTGCGCCAGCCTGCACAGGGGGTGCGAACGCAAACCTCCTTGATGGTTGGTTTAGGAGACCACCGCAATATTGTCCATACGGACCAACACTTGGTGACCACTGAGGTGTGAGAGGAAATGCTTCAGTGCTAGAAGCCAGCATCTCCAAGCAGTTGATGTGCCAGCATAGATGGGGCCCTTCCCACAGACCTCGGGCAGAGCAACCACTCATGATCGCTCCCCACCCGGCCATAAGGATGGCCACAATGCAGGCAGGGGAAAGCTGTGCGTGCAAAATAGTCGAATACCATATGACACAAAAATAGCTGGTTCTCTGTAATGGAGAAAGCACACTCTTCCCAGCGTTCAGCCGAAACCCCAACGCCAGTTAATGCAGCAGTTCAGCATGATACGCCTTACAGGGCCGCCATTGTGTAGAGGGACGCAGCGGCTTGACCTGCTGAGGCGTAAACCTTAGTTTATGCCAAGTTATGTAGCTTGGCTACGCTGCAGGTCACAACCCCGAAAACTACTTGTGCTTACTGCTTATTTTCTTTATTTTAAAAAAATAATTTTTTTATTTTATTTTATTTTATTTTACCGACCTAGCTCCGCCCCCAACTCCATAGCTCCTCGAGCCTAGTTTGCCAAGTGCCCCCCCTCCTCCTCAGAGAAAGGTAGGAGGAGCTAATGCTCTCGTCGCGAGGCAGGAGCGCGAGCTCTCTCCTCAGAGAGTGCCTCTCATGACATGTAGCCGGCTCTCTCGAGAACTGACTAGCGTGCTCCACTCCCAGGAATATATATATATATATATATATATATATATATATATATATATATATATATATATATATATATATATATATATACAGTGGTACCTTGACCTACGAGTTTAATTCGTTCCGTGGCTTAGCTCGTATCTCAATTTGCTCGCACATCAAATCAATTTTCTCCATAGAAAATACTTAAAATTAATCCATTCCAACCCTCAAAATGACACCCCGTTTTTATGTTTCATGTTATTAAATTAGGAAAATACATTTCTAAAAACCAAATCTTGTATAAAAACATAATAGAAAGAGTATGTAAAGATATAATAAGGTTTTATACAGTGTATTTACCTTGGAGGTGAGACGACTTTATCTAACGAAAACGCTGGCGGAGGGGGGCAGGGGTCTGGAGAGGCGATAAGTGGCAGAGGAGGGAAAACTCGATTTTTTGCTACTCTATCACTACTGTACACTATGTATCCCTAAACTTGTAATTTTTTAATTTTTTCTTCTTTGCTTATCTTAATTTTCGTCACAATCTTCGCTTTCTGGCTTCGTTTCGCCATCTAGCAGCGGTGTTTCGAGCTCATACCTCAATTTTTTGCTCACGTAACAAAGCAAAAAATCGACCGAGTGACCGCTCATACCTCGGAAAACTCGTACATTACTGCACTAGTAGGTCAAGGTACCACTGTATATGTATATATATATAATTTTTTTTTTTATTCCTTTTTTTTCTGACAAACAATTGACAGACAATTCAACACATACACACAGAGCATTTTGTGAACAAACAGAAGCAGGTGCTGCCTCACTTGATATGCATTTTATACTTCCTGGTCGTGGCATCACGCCGCCGGTGATGGCCAGTGTCCAATTTTTGACTGATAACTCACATTATTTCAGAGCGTGAACATTCAGCTCGAGTTCCTGAAAGGGAACCAGGAAATGTGCAGGAGAAATCACTACTGACCCTTTGCACCCTGGACTACAAACTTTGTTGTAGTCCAGTTGTCCTGTTGACACAGAAACAGTTTCTTTCCTCAGGCAATCACCCTAATTAAAAATGACCTTAATTATATCCCCTGCTTCACATCAGTAACAGTCATCACATCATCCCCAATACTGCTATTTGCACTACCATGCATTCTCAAACTTAATGTACATTACTGACCTGTCATATACTCTGTATATTGTGTTCTATTTATTGTCTGTATTTTTTCATATATTCTGGTCTTGTATAGTCTAAGCTAAATAAATAGTGCTGTGCAACAATCCTGTCTCAGAGCTCTGCAGGCAGTTCCTTTGACTTCACGGCTTGTTTTTTGCTTCAATAGACCTCAAATCATGTCCAGTCAATAAACCTTTCCACAGGTATAGAAAAATTCAATAATCAAAAGAAATGGGAGGCACATGAGCTAATTGTTGTTGCTTAGTGTTGTTGCAAAGCGTCTAAATACTTATGTACATGTGATATTCCTTGGGGGTTTTTTTTATTTAAAAAAAAAATGTATGTTGTTATTATGGGGTACTGAGAAAAATCAGAGAAATAAAAATCAATCTGTATGTTTTTAGTATCAGAATGCAACATAACAAATGTGAAAATAGTAAAGAAGATCTGAATACTTTCCAAATGTGTCTCTGTGTAATTTTTGTATATAGTATAAAAATGGGGTAAATAGTATCAAATATAACTTAAAAAAAAAACATTTTGTCCAAAGAATGTAAATTATTATTTTATAATTAATAATAATTATTTATGTAATCTTTACATTGTTCCCTGGTGGTCTAGTGGTTAGGATGTGGCGCTCTCACAGCTGTGGCGCGGATTCGAGCAGTGTCTGTAACACGGCTTGTATCTAAACAGTAGCCTACAAAGAAAGTCATTGTTCACTGTCTTCCTCCTTCCTTTCACAACAATTTCTCTCGGGAGTTTTTCTTTTGGCATCGTCGTGCGTTTAAAAAAGAAGCTTTTCTCCCGATGCCGTGGAGCTCAGAACACAGGTGAAGAGCGTTTTTTTCATGCCCGGTTGTTTTCAGCGTGACAAATTATTGGCATTTCCTGTTGACAGCCCGAGTGAGCGGCAGGTCAAACATCAGGGGAACCGCATCCATATTTATGATGTGGTGCGGCCCGATTCAGTGGGAGCGCATCTGATTTAATATAAAGAATTTTATTGGTTCACCTGAACCCGTTCAGCAATTTCATTGGTCTAATGTTACGGGGCTCAGTTTTTTGGTTTGAAACTTGTGAAACCGGGAAAAAACCCAGAAAAAATCCATAAATTAGCCGCTTCGCTGTTTAAGCCACGGGGTTCAAAACGTGGGAAAAAAGTAGCGGCTTATAGTCCGGAAAATATGGTACATTGTTTCCAAATATAACCATGTCTCTACAATGACTTACAATTCTGACTTTTCTAATACAGCTGACATCCTTATTAAGGCCTTTTACTAAATTAAACCATATAGTGTAGTCACATCTCAGTCCATATGGTTTGAGTTAAACAGCTTTCGCTAATCTAACCCTAAATTGAATCTAATAAGACTACAGAACTGATATGCATGGACTGCTGAATTTGCAGTGTCTAGTTTAAAAGCTTGTCAGTGATATTTACAACACTTTTGTTATGACCCATTTCACCATGCACAATAATGCACTGTAATTAGCAGCCAGAATGTATGGAGAAAAAAAAGTGCGTGGCTGCATTTGGCAGTAAGCTTCAAGAGATCAGGACAAAATGCATGTTTTATATTCTGAACATTATATTATTTTATTTAGTTAATCTACCTCAAGTAGTGAAAATTTCCAGTCACACCATAAGTATCTGTGCTCAGTCTTGGGCATTGGTCTCATTAAATATGTTCTTGTTCTCTCACAAGAGCAAGAAGATATAAAATGAACACATTCTCATTGTTTTTCGCATGCACACATTTTTGTCATTTGTTCTATGGAGCAATGCATGAATACAAAGCAGACTTACTGAAATAAAATGATTTAATGGACGTCATACATTTATTTGGCTTAGTACCACTGGATTCTCAATCTGGCATGATATAGATACTTTAATAATTTTCTTTGTTGTAAATCATCATTTGCGATTTATTTTATTAAACTCAAAAAATGTTTATTTGTATAATGCTTTTAACAATAGTCATTGTCTCAAAGTAGCTATACACAAATAATGTGGTAAGAAAGATTGAATAAGATTGTTCTTTATAAGTGTAAGTTGAGCAAGCTGGTGGTGACTGTGGCAAGGAAAAACTCCCTGAGATGGCATAAGGAAGCAACCTTGAGAGGAACCAGACTTAAAAGGGAACCTATCCTCATCTGGGAGGCACCAAATGTCCGAATGTTTAATTTTTAGCTTGGTTTACTGGTTAAAGTTTTAAAAAATTAAAGAATGCCATTGTAGCCAATTGGGCTTGGAAACCTAAATATATGAGTGTAGCACACAAAAACCATGCCTCTAGAGAGTGGATTTGATTTGGATTTGACTTAGTGAGATGGATTTCAATCACTTTGCCACAAATAAATGGCAACAACAACTCCAGCCATTAGGGTTGCACAGGCGGATCACAAATCAGAAATTCATACCGGATCGGTCACGGCCGAGGTTACCAACGACTCTACAGGTATTGTTAGCCAACAGGGTACAGGTGGAAATTGGGCAACTGTTAGCTGAAGGAGCAGAAGGAGAGGAGGAAGCATCTACAGACATGGCAGGAAAAGGAAAAGTTTAGAAGAATGGAGGTTTGGGTTGGTACTTTAAATGTTGGTACTATGACTGGTAAAGGGAGAGAGTTAGCTGATATGATGGAGCAGAGAATGGTAGATATGTTGTGTGTTCAGGAGACCAATTGGAAAAAGAGTAAGGTCAGGAACATTCAAGGTGTGTTTAAACTGTTCTTTCATGGTGTGGATCGAAAAGAAATGGTGTAGGGGTGATCCTGAAGTGAGTGTAGTGGAGGTGCAGAAGGTTCCTGATAGGATTATGAACGTGAAGCTGGAAGTTGAAGGGGTGATGATGAATGTCATCAGTGCTTATGCTCCACAAGTGGATTGTGAGATGGAGGATAAGGAAATGTTATAGATTAAGAGCGATGAAGTGGTGGAGAGTGTACCTAGGAATGAAAGATTGGTCATTGGGCCAGACTTTAATGGGCATGTAGGTGAAGGGAATAGAGGTGATGAGGAGGTGATGGGTAGGTATGGCCTTAAGGAGAGGAATGTGGAAGGGCAGATGGTGGTCGATTTTGCTAAAAGAATAGAAAAGGCAGTGGTGACCACTTATTTTAAGAAGAAGGAGGATTATAGAGTGATGTATAAGAGTGAAGGAAGATGCACACAGGTGGACTATGTAGGAGATGCAACCTGAAGAAGATTGGAGACTGTAAGGTGTTGGCAGGGTACAGTGTAGATAGACAGCATCAGATGGTGGTCTGTAGGTTGGTTCTGGAGGTGAAGAAGAAGACGAGGAGAGTGAGGACTGAAAGAAGAATAAGATGGTGGAAACTGAAGGAGGAAGGCTGTAGTATGAGATTCAGAGAAGAGGTCAGACAGGGGCTCAGTGGTGTTGAGGAGGTGCTGGGTGATTGGGCAACTACTGCAGAAGTGATAAGAGACAGCTAGAAAGGTACTTGGTGTGACATCTGGAAATAGAAAGGAAGACAAAGAGACATAGTGGTGGAATGAGGAAGTGCAGGAAAGCAAAAGGAGAAAGGTTGGCAAAACAGAATTGGGATCGACAGAGTGATGAGAAAAGTGAACAGGAGTACAAGGAGATGTGGCAGCAGGTGAAGAAGGATGTGGCAAAAGCCAAGAAAAAGGCATATGAGGAGCTGTATGTGTTGCACACTAAGGAAGGAGAAAAGGTTTTATATTGATTAGCCAGGCAGAGGGACCGAGCTGGGAAGGATGTGCTGCAAGTTAGAGCAATAAAGGATAGAGATGGAAATGTGTTGACTAGTGAGGAGAGTGTGTTAAGAAGGTGGAGGGAATATTTTGAGCAGCTGATAATGAGGAAAATTAGAGAGAGAGAGAGAGGGTTGGATGGTGTGGAGATGGTGAAGCAGGAAGTGAATAGGATTAGTAAGGAGGACGTGAGAGCAGCAATTAAGAGGATGAAGATTGGAAAGTCAGTTGGGCCAGATGACCCACCAGTAGAAGCATAGAGATGTTTAGGAGAGATGGAGTGGAGTTTTTAACCAGGTTATACAACACGATTTTGAAAGGTGAGAGGATGCCTGAGGAATTGAGAAGGAGTGTGCTGGTACTGATCTTTTTAAGAAAAAGGGAAATGTGCAGACCTGCAGCAACTACAGGGGAATTAAGTTGATCAGTCAAACAATAAAGTTATGAGAAAAAGTTGTTCAAGCCAGGCTACATGAAGAGGTGACCATCTGTGAGCAACAGTATGGTTTCATGCCTAAGAAAAGCACTACATTGTTGTTATTGTTACATCTTCCTTCACTCTTATACATCACTCTATAATCCTCCTTCTTCTTAAAATAAGTGGTCACCACTGCCTTTTCCATCCTTTTAGCAAAATCTACCACCATCTGCCCTTCCACATTCCTCTCCCAAAAGCATTATTTGCTTTGAGGATGTTGATGGAGAAGTATAGAGAAGGTCAGGAGTGTGTTTGTAGATTTAGAGAAAGTGTACAACAGGTTGCCGAGAGAGGAGTTGTGGTATTGTATGAGGAAGTCAGGTGTGTCAGTGAAGTATGTGAGGGTGGTGCGAACATGTATGAGGACAGTATGACAGCAGTGAAGTGTGCAGTAGGAACTACAGACTGGTTCAAGCTGGAGGTTGGACTGCGTCAAGGAACGGATCTGAGCCCCTTCCTGTTTGCAGTGGTGATACACAGGTTGACCGACAAGGTCAGTCTCCGTGGACTACGATGTTTGTAGATGACACTGATTTGTCGTGAGAGAAGGGAGCAGCTTGAGTGAGAGTTGAAGAGCCTGAAGTGCTGGAGGTATGCTCTGGAGAGAAGGGGAATGAAAGTCGGTAGGAGTACGACAGAGTACATGTGTCTGAATGAGAGGGAGGGCAGTGTAGTGGTGCGCTTGCAGGGAGAAGAGCTGGAGAAGGTGGAGGAGTTTAGGTACCTGGGGTCAACAGTGCAAAGTAATAGAGAGTAAATTAGAGAAGTGAAGAAAAGAGTGCAGGCAGGGTAAATGGGTGGAGAAGAGTGGCAGGAGTGATTTATGATAGTAAAGTATCTGCAAGAGTGAAAGGGAAAGTTTCTAAGACTGTGGTGAGACCTGCGATGTTGTATGGTTAAGAGACAGTGACATTGAGTTTCAGACAGGAGGTGAAGCAGGAGGTAGCAGAGCTGAAGATGTTGAGGTTTTCGTTGGGAATGACGAGGATGGACAGGATTAGAAATGAGTTTATTAGAGGGACAGGGCATGTAGGACGTTTTGGAGACAAGGTGAGGAAGGCGCTATTGAGATGGTTGGACATGTGCAGAGGAGGGACAAGGGTTATATCTATAGGAGAATGCTGAGGATGGAGCCGCTAGGAAGAAGGAAAAAAGGAAGGTCAAGGTGGAGGTTTATGGACGTGGTGGGGGAAGACATGCAGGTAGTTGGTTTGAAAGAGGCAGATGTACAGGACAGGAGGGTATGGAGACGGATGATCCGCTGTGGCGACCCCTAATGGGAGAAGCCAAAATATGAAAAAAGAAGAGCACAAAAACAGCCCCTAAAGAGTGGATTTGATTTGGATTTTATTTAGCGAGGTGGCTTTCAATCACTTTGCCACAAAAAAATGGCAACAACATAACAGTTATGTCATGGCATTTAGCAGATATTATCTAGTGCGTCTTGCAGAAGAGCTTTGAAGTCTCTACCAATAAATACATTCTGATAGTGATTCCCTGGTAATATCAATGTTAAGAGTTTGAAGAGGTCATGTAGAGGGAAAAGCACATAGGCACCACAAAAAAAATATTTTTATCACTTTATTTAATTAGTTAATATTGAGTGAAACTGCTCATTTAAATGCTTTATGAAAAGGTAGGTTGACATTTAAAGACTACCACTATTTGTTCAGCCATATAGGGTAAGTAAATTCCATCATGTATAAATTCCAAAACACAAGTGTGCCTCTAATCACCATTAAAAGCTGCAAATATGTCTCCATTACATTCGCAAAGAAATTTTTATTATTTTTCCAGCACAAGACAAACATTGTCCTTAGTTATGTTGGAAGGACTCTGGCAGACAACTTTAAATGTAATTTCTGTTTTTCCGAGGAATGTTTTCAGATTTGTTTGATAATTAATGTAAGTATTCTTTTTTTGTATACCGAGAAATAGACTCACTTCATCATCTTATGTTTCTCTCATGTAGCAACAGAGTAAGAATCAGGTGGAGAATACAAAGTATGAACATACACAATACAGGTCACAAGTGCAGTTGTGAGTTGTGGATATGCAATAAGAGGGAATTGTTATTAGCTGTCAGTCTGACAGTCAGTCAGTGACTACACCTTTGCTTTCTTACTTACTTACTTTTTGTTTATGTTTTGTTTTGTTAGTATTTTAAGCTATTAGAAACACATTTTGCACTAAGAGTTGTCAAGATCTTAGACAATCGCAGTAATCTTCCCTCAATGTCTAACCAGCTTGGATCTGCAGTAAATGACTAATATGTTATTTTATTCATTCAAATCTTCCTCATTCTTGCAGAGTAGGGCAGTACATACATTTTCTATGCTGTGTTCAGTGTAGTAAATGCTGGCCCAGCAATGCTGAGATCCTTTCTCATTTAAAGCATTTTAATGGGGATTCGGGAAATAAAGTTTTATTGACCAAAGGGAGGACTTTGAAGGCCTGTGAGGTGATATTTGCCTTAGGCACCCCATCTCAGAGAAACACCAGTATTAGAGCATCAGTGAAAAGGAAAGTCCATGTTATGTTTGTTAAAAGCTACTTTGCTGATGTTGCTGCACTGTGTTATTGGTTGTTCATGCATTAATTACTATGGGAAAAGAAAGAGATAGCTGGTGTTAAAGATCTTGCTCTACTATTATCAGAGGAAAGACAGAGGGCTCTTCGCTGTTGCAGATCCCACGCTTTCTGTCTTTAGGTTTTTAGTCTTTATCTTTCATCCCTCTGACATACTTTCTCTTGTTTTATCTGCTCCTTCTCTTTCTTACTACTTTAATTGTTTCACAATAGTGTCAGATTCACAAACAGAATAACTAAAAACAGTAAGTTTTTACTCAGACCGTAAAATTGGACATTTATTTACCATTGTGTGATAGCAAATATTTTTACTTTATTATTTGATGTTACTTTGCATGTAAAATCACGCTGCTATCAGTGTCTTTTCAAAAGAATAAAAATGATAGAACTAATTTATTAAGCCAGATATGAACATAGATTTGCATTAATCATCTGCATGAGCATTTACAAATTGGTCTTCATAGAATTGTGTAAATTCCCAGATAAAACACTTTCCTGCACTAAGCATGCTGTTTACTTTAAGTGTCAGTTATTGCCCTGGGTGCTACAGAATAAAGTAGATTTGCTCATACGATCATGTGCATTATTTTTTCGCATCATTTTTTTTTTTAGGGGCACCTCCTGGATAGTTAACTTAGCCACTGAGTGCCTGCAGCAATCCATAGGTCCTGAAGCATCTAAACAGCTACTTTGTGAGTCTGGGAAATTTCCTTTAAAAAAACAGAAAGGGGAACTGCAGGGAAAACCTGGGCATGCTTTACTGAGGTAAGAGATGAGACTGTTGATTGAATAAGTGAAAATGACTAGTCAGCAGACACAGGCGATCCTGAAAATCAGTTGATTGGTGCAGGCAGTAAATGCAGGTGATTGACCTTTTTAAATAATACAATTCTACACATTAAAAAGACTTTAATGCAGAGAAGAACCAGGAACCCAAACATTAATGACAGTGCTTCTGTCATAAGTGGAACCAGCAGAGTTTCTAGGCATAGTATGGGTGCAACACCTAGGGTGCAACCTTCTGGGGCGGCACCAGTGAAAATCGAGCCCTCGCTTATTAACATTTTTTTTTTTTAGTTTTCCTGCTGAAGTTTAATATACAGTATATGTTTCCATACTTAAATTTAGGCAATTTTGCAATAATTATTAAATCTGTTTAACCTTTTTTTATGAAAGGTTGTGAATGATTTGTGTGGTGTGGGGGTGGAGCAATGTGGTGGGAGGGCGGAGCCATTGGCATGGGCCGGAGGGGGGTGTGGTGAAAAGGAACTTTGCGTAGGGTGCCAAAAAGAAGCGGCCATGAGTGGAATTTAAGTATACAGACACACATTACATTTCCACACTGTCTAAATTTTGTTTTAGTGGATACAGCAAAATTAGTCATTGGTCATCAAATGTTCTCATTTTATAAAAAAAAAAAAAAACAGAAAAGGTGCAAATGAACAGTTCTAGAGGTTAAATGTTACTGAGCATGTTGCTATTTTTTTATGTATTAAGTGTTGCCTGCAGAGCATTGATGGATCTGTTGCGGCACAAGATCTGTTTGCACAGATTGCAAGATTTACCATTTATTGTTTATCTTGTCTTTAGCTGATTTTGAGTTCATCTATATTCAATTGGCAAAATCTGTGACATAATGAACCCGACAGGGATACAAAAGAGGTGGCACTGTTTTAATTGGCTAAAATATACATTCAGCTACTAACTACTTGGGGCATGAATTACATCAATTTTACCAAACAAAAATGTGAGCAAAACCAAACCAGCTTAAACTAACCTGAGTTGTGCACTAAAGTTGACTATGGCAAATTGCGCAGTTTATTTGCACAGTCGATTGAGTAAAAAAACAGCAATGGCTTGGAATGTAAATTAATTTGTTTATGACTTGCAATTACCTCATTTGTACTACTAATTAACTAACAACTTATTAACAGTTGGGGTCCTACTCAGGGGCCCAACAGAGGTAGGCTGGTGGTTCTAGGATTTAAATAAATTTCAAACATCTTACTGAGCTACTACTTCCCCTATACAGTCAAGTCAAACAGGCCAAAAGTCTTTACCACTGAACATCACATATTAGAAATCCCAGAAACTGCAAAATATAGAATACTTTAAATATCTACTGAAATAGACTGCATTGAAAGAACATGTACAGTACTTGCTTTCCCTTACTAAGAGCTTCCAGGCTGATGTAAAGCACTGGCTGCTCCTCCCCCTCCAACATTGCAGACCCAATAGCCCCCAGCACTTTTTTGTGGTTTGATAAATGATATGGGTGACTGAATATAACCATCCCTTGGGCAGTCTGATTGTATGAAGTATGAAGACTCTATGAAGTTTGTGTAACTGTATATTGGCATGTTTTTTATCTCTGATTATTTGAGGATGTTAAACACTAATGTGTATCTTTTTATCACTCTCTAATTTATACAGCTCACATAATTACTCTAACATACATGTACTGTAATGCCTTGATTTGTACACCGACCAGGCATAACATTATGATCATTTCCATTAACAGCATTAACTTCTTAAGCAATATGAGCTACAGTAGCTCATCTGTTGGATTGGACCCCATGCCCATGACCCTGTCACTGTTTCACCACTGTTCCCTCCTTGGACCCACAAGAGCTGCAGTTTTGGAGATGCCCTGATTACCCTAACCCTAACCCAGTTGTCTAGTCATTTGTCCCTTTTCAAACTCGCTCAAATCCTTATGCTTTCCCATTTTTCCTGCTTCTAACACATCAATTTTGACGACAAAATGTTTGCTGCCTAATATATCCCACCCACTAACAGATGCCATGCCAGATGAGATAATCAGTGTTATTCACTTCACATGTCATAATGTTATAATGTCATAATGTTATGCCTGATCAGCTACAGTATACTATATAGAGAAAAAATTTGTGGACACCTGATCAAAAAAATCTTACATCCCTTAAGGGCCCCACGGCTGCTCATCAGGGATAAATGCACACCATTCACCTTGACTGTTGATTTCTGTAAAGCTGCTTCGAGACAATGTCTTTTGTGAAAAGCGCTATAGAAATAAACTTGACTTGACTTGAAAAGACTTGTGGAGATTTGTGCTTATTCAGCTGCAAGTAGAGTACTGATGTAGGTGAAGGCCTCGGGTGCAGTCAGCATTCACATTCAGCCCAAAGGTGTTCAATAAGGTTGAAGTGAAAGCTCTACAGCAGGCCACTCAAGATCTTCAACCGAACCTATTTAAACCATACATTTAAGGTGCTCACTTTGTGTACAGGGGAATTGTTATGCTAGAATAGGTTTGGGTCTTTTAGTTGAAGTGAAAGGAAAATTAAATTCTACTACATCCAAAGACATACTTTGTGGCAACAGTTTGGGAAGTAACCACATATGGTTAGAACCACATAAGTCAGGTGCCCTAATACTTTTGCCATATATTTGTATTTCAGGATTCTATCTCAGACGGATTATTGTAAAAAGTGCTTTCACAACACTGGAAGATAAGATGTTACACAGTCACACTGTCCTGAATATTATGTTGTGTAATCCACCAGAACTAATACAAAGCGAAGTATTCGACAAGATCCATACCAACTGGATTGGGTCCAGTAACAGAATGACCAGTCCTAGCCTAGTCACTAGTGCTAGAGAGATCAGTTCGGAAATACGAAGTGTTTTCACAGGCTCATAGATTATTAATTTTATTTTTTCCTCCATGGTCTGATGACAAGGCATTTTATTTAAATCGGTTGATAATGAAAACCCAAAATTTAGTTGTTCCAATCTTGTAATCTGTTCATTAAACCTTCAGATGCTGATGATTAATTGTCAAAGGCTTGATTTTTATTTGAGCAACATTAACATCTATTCATTCTCCCTTAAATCTCATGCCTCAAGTAATTAGACAAAATGAGACATACTGTTATAAATGTAGAAATAATTAACAACCTGCGAACTGATGAAAAGTGTTTTATCCCTCTTATACTGCAGTATTTTGGACATGGGTTAATATTTCTGTTCTGACTTTTCCCCTGGTAATTGGTACATTTTTTACTCATTGGCAAAAAAAGAAATATACTTTCTCTTTTGATTATTTAGACAAACTTTATTAAAAAAGTTTTATTCCTGTCAAAGCATCTAAAGGGAGAAGAATCAGTTTCCTTGGATTCCACACTTCAGACAGTTACTATCTGCTAAAGACTTGTGGCTTCCAAGTATAATCCTTATCTTTATAATTATGTTGTTTTGATTACTTTTAAACCTGTTATAGTGGCTGTAAAAAAAAGAAAAAAAGCTTAAATGCTGAATGCAATATTTAAATAACTTTTGGAATTAAAACCAAAGGACTATTCTTGATTATGTAATTTAATTAGTGTAATTTAATTTTCAATTCATTGTTGTTCATATTTACCTCTAGATATCTTAAACAACTTTTGGGCATCTTTTAATTTGATCCCACACCAATTTGAACAAATTTGCCATGTTAGGTTGATTCATGACAAAAATGTATAGTTATGAATGTCTACTAATTTTTTATTTCATTTGTTTGTTTTATTTGTTATAGTTCAGTGTGGAGAAAAAAAGGATCTACTTATGATCCAAAACATAACAAGCTCTTCAATTATGCATGTTGGAGGGATTGTCCTGAGCATGTATTGCTGCTTCTGTGATTCTAATCTTTATCCGTGCTGTAGTTCATGATGATAGTAGCAGAATCATTTGTTTGCCAGATTTACAGACAAAATGTATCCATTCTAACTTGAAGGAATGTTATCATTCAGCAAAACAATGAACAAAAACCCACAGCTTTCATCCATGAGGGAAAAAAAAGGTTTTATACTAGCCAAATCAATCACCAGACAATAACCCAATCTGAGCAGAATTTCATTTTCTGAGGTGGTGTCTGAAGAGAGAAACAAAAAACAAAGGAGCTGCAGTATAAACCTGGACAAGGGGAATGCAACAGTTTAGCGATATCACCAGTGTGTTGATGCAGTAGTTGCATGCAAGGGATATTCAAAAACAAATATTAAATGCTATTTATTTTAATTTACTTTAAGATGTGAATATCAAGAAAAAGCATGTGGGTGCATATAAATTATAAATTAAACAAATACACTCCTGAACATCCTCTACTGGCTTGTTTACTTTTACTGCAGTCGACAGTTGATGAGAAACTAGGAGATATACCTCTTTTAATATATATATATATATATATATATATATATATATATATATATATATATATATATATATATATATATACACACACACACACACACACACACACACACACACACACACACACACACACACACACATGCAAGCATTGGCATTGAATTTTGTTTATGCTACCATACTGCACTCTAGTGGTGGACGAACTCGAATAAAATTGGACACTTGGGAGTTTTGTGCATGGTGATAGACATCTGCATTGGCATCTGCATTGGCCAAAAAACTTCTCTGTCTGGCACTGAATCATCACAAAAAATGCAAAGAGGTGTTTATTTGATAGCACATCACTCACTGTGCCCCTTAACCTCTTTATATTTGATTACTTTATATTTATTTTAATATAAACTTTCTTTATATTGAAAATAAAACTTTTTTTCCAAAACTATATAAAAGGTGATAGTTATGCTTACACCTACACAGAAATAATATGGATGAAATGTATTAGTCAGGATTTAGGCCATCAGTGCACAGAGAAGTGGTAAATGACCCATTACTGGCCTCTAATGTGGCAGGTCCTGTCTCCTTGCTTGTGTTGCTCGATCTTAAAAGACTAGAAAGTGGCCCTCCTATTCCCACTACACATTCTAAAGCTTTCAGATCTACAAAAGTGATTTAGTTAGTAAATAGGTCAAACAACTCACATTGTTTAAAGACCTGGTTCATTGGAATCACCTTGAGAAGTTTTTTTTTCTGTTTATATAATACTTAAGAGAAGAATGTCTAAATCTCTTAACGTCTGTAATTGCTTTGACATTGTTTTTGTAACATTTATCAAACACCCCTCCAAATGGCACAGAGCTTCTCTGAATGGCTCAATTGTCACAAAATGGCACACCCCAAATTTTGCATCACCAAAAATGTACAATAATGTAAAAGAGTGTTTTCAAAGCATAACATGCAAAATATAATATGTAATATATGTATGTATTGTATGTATGTGTAATATGTAATATGCAACATAATTTAATCATTCCTGTCGTGAATATTAGGTCTCAGAATTCAGGTGTTTAAGCGTAAACTATTGTAATGACATGACATTGATGAGTGATTGGCTAAACTTCAGTTGTTAGGTTATGTGTGAGATATACTGTATGTGTGTTCATTAAAGTTTGCAGTTAACTTAATAGACCACCATGCACTATTAATAGTAATAGTAATCGTTTTATAATTGTTTAAAATATTTTCTAGACGGTTGAAAAACTAAATGCTTATTGGCTAGCTTTAGCATGTGGGAACCTAGCAGTGTACCAAGCTAGATCAGTTTAGCTCTACAATAAAGTTGCCATTACTACCACAATTCCAGGAAGGGCTTGATGTTCAAGAGTTTGACTTTGACGCTATTATTTTATTTAGCCGTACACAGCATCAGACTTTCCACAACAGCAGCCAGCTTAGACTTCATAGTGACTTCAAAATGCTTTCTTTTGATGTACAGCTGGTGTTGCAAGGGATGTATATGCTCCTCATAGATCATTCAGATTTTCAGTATCTTCTTCAGGAGTCTGCTTTCACTTTCTATGGGCTAGGTTTAATATTCTCATTAAAATGCATTTTAAAATATTATTAATTTAAATTTGTGTATTATAGACTACTTTTAGTGCTATTATTATTATTATTATTATTATTATTATTATTATTATTATTATTATTAATCTGTGCCATCTGCATTCACGCTTCAAAATAACAATATGCAAGAAAAGTATAACAGAAAGACCTGATTGAAATAGTTTCAAGCTATTTTTCATACTGGATCTTTCATAAACATCTGTAAAATTTATGAATGACTTCATAAAACAAAGATGAAATTGTGGATAAACTACTCAGAGGAAAGAGTTAATGAATGCATGCTACTTTACAGTCCTTTAGTGAAGTCCTTGATATTGGTTCTGAGATGTTTTTGGACACAGTCTCTGAATAAAATAAGCATACCACTAAATACTAAATGCAATACCATCACAATGTAAGTTTCAATGCATGTATTGAGATTTGTTATAAAACATGTTATTTTATCTATTATTTAATGCTATGCAAGCTTCATATCTTTTCAATTAAGACTTTCACACAGCTCATAGACATACATAGACATTATAGTTCTATCTCTGCTATCGCTATACAATTATGTATTTCTGTGATAATACACTTAGGACCAGAGTCTTTAAAATCTTGGAAATTATCTATAATTTCTTCTTATTTTAACAGACATTTCAGACAAAAATTAACAGTTGATTAGATGGTCTTAAGGTTACTCAGAACAGAGATTTCATAATAAATATGTTGATAATATTACTTATTTTGTAGAGTAGGCCAAGCTCAATAAAAACTAGAAACTTCTGTAAATTTTTTTACATTTTTCACAGAACTCCAATGGGTATTATCTGTGTGTAGTTCACTGGGTTCCACCAGCAGCATCAAACATCTTTTTCCTTCCTTCCATTCCAGACATGGCCTCTACATTCTTACGCCAGTCACCTACTTCTGAGGTCAATACCTGATGAAGAAACAAAGCACTATATTGATGACCACCCTTGGAAAATCTCCAGCCAGAATATACCATTTGTATTTTGTTTAATTGTATTTTTTTTCCTTTTTTATCTTACAGCACAATCCACAGGACCAGTGCATGTTCTATTAAGCAGCAAATATAAGCTTAAAATACTGTAATATTTTGTTGAAAAAAAACATTTTATATAAAGTTTATATCTGATGCTTTTTATACCTTCTCTTGTTTGATATCCTCCTTCTTGACAGACTTGAGATTGGCCCGCAGGTCCATGGAACCCTTGTGCTTGGAGCCCAGCAAAGCACGCATCATCTCATCAGCAGAAACACGTACCTTCCTAAGAGCTGGCTTCTTGAACTTACCTCCCAAATCCTCAACTTTTAACTTTAGTTCACGAATCTGGGATAATAAAGAAATAAAACATGCTATTAAACCACAACCACATGTAAGTTAAGCATACAGTACAGCATCTATTCGGGATGAGCAAAGCCACACTTACATCACTATTATGCTTCATCACTTTAGCCTCACAGTCATATCGCTCTTCATCAACAATGTCAATCTTTTCATACAGTTCTCTGCACAGATTCTGAAAGAATGAGCAAGCATGTAAATCATTTTGCATCTAATATATTTTTGTCGGGTGCAAAAATCCATGCTGTTATTTATTTATTTATTTTATTATGACCATTGTCAGAGAGGTTTCTCAAATGTAACAAAAATCAAAATGACCCTGTGTGAGTACTGTGTGACCTGGCAGTGCAGCACTTGCTTGAAGAAACACATTGACATGGAATCTTCCATTTCCCTTCAGGAACTCGAGCTGCATCAGCTGCAACGCTTTGGAAACACCTCTGCATGACCACGCTCTGAACCATGTGTGTAATCAGTCCAAATAAAAAGCGTGACGTCACAGGTGGGGTGACGTTAAAAACCAGGAAGCTATACTAGCACATGCTGTTGAGAGTTTACTAGCTTCTGTTTGTTCAGGAAGCGCTCTGTATGTTTGTTTACCACATTTATAAGATCAGGTAAGTATTAGTAAGTGGGCATCAGGAGGTTCAGAAACTCAGCGTAGCCACACGCACTTCCCCAGACAGGGATGCTAGGCGGCGCCCAAGGTCGGCAAAAAGGTCCTGACTGCTCAAGACCTCAGATAGGTTCCGCTGGGTGTGTGTGTGCACCTCAGCATATGGTGCCTGCCTCTCCTCAGTGCCATGGGAGATCAGTTTGTTAACCCTGCAACCTCCGGTGCTTCAAGGGAAGCTGCTCTCACCGAGAGCAGTGTACACCCCATACATCCTAGGGTGCTTGAACTGAGGCAAAGGCAGAGGACCGCAGAGCAGAGGTTCCACCTGAATGTGGTGGTGCAGAAATTTTCAGGAAGTTTTACAGGGCACAAGTGGACTTCTTTGCGACTCAAGAGACCTTGCATTGTCCCCTCTGGTTTTCCCTCACTCACCCAGCTCCTCTCGGACTGGACAATATGGTAAAGGCGTGGCCGACGCTATACCTGTACACCTGTTGCACTGCTCCAGGGAGGTCTGGAAATAGTTCGCCGGGGTGGAGTCTGTCTTCTCCTGGAAGCCCTGTGCTGGCCAGGCCAGCCATGGTTCACCAATCTGGTAAACCTTCTCGAACACCCTCCCTGGGAGATTCCCCTCAGGTGGGATCTTTTGTCTCAGGCAGGGGGCGCTTTGCTTCACCCTCGCTCCTAAGCTGCAGAGGCTTCGGCCCCTGAGCTTATAGCCTCTGGTCTCTCAGCCAAGAGACCATTCTCCAATCCAGAGCTTTCTCCATGAGGAGGTTGAATGCCGCAAAGTGCTGTCTGTTCACTATATGGTGTGAAGGTCACCACTTAGACCCAGTTAACTGCCCGGTTGGCCCAGTGCTGGAATTTCTTTAGAAATAGTTTGCCAAAGGGTTGTCTCCTTGCATCCTTAAGGTTTACGTGACCGTAATGCTTCACTTGCCGAGCAGTTGCTGGGGAAAAACCCGTTAGTGACACGTTTCCTCTGCGGGGTTTCCTCCCCTGAGGCCGAGGCATTCTTTTCTATCAAGTGCTGCTCTTTTCACATTGGTCTACCATGATCTACCATGAAGGTAAAGACATCCCTACTTGCACAGTATATCAAAATAAGTTGTTGCTTTTTAAGTGACATCCCTCAGGCCCAAAGATCAAGTCCACTGCCATTTAGACATCACTTTTTTACATTTGCAGGTTGACCAGCCTAATCTTTCTTCTTTATCAGTGTAATGTTTGGATTTTGTTGACTAGGAACTTGTGGCCAGTAACATGCTATTAAAAATGTAAAATATATGTTGTCTACCTTTTATGGTAAATAATGACTGATGATATAAAAGTTACTTCTAATGTTTTAAACTCTTTTTAATCTTTCTGTTGGTCTGTTGCTTCTGCACTGTTTGTTCTGTGGCTTCAAGCACTTAGTCGAAAGCAGGTGCTTGTTGCTGTTGAACTTTTAGAGGCTGCATTTACACTTGGTCTATTTTAGTGTTACAAATGCTCTCAGAGCAATTACTCTTTGGTGGGGAGATAAAACTGGTGCACAGGTGCTGGCCAGATTTACATTGTAAACCCACACTGGGGTTGTGTAAACCCACACAGAGAGCACACTGGGTTGCTTGGCAAGCCCAAAAAAAGCTTTGGAAAAAGGAGTTGCAGAAGCAGAATTTTGACCACAACAAAGAATATTTTAGGGACATCTTTAAAGGGGCAGTCCCAGAAATTATAGGGAGGTCAAGATTGAGATAATTTGGACATTTAATAGGTTAACCAGGGTCAGGGTCAAGATAAGAGTTATGCTATTGGAATTCCACTGGTTCCCAAAAAAATCACCTTGTTAGTGCACAATGAAACAGCATAAATAAAATTAGATTGTTTTTTTTCCCTTATTTCAAAAACGTAAATTATATATCTACTTGTAATTCTTCCAGCGAGAGTCCGGAGAGTTGTAGCGGAATTAATTTTTCATCCAGGTAGCGTGATTTCTCTTCATCCCTATCTTGTTTTTCCTTCTCCAACTCTTCCATTGCTCTGTTGAGGAGCAGCATCTAAATAAACAAACAGATTTTAGGCATTTATTAAGAAAGAGTCTGATGCCCTTTAAAATAATCATTTTATATTGTATTTTATAATAAAAATAAAGAATGAAAATTAAGAAAGTTGCCAAAATGTAACTGCTTCCATGAAACATCTATGATTTATGTTGTTAGCAACAAAATAATAGCTTAGTAACTAACTAGCAACACCATAGCTTGAAAAGAAAACCTAGATTTATGTAAGGGTGGTTATATAAACTTTCTTTCAGCTTCTCCCATCAGGGGTCGCCACAGCGGTTCATCCCTGATGGCTGGGGTTGGTTCCCTGACCGGGAATCGAACACGGGCTGCAGCGGTGAGAGCGCCGCATCCTAACCACTAGCTCACCAGGGAACCCATGTAAGGGTGGTTATATAATTAGTATAATTTGAATATAATAATTCAGAGGCATAAATTTCTCCTGCCAATGTGTGTTTGTGTAGGATTTCTTAAAATAGGATTAGGAATTGTGTGCACATATTTTAAGTCATAAAGTGGATTGCTGCATCGTTAATGTAAAGTTCTAAAGTTAGTTGTGTGTTTCTATAGTAGCCAGGCGACATTAAGTTAAACATTCTTTTTTGGGTGCGAACATTGATATAACCAAATATTTCCTATTTGTTTGTGATTTACAAATTTAATCGGCACTCGTAAACTATAAATTCAGATATGTGACATAGCTAGGTATCTTCCTTTAACAATGTATAACTTTTGCTATCTTTCCACACAAACGGTTTTATTTGGCAGGTGTGTGTGCTTCATGACGATTTTTAGTGCGAAAAAAAGGTTTTTAGACTTGAGTGAAACAAATGTTCAGTAATCAAAATCTTTTTTTTGAGTTTATTATTTTTTTTATATCTGAGTAAAGAAAGGACGTTGTGAATAATGTGTTAGTTTTTATTTTGCCTCTTATATTTTTCATTATTTATCTTTTTAATAAAAATGTTGAAACAATGCTATTTTTTCAAGCATTGCTAAAATTTGTGCCATTAAAATGAATCTGCGTTACAGCCCTAATATATATATATATATATATATATATATATATATATATATATATATATATATATATATATATATATATATATATATATATATATATATATATATATATATGTGTGTGTGTATATATATATATATATATATATATATATATATACACACACACACACACACACACACACACACAAAATTAGTTCTGAAAAGATGTTAACTGTAATATTAACTTAAATTAAATTAAACAGCACACAGCACAGATCTGCCACAGATTTGGCAGCATGTGTTTCCTCCATTAGAAATGTAAACACCAATGCTGCAGCTTTAATGTTCATGTTCTTACCTCGACTCATCTAGCAAACATGACAGTTTGTATATAAATGTCCTGAATCATTGACACAAACCTTGAGAGAGAGTTTCCGAGATGCAGAAATCTTGCATTTTGGCTGTGAAGATATAAAAGCACAATAAATAAGTTAAAGCATTATTCAGCAAAGATTAAAAGTTCAAAGATATTTGGCACTGTGGTTTAAAACCCAATCACAGACATGCTGGTATTCGGTATAACAGCAAAGCTGCTTGTCTGATTTTGCTCAATTATTGCTACATAAATAGTTCTATTTGCAATGACCAATTTAAGCAATTTTTAATAAATCTTCACATTCATCTTTACAATTGGATTTCTTTACCAATATGTTTTCCACCTAACTATTTTGCATCTTGTAAAATATCAGATCCGTTTATTTTGCATTCACTATTCAATATTAGTTGAACCAACAATTAATAAAAAATATGAATACTAAATTAAGATTATGAAATTGTAACATGTGTTTGCTGTTTGCTCATTTTAATTAATACATTATTCCCATTATTCCTGCATTTGATTAAGCGCTTATCTGCTATGCTTGAAGCTCACTTTAAGTAAATATCATTCATAATTTTAATAAAGCTGTCTTCAGTGCTGTCTCCTCTGATTTTCAAACAACTTTCATTAACAAAAAAAACCTTTAATATTTAGTAAGCTTTTTAGTGTAAAACATTTGACAATATATTTGAACGTGACATATTTTGCTTATATCAAGCTATCAGGCATTATGCATGTAAAATGGGCTCATGTCCATGTTCAGAATGATGCATAATTGGAATACATCTCCCTGCTTTCTCCATCCAGTTCGTGCAAATCTCATATACATTTCGTAATAGCACAGTCTGCTTTTATATAACATCTGAGCTCTGAATACTGATGTATGCAAAAGTCAGTAATACATTCAAACTCAATTCTAAATTTAGCCAGTAGGTATAAAAAATACATTGATCAGCCATAACATTCACACTACCTGCATGAACTACACAAGCTCCTGAAGGTGTGCTGTAATATCTGACAGCAAGTCATGAACAGCAGGTTCTCTAAGATCTGAGTCCATTGATTGGATTTTTGTACACATTTGTAAGTGAACAACTTGAACTCATATCAATTCACTTTAGTGTTGTTTGTATAGCATTTTTAACAGTATTATAGTGCGAGTGTGCAACTGTGTTAAGGAAAATTTAAATGGTATGAGGGAGAAACTTTGGGAGGAACCAGACTTACAAGTGAACCCACTTTCATCTGAGTGGCATCGAATGTCTATTCATTATAGTACCATCATTGTTGTACTGTTCAGTGATAGGCGCTTAAATGCAGAACTATTGATATTAATTACAGTCCCAGCTGCACGGAGTTGTCTCCAATTGAAGACAACTCCATCCAGAGGTAGGGTGTCAGGATGAATCAGGCAGATCCAAAGAGAAGAAAGGGACAGGAACTCTTATCACTGGTACCTCATCATCTCTTTGTCATGTTCCTCATACTATTCCTGAACAGATTTTCCAGTGTGGCAGTGAGCATAATCTCGCTGAAAGGATTAATAGGGAATACTGATGTCATACATACAATTCAGACCAATAAAGGAGTGGTCTGCAACAATGTTTAGGCAGGTGGTACGTCTCAAAGTAAAATCCACATAGATTCCCAGGAGAGAAATGCCAACATTATAGTGTTTCTACCAAATTGCCTTCTTCTCATAGTGTATCATGGTGCCATCTCTTCTCCTGGAGAGCAACACACACATACACACACACACACAACTGGCCATCCAAAGGAAAATTTAATTAATCAGACCAGGCCACCTTTTTGCCACTGCTCCATAATCTAGTTCTAATACACTACAATTGTAGGCACTTTTTTGTGGTGTAAAAGCTCTGATGCCAAAGTTTACCACAATTTTTCCTACTGTAGCACTTCTGTACGATCATCCTAGACAGGCTAACCTTCGCTCCCTACATGCACCAATGAGTTTTGGGTATCCATCATCATGTTCTTGGTTCATTCACCCCTGTCCTTTCTTGGGCCATTTTGGTAGGTACTTACTATTAAATCTCAGAAACACTCCACAAGCCCTGCCATTTTATAGATGCATTAACCCAGTCATCTAGCAGTCACAATTTACCTTCTGTTGCTTCCCACACATCAACTTTAAGAAATGATCATTTGCTGCCTAATATACAGTATACAGGATTTTAGTCCTTCACAGGTGATTTGTAATGAGTTCCTCAGTATTATTCCCTTCACCTCAGTGGCTTCTAAATGTAATCTGCCACTTGTTGCCTACTTCAAATGAAGCACGAATAATAATTTGATAATTTTCAATAATTACTATATGGCACGTTTTAAACGTAGCTTATTATTTATGACATTGACATTTGGTTTATATGCCTTTTGCATAAGTTTCGTTTCGCCTCCTTCATTATTATTATTATTGTTTTTGCTTCTTTTCCTTTTTACCAATCTAACTTGTAATACACATGCACTGTGTGTTTCATTGGAATATCAAATCACCGGACAAAAAAAGGACAGTGGCTAAAAGGTCATATTTTGTTTAATAAAAAAAACACAGTGTCAATATATTTTAAATTTTTTAAATAAAAAGGAATTGACAGGATCAAAGTATGCATACTTCATATCAATCCACCCATCAATAACCTTTAGCACTGGTGAGATGATTTCTATAAATACCTTGTCAAAACCTTTGGGGTTTCCTTTCGGACGTGCCTGGAACAGAGCATCCATGTCAAAAGCAAGTTATGCTAGATCCGTCACTTTAAATTAAGTTTCCACATTTACAAAAATAAATCATACACAAAACCTGCTGCACACATTACCAAACAAATACATGCAAATTTATGCAATCATTTTTATGCAGTAATGCTGTAAAATATGCTCACCAGGCTGTCATAATCCAGTGATGAAGTGCATAAAGATAAAAGTAAAAAAAAAAAAAAAAAAGCAATGTGAGAATTAAAGGTGTTTTTTTCCTATATAATATAGTAAAGAATATTTTGAAAGAGGTACTTTCAGCAAAGCCTGTCTTAATAATTCAGTTATCTAAGTTGATTTTACTGGTAAAGTCTACTAACAAATATTATTTTTCTGTCTCAATAAATGTGATATGCCAAAAGAAAAATAATTAATTTAAATAAACGTATAAAAAGCAATTGAAGGCAAAAACAAGAATACTTACCCTGACATGGTGACACTTTTTACCACACAGAGGAAAATACATGTTATTACAAAAGAAATGTGCCCCACAAATTCACAAACTGAATATTCCTTTTAGAATTAATGTATGTTAAACTGAGTTGTCCATTTATAAAGTTGGCAGATGCTAGACAAGGACATTTATTTATCATTATAGAATTATTAGTAGTAGTGGTACTATAAGAATTATTTTTTTTATTACCTGGATGCTGTTGCGTAGATGTCCGCCTGATTTGCGAGCAGAACAACGGGCTGCTGAGACAATGGAACCTTTTATGTGCTGTTAACAGATATAGACAAAGCGTTTGTCCTGAGGAATGAGCTGGCAGTCCTTCATGGATTAAATATCACCCACCATGAGGCCCAGATGATACAGCCAATACATAAGAATACACTACAAGTTAACTTAGGTTTGGCTGTGGGGATGTGCAAACACAGTTTTCAATTTGCTGTGTTGCATTCAAGATTGGACAATATTATTTCATGTGCATGCTTGTATAAACTAATTTTCTCATTATTACATGGACATTACTACACATGTTCGCATTTTTAATGATTAATTTGATTAATGGGGTTTATAATCACATGCATGATGCTTTCATGACATAATAGACTTACACATTGAATAAAAAAACTTTTTAACCCAAACATATATTTTACTTTTGTTTTCATAATAAGTGAGCACTGAGCAGTTAAACCCAAATTCATTAAAGTTGACAGACACCAAAATTAGACCAGAGAAAGACCTTGTTATTAAAAGAAATAGTTGACCTTAAAGGGGCCCTGTGTATTCATCCAGTAAATTACCAGCATGTGGACAAGTATGTTATGTGTTAGAAGATCACATTGATGTCATGCGGACAATGTCCCATATTCACATTCCTCATGCTGCACCTCATTGGGAACTCCTATTAGGAAGCGGCCCATGTAGAGACAAACATTCTGTTTAGTTAATAAACTGAGGTTTTGTAATGCCTCGGGGTCAAAGTGCCTTATTTGCATGTTATATAAATGAAGGATTTATAGTTGGTAGTATTTTATGATAGATTGATTTACAAAAGTGAGTCTGGGCATACTTTTGCAAAGATACAACAATCAAGCTTGACTAGATCAGTACAGTGATGTCTTTGTATTGTATTTATATATATATATATATATATATATATATATATATATATATATATATATATATATATATATATATATATATATATATATATATAATGCAATACAAAGAATGAAAAGTCGTTAGTGTTTACTACATAGGAATACCATGTACCTTCTCTCATTAGATCCACAGGACAAAATAACAAAGATGGGATAATCCAACATCTCATATGTCTCTCACACACCCACACACACAACAGTGGAGAGTGGGAACAGTGGAGAGTGCCGACAAATGCTTCTGTGTCAAGCTAGCTTTCATCCTAGACAGGTGACTCTTCTATTTATTCAGAAACATGATGCTAGTGCAGTTGTTGGGGCCCATCGCATCACACACTTTTTTTGCTGCCCTTATACTTCTCAGAACGTGTGATACTTCGGCTCCCGTTCTGAACACATTAATCGTAGAACACTTTTTATGAAGTTGTGTGCTGCAGTTAAAGCTAGTTACTCCTGCTTTTCTCTGAAAGGTATTAAATATTAAGCCAAGATTTGGCTCTGTCAACATCCATCCATCCATTGTTCAGACTGATGACAGCTACGTTTTGTGCCTCTGATGTTCTGTCCGGCTAGAACAATAAACACTTGGAACAGTTGCTCCAGCTAGAGATTTATATGTAAGAGATACCATCACCTGAATATAGGCCTAGCTTAAACCGTTATGCTCATTGCCATGGTGACATTCCAAAATGATGACCTAGTAGTAGGAGCATTGATTCAGAACCTTACAATGTTGGATCTACATTAGTGGTGCCCTGTTATAAAACCAAGATAACCTTGGTAAAATAACATTGTACTGCTTTATAAGGCCTCCTTGGATGTTGCATTTAATCAACTAGTACGAGAAGAGTGGTAATGTAACAGAGAGAAACAGACACTCAAGTGATAAGTCTTTCATTCATCTCTTAAGTGGGAGCATTCAGGGTTGTCGGTGCATGGCTTTGTATATTTATTACATTCTATATGCAAGAATTTAATTTCTGGGACAGATTCTACAACTGAGAGAAAAACTTCCCTTGCCTAACCCTACCCCATAAAACTCCTCCACTGATGAAAGATTGTCTCTAGGTTATGTATGTAACACTCATTCCCTAAGGGAACAAGACACTGCGTCGAAATGCTTTGGGAACACACCCGAGTGTTGACGCTCTGAAATAATGTGTGTAATCAGTAAAAGATTAGACACTGGCTGTCACCGGCGGAGTGACGTCATGACCAGGAAGTATAAAACGCATATGGATTGAGGCAGCGCCAGCTTCTGTAAGGGAAAAGAAAGCGCCACAGGGCGGTGTGGCATAAAGCAGCGTCTCGTTCCCTCAGGGAACTAGGGTTACATATGTAACCTAGAGACGTTCCCTTTAGAGACGTTTCCCTTTCTCGAGCTGCGTCAAAACGCTTTGGGAACGAGTGTCAGTTCACGCCAGACTGACCAATCCCTGCCTAGTTTGTATCTGTCAAACACAGCTAAAGGAGGACAGAGGGACCAGGAGTTTACCCCATACTTAGGGTCACAGAAGGGCCTGCAAGTCTTCTACTCTCTTGATAGAGCAGATGCCAACAAGAACATGGTCTTGATGGAAAGGTGCCTCCAAGATGCCTCACGCTAGAGGCTTGAAGGGGGGCTCAGACAGAGCTCCCAAAACGACGGCCAGGTCCCACCCAGGCAGGTCGTACTGGGGGCTTTAGCCTCCAGGTGCTGAGAAGAAAACACGTTACCATGGGGTCTCTGCGCAGAGATTGCCCAGCTAAGGGGGCATTATAAGCCAAAATGGTGGACACATAGACTTTTAGGGTGGATGGAGCCAACACCTTGGCAAAATGTCCCTGGAGGAAATCCAGCACTGAACCAGCCGGGCAGCTGGTGGTGCTCACAATCACAAGAGCAGAACGGACACCACCGGGAGAGCAAGTTGCAATACTGCGTCTCTGTACCTTCCGGAGGGAGGTGGAGGGTTGTGGTTGGGGCTGCACCCACCAAGCAGCCCCATGTGAGAGGCGTGTAAGGTACCACTGGAACGCCGCCGCCTGTTCCTTATTTTTCTGAAACCTTTTGACCACCGAGTTTACGGAGTCGCCGAAGAGGCCAGAAGAGGTTAGCGGGGCGTCCAGCGGTACAGCCCTGTCTCTATCAGACATCTCTCACAGAGTAAGCCACAGGTGACTTTCCAGCCATAGACCGGTCCTATGCATGGCCCTAGCGGTCGCTTTAGTGGCTCTGAGAGCTAGATTCGCCGTACGGCGAAGCTCATCAAAATGGCTGCCCGGGGCACCTCCCACATTCAACTCTTGCAGCAGGTCAGACTGATATTTCCTTCTCATGAAGCATAGGCTTCACCCACACGCGTAGAAGCTTTGTGTGTAGTGTCAGGGTCTTAAGGGAGGAGGTGATCCCGGGAGAAAGATAGATGGCAAGCGTCTCTTCAACCCGCGGCATTGCCTTATACACATATTCCTCCACCCCATAATGTGGAAATACACATTGAAACTTGGGGTAAAGGGGCTGGCCGAAAAAGGCTTAACCCATGACCTGAACACCTTGGTGTGCAGGTTGGGAAAGAAAGGAAGTCCCGTCGTGGAGGTTGTGACACATGTGTTAGAAAGCGCTCATCTAATTTACTAGATGAAAGCACTTTCTGCTCACGATTCGGTTAAGTTATATTGAGCTTGGCAACGGCATGTGTCACAACCTCCGTAAGCTTCTTAACTTCCGTATCACAGAGAGCCATGTGTCAATCACTTGGATTTCGGGTGTAGTATTTAATGACCTTCCATTTTGTATTAAAATTTTATTTTGTTGATGAAACAGTTATAATGATGAAAATGTTTCTATTAAATATGTGGCAAGAACAACCAATCAACCAATCAATTCAATCAATAGTCAATGAGATCTTTATGAAGCGGTTGTTCAGGGTGTGAGATGTTTATAATACTCATAACAATATGTAGAAAACCTAATGGCATTGTGGTGTAGGTTTTTGTGCAATAGATATATTGAGCAACTCCCATTCGCCAGAAAGAAACAAATACTTTTTCATTAAGTGTGAATATACTGCATATGAAAGAAAAAATCTGATGTAATGAGACTTGGATTCAAATTGAAATTCATGTGGCTCAAGGGAGTCAAACACAGTATTGTTGAAAGAGAACTTTCATTAGTTACATGAACAAATATTCCTCCTGCTGAAGCTGGGACACTCATCTGCTGCAGGGTGTCAAACTCCTTTTACATAATAGGCTACATCACACATCTAATGCTACATATCTGCTGTCACAGCTTGGGAACTGCCTTGGTTTTTAAATGCTCTACTGAGCCTGCATACTAACCAATGATTCAATCCATCAACATCACCTGTTTTTTATTTACACAGTGTATTCTAACCTTGTTAAAATAGCACACCCTTCTGAAGTCTTGCCCAGTCATAGCATGCAAATCAATCATAGTTTGAGTCTTTTAACAGCTTTTTTACTGTTTAAACCTGTATTTAAAATATCCAATCAGATTCAGAAAAAGTGTCCACTGCCATATTTGAGACAGAAATCGCCCTTGTTCAAATAAGCAACTCAGAGGTGAATGTGAAAGACAGATAATGTGGTGATAAAAAAAAAAAAAATAATATGTTACACCAAGTTACGAAATGCATATTGGGTTTTGTAATCTAAAACCAAAAAATGTGCTCTTTTTTATGTGATAAAGTCTGTGTACTTGTGTGCTGTTGTAAATGAAATATTGATTAAAATAGCAGCGTTTAGAATGAGATAACACTGCCATCTAGTGCACAATAACTTTAATTGTAGATTAGCTCTAAATTAAATTAAGGCTAATGACAGTCTAATGATTTTTTTTTAATTACAATGCAAAGTTAATAAATACAATAAATACAGATAATATTATCTTTGTTTTTTATTTATCCTCTTTTGTAACTTTCATGTTAAATGCAGACCAATGTTCAAGGGAAGATTATTAAGATTATATCCTCTGTCAGAGACTGCTTGATTTTCTAATCCACCTAACTCATTTTCTTCTCTGTGTGAGTAAAAACTGGGTAGATTGTCTAGGCATATCTTAATTTGTTTGTAAAATGGATAGCATTGAAGATCATGTGGCAGTTCCACTAGCTCAAGGTTTACTTTTGGCATTTCTCTAGTGTATAAAATTTCCTGACCACCTATTTGGTGTAATTTACTGTACGGAACAAAACTTTTTGTATATTTTCCAGCACCTGCAATAATTAGAATAAATGTCATCTTTCTGCCCCTAAAACAAACTGTAAATGAACGTGGGTTCTGTCTTCTAAAATAATCATTTTAATGTAGATTTCATATGGTGGCTCTATGTTTGATTTGTGATCATGTCTATCCTCTCCCCAAATATATATATTCTTTGGTTGAGAATCAAATTTTCTCTGATATAATATGTACAAGTATTTATAATGATGTTATACATATAATGATGCTCCAACCACAATGCTTTATTAGTAGTGAGGTAACTAAGCCATCAGGAACAATTTAGGGTGATATAGCTTGTCTATGCCTACAAAATCATGTTCATTTCTCAAAAGGTTCAGGTTGGACTTTTTTAATCATTCAGTATTATCTATACATATTGTTCCTCACTTGTTTACCAATATAGTGGTCATTATTTATGTTTCCATTCCAAGTTGCACAATTAACTGATGCAATACAAATTTATTTTTACTATTCTGAGCGAATTATTCAATCACAATAAGGCAAAGGCACATTTTTCTAATGCATTTATGAATTGATTTAACGAATGAGTTAAATAAGAAATATGTCTCAATTAAGAGCAGAAGTTTATTCTATCCATAATTTTTTAATGCAGTATCCAAAAAACTTGTATAAAAATACATGATTAGCAGCATAGCTAATGTTATGTAAATGTATTATTTTGTATCTAAGATGTATATTATCTACTAATATGCTGTAATAATTATTGTATTAATGTGTATATGAGTTAGATGCTCTTGTCTTGCATGCTGTCAATTAATTCTAACAAAATTGTATCTTCATTTTCCTCCAACTATAGAAATTTAAAATATATTTTGTTGTATGCCGTTGCATCTCAAAAGACAAAAATTGTCTAGCTATCACTGTGCTTTATGGAAAAATTTGAACTTGACTCATAAAACAGCTGATGACTGAGTGAATATTACTAAACCCTGCTTTGTTACAGTAAGATGCCACAAGATGATGCATTTGCTCATTTACAGTATATTTCATGTAAAAAACTAATATTTACCATATATGGTTTGTTGCTGAATCATTGCTTCTTTCAAATGACACCAGGGCTTCAGTATATCACCTAGAATATCTAATAAAATATATGAAAATGTGATAAATAATAGGATAAAAAACATTTTTTTGTTTGTTTGTATAAGTTTTATTTCTTGATGAGCTTTAACCTATGTATATTACCCCAAGTGCTCTCGATAAACCAACAGGTCTTGGCCTACTACAGTTCATGTCTACTTTAAGAAAAAATGTTGGCCCCTATATTTTCCATATACGTAGATATGCAATAGCTACAATTAAAATCAGTAGTCAATAAAATCAAATCAAATCAAATTCAAATCTAATTTTTATTTGTCACATACACATACATACAGAGCACGACATGCAGTGAAATGCTTTATACAACTGTCCGGCATGGGAATAGGATGGGGAGAAAAATAAAACAAAGAAAAACAAGGCAGATAAATAAAGAGTATAAACTATGTAAAAAATATAAAATACATAAAGATATATATGAGGAACAAAGTGTATATACAAGGTATGCTTATATAGTGGACAGTTATAGTGGACAGCTACGAAGTACTTAACTTAAGTAGCTTTTCCGTGCGTCTGTACTTTACTGAAGTATTTCCACTTTTACTTGAACGTCACTTCATTTGAAGGTCAAATATCTTACTGTTTACTTTGCGAAATCTGCAAAAATGTAACTGGTTACACATGCAGCAAGCTATCAATCAGGGTCGAGCGTGCGCTCTGTTTAAATTTGTTTTGATTGCCATTTGGTGGTATCTACTTCGCACCAACATACGGTTCCACGTGAGTTCAACAGCAAGCAGAACATTTTCAGAGGAATAAATGATGAAAGAAACTCCTGACTCGAACTTGCCACAACTCACGTGGCCTTATTTGCGTGATTTATTTTTTTAAGTGGTTTAAAAGAAGGTTTTTGGCTCATGATCATTTTAATAGATATCAATCTGTGTTTAACCAAGAGTCTTGTGACAAAAATTACATTATAGCCATAATAAATCAAAGTACTTTGGATACATTTGAGGGCAAATACTTTTACTCAAGTCAAGTTTAAAGGGTGTAGTTTACTCGAGTAATATTTTACTGAGTGTAGCTCTACTTTCACTGAAAAACATTGTGTACTTCGTCCATCACTAATGAGAATGTGGTATGTCTTGCAGTTTTCTCACGGTCCTTGGGCAGTGGTGTGTTTGTAGCTGTGACAAAGAATTTAACCAGCCTTACATCTGAGGTCTAAATACTAGTCTGCAGAATTTTGGTAGACCTGTTATTTTGTTACTATTTAGAGGTAACTTATCTCTGAACACAAGCCACCGTCTACATGATCAATCAAACAGGCTTCATTGTGTACATAAGCATGTAAATGTAGCCCGGTGGTTCTAAACCCACAGGAATGCTGAAAATAACGAACTCTTTAGTAGATTCAAAGAAAAGGGTTAGAAAGAGTATAAAAAGGTACAAAAGCAACTGTGGAAAATCCATTCAATAAATAAGTTAGGTATGTTTAATGCACATTTTTTTTAATTACGTTGTGCCACCCACTGAAAATATTTACAAAGACAACCGGTAGTAGTTTCTGACAAATTGGTGAACCGCAACGTATCGCAATGTATTTGTATATGTGCATCGCAATGTATTTGTTTATAGAGACTATAAATTACCTTTGCAGGTCGCTCTGAATAATACTGTAAATGCAAATAGAAATCTTAAAGGTCTTATCATGGATTACACAAAATACACAAAACACAAAATAACGCTGCCAGTAAACCTGCAGTACAGTGTGCAAAAGAGAACTGTATACATGTGCTTGTAAATAAACACAAAATGTAAACACAAAAGTCTGTGCAAAACAGCAATAGCAGCAGTCAAATGGATGTGCAATAAACAGCATGTAAACAGATTTGTTTTAATTAAATAATGTGATATATTATGGGTGGTACTGAAGACACGGATGTGTGAAATGAGTATGTGTGTGTTTGTACTTAAACCAAAAAAAGTCACATGCTTCAGCTGGTTATATTATACTCTAGATCATAGGTTCCTAAACATAGTTCTGGGATACCCCTACCTTGTATACTTACCCACTGCAACTCAAGAAGGGGCTATTTTGTGGATGTGTGTAAGAATCAGGGAACTCCAGCAGCAGGGTAAGGAACATTGGCTCTAGATCAGGGCTCTAGTAAATAACTTATTTCATGCTAACTCAAAGGAGAGCAAATAACTTATATTGGTGCTTGATTTCTGAATAGTAGTTTGTCGTTTAATGTTTAGCGATGGCGGTAAAAAAATGAAAAGAGACAAGAGCTAAAATTGGGCTTCGAAACACAAAAAACAACACAAAAAAATACAATAACACTTAGACAACTGAATTCTATCGACTGCTGACAATGCGAACATTCTGAGTCGTATCACTATCGTCATTGTAAGACTTAAAAATTCAGACCATCATAACTTTGGAACCAGTATGTCTGCGTATAAAAGCCATTGACTTTTACCAAGCTCGGTAGTGGTATTAACCCCGTAATGCAGGGAAAAGGAGAAATTAATGCAGTCTTGAGGGCATTTTTTTGTGAACACTTGATGCTCTAGATGGAAGGGTGTGGCTGCGGCTTTCCCCCAAACACCACATCAATATTAGCAGGACAATGGGGGTGAAGTGATGGCGGATGTTGCTCGACCACCTGAGGGCAGCAGAGAGTCGTGTCAGCGACTCGCCGTGTTAAGGCATCCAGTCGGAACGAGGTGTCTTTGTCTCGGCTGTAGAGACACTGGTACAGATTTTCACAACCCTCTTTTAAGAAGACTGCGATGGAGCAATGCAGGGAAGAATTTACCGAAGATCTCTACAGTAATGATTTGTAGCACAAGACGATCGGGATGAACCGGTAACTAAGTGAGACATGGGGGGCAGGTGATTTTTTTTTCTGGTTTCTCTAAAGGAGACAGCGGGGGCAAAAAAAAAAAAGCGTGTGATGGAGGGAGGGACGGAGAGAAGGAGGGAGGGGGACGCGAAGCTTGAAACAATGAAACGCAGGGTGTCGGATGCAGGCTGCGCGATGAACGTGGAGGACGACGCAATCTTTTTGGAGAGCAGACGCGTTTATCAGTCGTAATGGCGCGGGGACGTAAGTAAAAACGGCAGCGCGGTCGATCTCTCTGTCTCTCTGTTCATCTGTCCGTCCGTCCGCCTGTCGGTCCATGACAGGGGGCATGATGGGGTGTTTGCGGTTCCACCGGAGTAAGTCGGTCTTGGCCGCCGTCTGTGTGCTCGTGCTCTGCTGGCTCTACATCTTCCCCGTATACAGGATGCCGAACGATAAGGACATCGTGGAAGAAGTGCTGCACCAGGGCCAGACGTGGACCAAAAACAAGACTGGCATCGACCTGTACAGGTATCACTAATACCTCCTGCAACGGTCCATGCACGAGCTGTACGATCACCCATGCTTTTCATTTCCTGCTATACAAGTCTGTGATTTATTTTCTCTGACACCTACATAGTCTCTTGTATTACATTTGCTATGCTCACTTTATCATTTATCAGTCCTCGGCCTATACCTTGTGCCTCCCAGTTTCCATCAGACTCATCACAGTGAAGATAGATGTGCTGTAATGTACAATAGCCTTCACAGAAAGAAAAAAATCTGATGTTCACCCTAAAATTTCATTGATATCCAGTGTATGTCTGTCCTGAGCAGTTTGCTCCATTGGCATTTCTCATAATGAACTCTAACCGTCCTTAACGCAGAGTGCGTTCTGCCCTGTTTCCTGTATTAGTGCAGCTGCAGAGAGACTTCATTCTTCCATTGCCCTATTTTGTTACAGTCCTTCCCATGAGGCTGTGTGACAGACACAGCGCTGTAGAGAAGCTGATTAAGATAATGCTGCAGAGCCTGACACCTGCAGCGGCTTTAGTTTGGGAAGGCATGGTTTCAAACAGGTTTATGTAGGTGGAGGTCTTGAGAGCGAAGGCACAGAGGCGAGACCTTCTTTCCTGCTCACACCCAGACGCTGATAACTAGCTAGTCACTCATTTTACAAACCAACAATTCTCTCTGATTGTCACTTATTATTCTTTTTTCTAAATATGATGCACACGCTCTCTCAATATCGTTTTATTTTCTCCGACTCTTTCAAAGCAACAGCCTTTATTAATTCATTAGTGAAACTTTCCTAGGATGAGCGATTTTTTTACTGGATTTAATATATTATACCGATGTATACAATTCATGCAAAATGATCTACTTTTATTGTTTATTCAGTTTATTCATTTTTTTAAACTCTTACAAAAACACAAACATACTGAAACTCAACACTGAAACTCAACTCAACACTGTCCTTACTAATAAACAGGCAGACTTGTAGCACTACAATTATTCATGCACCAGGAAGCCAATGTTGCTGCTTCACAGTTCAACGATTTCTGGTTTAATTCTCGATTTACCAAAGCTTACTGTCAGTGTGGAGCTTTGCATGTTCTGTTTTGCATGGTTGCATGCAGGTTTCCCCAGGGTTTTCTGGTTTCTTTCAAGAGTCCAGAAGGATGCAAGTAGATTGGCTCAGCTTAGCTCTCAAGTGTGAATGTGTGAATGATGCCCAGTGATAGACTGGGGTGCCATCTGGGGTGAATTTGCCCATCTGGGGTGAATTTGTCCATCTGGGCTGAAGTCTTCAGCCTTTGGTCCAGTATTGTCAGACTGGGGATCTGGATCACTTCAACCCCAATCAGCTCCGAGGTCCATAAGTACTGTCTGTGTGGGGTTTTGCATGCATTTCCCCATGTCCATGTGTGTTTCTTTTGGGGTCTCCAATTTTCATCCTACCTTTTAAAAACATACCAGCAGAAGTGGCAGAATTGAAAATGAATGAATGACAGTAATTCGTTGAAATAAATGAATGAATGAATTAAAGTATAAATATGAATGGTAGTCAATCATACACAAAACAAATTCCTTTGTATACAAGAATACATTTGCATTTAAATATCTTGAAATTCATGCTTATTTATAATAAAATTATACATTTATTTAATCGTATGTTTTCTAGGAAGCTGCTAACTGAATGCTGTGACCCAAAGAGGACTTTTGCTTTGACTAAGGAGAATTCACAGATCGGCAAAGTCCTGTGGTATGATGGAGAGCTCTACCACTACCATACAGTCAACAACGACACCTACCCATTATTCGTACAGGTACCATGAACAAATAAGTATTATCCAAAACAGCAAACACACAGGGTTATGATGGTCATTGCGCATACAGTCATAGTTGTTGTTGTTTTTTTGCAGATGGCACAATTATCATAATAATTATATCCAATTTCTAAATGAATTTAGAAGTTAACTGTTGCCTGGAATCCCTGGTAGTCTAGTGGTTAGGATGCAGTGCTCTCACCGCTGCGGCCCGGGTTCGATTCCTGGTCAGGGAACACCGCTGTGGCGACCCCTAATGGGAGAAGCTGAAAGAAAGTTTTTTACTGTTGCTTGGAATCTGTTTACATTGATCTGTTGCAAACCGTGTTCTAAAGTCAATTATTAAATCAAATTGTACAATGCCTTCTCATGAAAATAAGCATTAGTAGTATAGAAATTTATTGGTAATAGTGTTGGTAATATATTGGCATTTGGAACCATATATTTTTAGTTAATATATTTTAATAATCGCTTTATCCTGATTAATGTTGTGACTGTTGTGGTAACAGAGGGCAGATGGCTTGAGAATTCAAGTCAAGTCAAGTCAAGTTTATTTGTATAGCGCTTTTCACAACAGACATTGTCTCAAAGCAGCTTTACACAAATCAACAGTGATGGTGAATGGTGTGCATTTGTCCCTGATGAGCAAGCCGTGGCGACTGTGGCAAGGAAAAACTCCCTTAGATGTTATGAGGAAGAAACCTTGAGAGGAACCAGACTCAAAAGGGGAACCCATCCTCATCTGGGTGACATCAAGAGTTTGATCATAAATCTTTCAACAATAAAGAACACTGGAGAGTGAGAACTAACATGATTACTGGAGTATAAGATTATAAGTAATGTTCTTTCTGCAGTCTTAAACAGTCTATATGGTTAGTAGCTCCGAGTTTTATAAGCTCAGCATTTGTGATCACCACAGATCCAGCATCAGCTTCTCCATGCCAGAGCCTTTAAACACTCCAGGAGGTCCAATGTCAAAACTCCACACATGTAGCGGGATCCAAATGGCACTGGTACGTCTCTAGATGGTTCAGGATGTTTGTGAGTTCGGCATCTACTTCTTCAAAGGTCCGTAATCATCACGAGGTGGGAGGTGACTGGAGCTGGCCAAACCTCAGGGTGTCTCGGGATGGGGAGAGAAAGAGAAGCAGTGGAGAGGAATTAGCGTAGCTGCTGTTCATGATATTAACAGCACAAGTTGATAATGTGCATGTGATCAGATGTTCTGGAGCACAAGGTTATGATGTGATGTGTGTTATGTGTAGGCTTTGCTAAAAAGATACGTTTTTAATCTACACTTAAATTGGGTGAGTGTGTCTGAGCCCCGAACACCGTCAGGAAGACTATTCCAGAGTTTAGGAGCTAAATGTGAAAATGCTCTACCACCTTTAGTGGACTTTGCTATTCTAGGAACTACTAGAAGCCCAGAGTTTTGAGATCTCAGGAGCGTGGCGGATTGTAGCGTGTTAAAAGACTGGATAGATACACGGAGCCAAACCATTTAGTGCTTTATAAGTGAGAAGTAATAGTTTGTAGTCTATTCGAAACTTAACAGGAAGCCAATGTAGGGACGATAAGATCGGGGTTATGTGATCATATTTTTTTGACCTTGTAAGAACTCTGGCTGCTGCATTCTGGACTAACTGAAGCTTGTTTATTAATGAAGCAGGACATCCACCTAGTAACGCATTACAGTAGTCTATTCTGGAGGTCATAAACGCATGGACGAGCTTCTCTGCATCGGATATAGACAACATATTTCTTAGCTTAGAAATATTTCTAAGGTGAAAGAAGGCTGTTTTGTAACCTGATTGATGTGATTTTTGAAAGACAAGTCGCTGTCTAAAATAACACCCAGGTCTTTTACCGTTGAACTAGTGGTTACAGAACATCCGTCTAAATGCAGGTTGAGATGCTGGAGCGTCTGTATACCAGTTTTTGGGCGATGAGCAAAATCTCAGTCTTATCAGAATTTAAAAGTAGAAAGTTATGGGTCATCCAATCTCTTAGTTCCTTAACACACTCAGTCATCCGGGTTAATTGAGCTGTATCGCCTGGTTTAGATGAAATATATAGCTGAGTATCATCAGCATAACAATGGAAGCTAATTCCATGCCTTCTAATAATATTTCCTAACGGAAGCATGTATATTGTGAAGAGCAGGGTCCTAGAACTGAACCTTGCGGCACGCCATAATTTACTTGCATTAGCCTGGATAGCTCTCCATTCAAATCTACGAAATGGTAACGATCGGACAGGTAGGATTTAAACCAGCTTAATGCCTGTCCCTGAATGCCGATGTAATTTTGTAAGCGATCTAGGAGGAGATCATGGTCTATAGTGTCGAATGCAGCACTAAGATCTAGTAAAACCAACAGCGAGATGAAGCCTTGGTCTGAAGCTAAAAACAGGTCATTAGTTATTTTAACTAGAGCAGTTTCTGTGCTATGATGGGGCCTAAAACCTGACTGAAATTCTTCAAAGATATTGTTCTCTTGCAGGTAGGAACATAACTGTGCAGCGACAATCTTTTCTAAAATCTTAGACATAAATGGGAGATTTGAAATTGGTCTGTAATTTGATAACGTGTTTGGATCCAGATTAGGTTTTTAATGAGGGGCTTAATAACTGCTAACTTGAGGGATTTAGGGACGTGACCTAAAGATAGTGAGGAGTTAATAATATTTAGAAGAGGCTCACCAGTTGTATATAACACTTCCTTCAGTAATTTAGTAGGAATTGGATCTAACTGACATGTTGTCGATTTAGCTTTGGCAATAACATTATACAGCTCTTCCTGTCCTATACATGTAAAACAGTGGAGTTGTGGAGTTGAAGGTAACACTGTCTCAGGAGATGCTGTAAGAGGTTGAACTGCCACAATTGTTTTTCTAATGTTATCTATTTTTTCAGTGAAGAAAATCATAAAGTCCTCACTACTAAACTGTGATGGAACACAATTTTCAGAGCCCTGATTTGTAGTTAGTTTAGCTACTGTACTGAAAAGGAACCTGGGATTGTTTTTGTTGTTTTCTATAAGTTTGCTCAGGTGTTCAGCTCTAGCAGCTTTTAGCGCCTGTCTGTAGCTGAGCATACTGTCTTTATACGATTCTAAATACCTCCAATTTAGTTTTCCTCCATTTTCTCTCCAGATTACGTGCTGTTCTCTTGAGGGCATGTGTATGACTATTATACCAAGATGCAGGTGCTTGGTCTCTAACCTTTTTTAACCGGATAGGGGCAACGGTGTCTAATGTGCTAGTGAGGATAAGGTCTATGTTCTTAGTTATCTCATCAAGATTAATAGTAGTTATGGGTTTAGTGAGAAATTGAGATAAATCAGGCAGGTTATTTATGAATCTGTCCTTAGTGGTTGGAACAATAGTCCTACCAGGTCGATAACGTGGTGCAACACGGCTAATCTGCTCTACCGGTAGTGTGTACAGTATGAGGTAATGGTCTGTGATGTCATCACTCTGAGGTAAAATATCTATATCAGTGACGTCTGCTCCGTGGGATATTATTAAGTCTAGTGTGTGGTTAAAGCGATGAGTTGGTCTGGTGACGTTTTGTTTAACCCCAAAAGAGTTTAATAAGTCAACAAATGATAATCCTAGAGCATCGTTTACATCATCTACATGAATATTAAAATCTCCTACAAGCAGCACTTTATCAAAATTGATCAAGAGATCTGATAGAAAACAAGCAAACTCTTGAAGAAAATCAGCGTAGGGTCCTGGGGGTCTGTACACGGTGACCAGAGCGAGTTTACTATGTATGTCCGAAAGTACAACTTTAAGAACGAGCACTTCAAATGATTTAAAGCTGAATCCTAACATCTGACTAACATTAAGAGAAGCAGTATAAATGGTTCCTACACCCCCCCCACGACCAGTCTGACGGGCTCATGCTTATAAACATATCCTGACGGTGTCGACTGCTTAGACCCATATAATCACCTGGTTTAATCCAGGTCTCAGTGAGACAGAGTGCATCGAGATTATTCTCTGTGATCATCTCATTTATAATCAGTGCTTTGGGTGCAAGTGATCTAATGTTTAAAAGACCAAACTTTAAAACTTTTTGGTGTTTGTTTATCTGGCATTTTCAGTTTTAACTTCAATGAGATTGTTTCTGGATCTTGTGTATTTACTTCTTGGTTTTGCTACACGAGGAATAGATACGGTTTCCATAAACTGGGCTGTGTGTGAACTTGTAACTATTTGGTCTGTTGTATGCGTGTTCTCATTGTCGAAGATTTCCTGATGTCTTACCAGTCAGATGGTGTGAAGTATCCTAGAGATGTTATCTGATAGCACTGCTGCTCCAACTCTGCTGGGGTGCAGGCCATCAGGGCGGAAGAACCTAGGACGCTCCCAGAAACAGTTCCAGTTATTAACAAAGAGAAGTTTATGTTCTCGACACCATGACTGTAACCATTCATTTAGAGCTAAAAGTCTACTAAACTTCTCAGCCCCTCGCTGGTAAGTGGGAAGAGGTCCTGACACTATGATCCTCGTTGTGGGTGATGTGCTGCGTACCGTCTCCACCAGGATCCTGAAATCCTCTTTAATACCTCCGTTTGTCTCAGCCTGGTGTCGTTCGTTCCGGCATGAAGAACAACCGCTCAAGTTCTCCTTCAGGACCGCGGGTACCTGCGCAGCGACATCAAGAACACGAGCACCAGGAAAACAGCGAGTGTGCACCTTACCTTTAGCTCCGTAGCGGACATGCCGGACGATGGAATCTCCGAGAATCACAGTGTCGCGTTCCGCCTCGCGGAGAGGGGCGGCGGTTCTCGGTCGAGATCTCGAAGGCCTGTAGTGGTGGCGGGGAGACGTCCTCGACCGGGCTTTGCTTGTCTCTTCCGCTGCTGCCGCATCCAGGGTCCATGTTGCACCTTTGCCGGAGTTGTAGGTGCGCTGGGTCTGGGCAGAGAAACACGGAGTTGAGGTGCTGGGAGCGTTAGGTTCAACCCGGAATTTACCTGGGACGAGTGCGCGTCCGCCCGGGATGTTTCCAGCGCCGCTTTCCGCTCTCGCAGCCGGGCATGCTTTTCATGCAGCTCGCGAATCTGTTTCTCCAAAACCTCCATCTCCAACGCCACCGTTTGCAAATCGAACGAGTCCTCACCTGTGCTCAAAGTCAGACACACAGCCGGCATAGTGCTCATAATCACGAACAGATTTCGGATACACAAATAAGATAAAGTGAGAGAAGATATAGTGGTAGTCGAGTTTAACTGACTACAGGCACAAGTCAGGAAGACAAACAATTTAGGATTATTAAAAGAGAAAAACACAAACAAACGAATATAAACACGAATACAAACACGAATACAAACACGGAACTCGCGGCAAACAAGTCAAACACAGGAAGCTACGTCACCGGAAGTCAGCCACATGGAAATGCATCCCAAATGGGATGCCAGTCCATTGCAGGGCACCATTTACACCTCACGGCCTAGTCAATGTGCTTATCTACATTCATATGGATAGTGGAAGGAAACCTGAGGACCTATAGGAAACCTATGTGAATGTAGAGAACAACTGAATCACAAACAGTAATCTAAGCTGACCATACAACCATGAAATTTGGTGCACTAATTTTAATCAAATTGTTCACAATTAACAGTTAGACCTATAGATCTGAAATGTGGTTAGTACATACAGCAAAAACTTTATTCTACTATTCTACCTTATGTTGATGTTGTAGTGCAGGTTTTTATATTTTGGCCTATAACCAATGAAGAGAATGAACATTCCTTTTTATTTCTTTAAATCCATTCTTTATTCAAACAAAAAAGCATCAAGAAACAAAAACTTATTTTGCCAATCTAGCATTTAAAGTTTGGGGTGTCCTCATATGTAAAGGGAGGTGGTAGCTCAGTGGTTGAGGCATTCAAGTCTGGATTGGAAAATCACACTATCAAATCCCAGCACACCCAAGCTGTCACTGCTGGACCCTTGAGACAATTAACCCTCAACTGCTAAGTTGTTTGTCACTCTGGATAAGTGCTAATCATGTGGATTTAACTAAAGTCTAATAAAAAAACATGGTAGCCATGATTTCAGCAGGCATTTGGCATGGTTAGGATTGTTAACCCAAAAAATTTGAATGGAAGTTCCCTCTATGGCAGAGGTGCCTAAACCTTTTCCTACAAAGAGCAAAAAATCTAAATGATTAAGGGCCATAGGCTGAAAATTAATCTTGCATTCTACCATTATAGTCAAATCAAAGTTGCCATGGTTCCTGTCATTTATGATTTATTAATATTTTAAAATAAATACATAAACAAAAAAACCCCATTTGTTTAAATAATGCAAATAATACAATGAGAAACAATCAAATTAAGCCCAAGGCCTATTAAAGCTATTCAGTGAGCTAATGAGAGAGCTGGTCCTAATGCTTTCTAAATGCAGATTTTGTTCTCTCATTTTCTCTTATCATACTCTACAAACAAAGGTTGCCACTGACCAACTAGTTTGGGCTCCTCTGCTTTAGGGGCTCAGTAACCTATTCAACCTCACTCAAACTAACCATTGTGGGCACTATTCATGTTTTTGCACTGAATAAATTGTATCCCTTGTAAAACAAGTCACAAATATTGTAAAATATTTCTGACTTGCTGAAAAGGCATTATATGAGGAACTTTCTTTTTTTCAGATTGCTTGTTGTGGTAATTAAAAAAAAAAAGAAAAAATTGAAATAGCAGTTAAACAACTTATATAAAGTGTCACTGTAAGAAACACTAGTGAAGGTAGCTTATAACAAAAAACAATAATGTTCAATTTTGCATTATTTTCAATAAATTGTATATTTATAAACTAAGCCTTTTTTGATCTATATATTATATTATATGATCTATATAATATATTATGATCTACTGCCATATATATATAAAGAATAGAAGCTAATTCCAACAAGCTTTAATCTGTCTTTTTTTTTACCAGTTTGAGTTGACGTTTTTATGTTTTTGGTTTTTATTCAGTTTGAATTATCTGTTGAAACATGACTGGTTTAATAGGCTGCATGTAAAAATTAATTCTGATAGCTTTGATAGTCTACTTACATTATTACATTAACTATTACATAACTATTAACATCCATAAGACCTTTTAAAAAAGTGTTCAAAAGAGATTTCTCACTATTTTTAACCAGCTGAATATTAGTAAAAGTGAAGTAAGAAATTCGAATAGGAACTTGGGACTAAATAAGGAAAGTGAAATGTAACGTTTGACTCATTATGAAAAGACAAAGTGTGTGACCAACAGGATGTGCATTTTATAGTATCTTCCTGTGTTCTTCAGTCAGTCAGGATGCACAAACATTTGTGGATAAGGTGCTGGGTAAGTGATTGGAAGGTCAGGGGTTCAAGCCTAGTCTGTTGCCTAGTTACCACTCTTGGGCCCTTGAGCAAGGCTCTTAATCCTCTGTGCTCTAGCATGTGACAAGCATAAATCTACCTTTCTTTCTGAGCCCATGCAGTCATTTCCATTACAGCGTTATGCCTGTTTTAAATGCAGTTCCACCTGAGAAGCCAAAGATCAAACATAGCCAATATTAATTTTTGCCCTTTTCCTTTGTGCACAGAAATCTTTTCAGATTCTTGGAATCATTTTATGATATTATGTAACCCCAGTCTTTGCGAGTTTATGTTGAGGAACATTCTGAAATTGTTATACAATTTGTACTGTAGATGCAGTTTATTGCAGATTTGTGAATTTTTGGCCATCTTTACTTCTGGGTGTCTCTGATTCTCTAATTACTGACCACTTAACCTCACACCAATTAACCTTATTAGTTCAAAATATAAAAAAAAAATCAATACTTTTCCAGCCTTTTGTTGCCCCGTCTCACAAAATGTTTGAGACCTGTTGCATCTATCAAATTCAAAATAACCTTATTTATTGTTAAAATGGTACATTACCTCATTTTGAACATTTTATATGTTTTCTATGTTCTAGTGTGAATAAATATGGGTTTATGAGATTTGCAAATGATTGCATTATATTTTTATTAAAATTGTATCTGTCCAAGAAAACTTTTTGAGCAACATATATTCAAACGCAAGTCCAAAAAGGTTTTTTACATTGGCTTTTTATTGTTTAACTATACATTTGGGTTCCTAAGTCAGACAGCTATCTAGGCAGTTGTCCATTCAATTCAAATTAATTTGTAGAGCACTTTAATTAATGGGCATTGCCACAAAGCAGCTTCACAGAAATAAATATATTAACTGTCAAACAATTTTGCAGCCGGTATGGGATTTGTCTTATCTGGAATTAACTGATTTGTATTAACAGACAACAAAACACATACTTTAAATTATTACTACTATTATATCACCTCCTTTTTCAGGTTTTCAGTTCAATTTCTGGAAGAAAAGCATAGTTCATTGCATATATTAGCGATATTTATAGTTTAGCTGAGCTGCATGATAGACGTACAGGCTAATTTTTTGAAAGCTATTTATTCCATTATTAGTCACATATAATTATTCCATTTACAATTCAGAATATTTTAACAATAGTAACTATAACTGTACTGTTGATGGACCAGAGTTCTGAGGTCACTTTACCTCAGAAGAAGCACAAGCATCAGTTATCTTTCCTCCACCTTGTTACATAAACAGTGTGGTGATATTTCTAGATAAGAATATGAAGAGAGTTTTTTTAGAAGCGGGTGCAAAGATGTAAAGGGCTGTCTTGACAGTGCAGTGGTATGGCCTTATTATCAGTGGTGCTAAATTTAGCAGACACAGCCCAGTTCAGTTAGCATCAAAATACTACCTAACATTTTTTTTAACAAATTTTCCACACACACACACACACACACACACACAGACACACAGCAATTAGCCAAAAAGCGAAGTGAAATTATGTGAGCTAGCAGTTTTAGATGTTGTGTGGGTGATTTCTATGGTTTTCAGAAAAATATAAAATGTAAACACTGTCTTGCACATTCCTGAAAATATGAACACAATGAGACCCCCAGTTTTTATTACAGCAATACAATAGTAGGTTCCTTTTTTTTATCATTTTGAGAAGATTTTAAAACAAACGTTATCTTTATTAATTTAATTTATTATAAAGGTACAGCACTGGTCAAAAGTTTGCAGACACATGCAGGCTCCTTTTATTTTTATGCAATAAACTATTTAAGTGAAAGGAATGCAGATTTACTTTGACCAAACAAATATATCCATTTTCAGATGTTTTACATTATTTTCATTGAAAAATTCCTCCTTAGCATAAACAGCTTTACACACTCTCGGCTTCTGGAAGGTTTGTTTGCCCAAAGCTGAAATACTTTGCCTTGCTTCTTGTAAAACTTGCCAAAGGTCTTCTCACTAGTTGGGGTTGCTTTCTGTCCTTGTGATTAGAGGTCAAATGTAAATATTTACATGATTTAAATGCCTTATCGTGGCTAAGCGTCTCATCACCACACTGTGCTTGAAGTCTTTTTTAGATATTTGCGGGTTTTACAGCTTTGTTCACAATAAACTTTATTACCACACACTGTTGCATGCACACACTAAAACTGTTGTCTGCCATCTTGATTCAAAGTCTCAGGACTGGCCCGTGACATGTGTGCCGCATATCAGTAAAAGGACACACTAGGCAATTACTACTGCCTGTAGTACTAACACACTAGCATCCATTTTTATCCCTGTACAATTACAGGGTTTGACTTGTATCATTTTGAGAAGATTTTAAAACAAACGTTATCTTTATTAATTTAATTTATTATAAAGGTACAGCACTGGTCAAAAGTTTGCAGACACCTGCAGGCTCCTTTTATTTTTATGCAATAAACTATTTAAGTGAAAGGAATGCAGATTTACTTTGACCGGTTTGACTTATACGGCCCTCGTAATGTACAGGAAAAATGTTTGCTTCTAATTGCCTTTGATAAAATATTCTTGACCATTATTGTTAAATATTGGTTAACTGTATTTAAAACTGTTAACTTATACGTCTCCAAATTCCTGTTCTACATTGTAATCCAGTCGTTCAGAGAAGATTATAGTGATTAGTGGGGTTTTCTTGCAGAGATGTTAAAGCCGCCGTTTTAGGCTCCACTATATAGAACTGTGAATTTGCAGAGCAGCAAAAAATCCTTAAAAGATTTAAGGCACAATTATAAATATAGGAACTTTATTTTACATGCCACTAACCAAAGTGTTAAAATTCCTAATTTATTACAACTTATATGGATATTTCATGATTATTTTCGACATATAGGTTAGAGACTGTTTCCTTAGCCAGTCTCTAACCTCAATGTGCTGACTTTGCACACACTGTAGGTATGTCTTGTGGAAGCATTCTTCTTAAGAGAGTGTGGCTGTTTGTGTGAGAATTTGTGTAAGAAGGTGGCTTGTGTTTTCATTTCTCTGCTCTCCCACACTTCAGCTTGTGCATCTCAGGAGGACAGAGCAGCAATCTGCCAATCAAAAATACAGGCCCAGAAAAGAACGCTGCAGGGTTTTTTTTTTTATTCTATACTTGGCACTGTTCTCACACTTTTTATTTCCTCATGCACTGTGCTACACCTATTAGTCCCACACTTACACATATTTTTAAATGCTTTCATTTACACTAGAGATTTTGGTCTTGCGTTACTAAAATGTGTTTACAACAGTATAATGCTATAAAATCTACAAGCTACATTATGATAATGGTTAGCCAGAGTATGTACAACAGATCATTCTTGTGACCTCAAGAACTCAAATATCTAGTTTATGTCATTTTTTTTGGTTTTCCTGGGCTGACGTCCTGTTAGTGCAGCTTGAATATTACTTAAAATTCCCAGAACCTAATATAAAGCGCAGCAGTTACTAGGTTTGTCTGACTAACTGTCATGCACTGCATTACGTAAGTCTAAGTGTTCTTTTCAGCACTATCACAATATTTCTGAACTTGCGGAAGCTTCCAGAGTGGAGTTTCATTTACAAGAATTCACCTACAAGCTAACTAACCAACAGCAGTGCTGATGGCTTTGGGATTCAGCATCAAAAGTCCCATAAGTCTGTATCATTGTGACCAAATATACTGTACATATTTATAGAATTGTACATATTTGTAATTTCATAGCCTATCCTATATTGTTTCAAACATATGTATGTACACTGTGTATAACGTTTGTAAGGTTGTACATGCAATTATTGTACATTTATATATCTCACATTTCTCTACATATACTGTGTTGTTCTTTTTCGAAAAATGAACTTTTTCTTGTAAAGATCATTCATATAGCTTCTGCACATTTTTCACTGCCCATAGCCTTTGTATTTATTTGTTGTACATATAGTTACCTATTTATCTGCACTTCTTCAGTTTGCACAATTGCTACTATTTGCACTTCTGGTAGATGTTAAATTGTATTCCGTTGCTGTGTACCTGTACAATGCAATGGCAATACATTTGTATTTATCTATTCTATATGTGTACATATACTGTATATATAAATATCATCCATTTCAGCTTTGTCCCTGGAAGATTTATATGAGTATCTATCTTCATATTTGTTCCTATTTTTATATCTTTACACACTGAGAATGATTTATTTACAAGCACCTATGCTTATATTGTGTTAAATTTGAGTGTTTTTTCTTTTTGTATTTTATAAAAAAAAATTAATTAGGTCCAAAGACATCTATTCTTGGCAGTTTTCCACTTCTACCATGGCAGGCAGGGCTGTTTCTTGACTTCTCTTTTCTTCAGTTTGGCTTTTGAAATTTTAGCTTGGTGTATTTCTGCAGTATGCAAACAGATGTAATTTTAAATTTTTGTGCAGCTATTCGTAGAAACCTCAAATATGTATTTCAACTCAAATTGACACTGAAAGCAAACTTGAAAATGCTAAAGACTGTTACGCAATTATGTCTGTCGGAAATGTTAATGCATAGAAAATTACCTTTTTTTTCTCACTACACAACATTCATTGTCCAGAATCCTTCAATAATCTTGTCTGTATTTTCCAAGATTTTAGATTATATTATTTTGTCCTGTATTTATCAAACATCAAGGGTTTGCGTTTATTATTAGGCCAATCACACCCAAGTAGTGATCTGCTAAGGCAATATGCCAGCTAATAATATACCTAAGTGTCTTGTTGGGTAGGTTGGTAATTATTAATAAAATATATGCAGCTAATTAACCATATATTTGGCTGCATGTTTGTGGGTAGAAGTAACCAATCAGTTAGTAGTAACTATATCTTCCCAAATTCTCTTCGAATATTAAAAATAATTTTAAATAATATTCCAAAGACTTCAACCTCCAGCCACAAGTCCTCCACAAGCACAAAATGACAAGGTAATTGCAGCCTTGGAGGAGAAGGGAGTGATTTGTATAGTTTTATAACCATGAAGAGAATAGGTTTCCCTTTTGACTCTAGCTTACTCATTAATTATTTAAATCTACATTTGGATTTTTGTAAAGCTGTTTGATTATCCACCAAGCACAGTACATAAAAAGTTTTAAATTAGAAGCTTTAATTCTACAAGCTGAATGAAAGATGTGTTGAAAGTTTAGCATTTTATTAAAGTATGATTTCCTAAAATGCACTTTTCATCAGTCTTAGCCTTTGCTTTAACTTATGCAAAAGACACCAGTTTCGAATATCATGCTTTATCTTGCTGTTTGCTAAGCACAAGTAAGCATTGAAGATCTTGAATTAAAACGGTCACAAAAAATAGTAGGAAACGTGAGCTTAATGCAGATTGTCCAAGGAAGTGGTTGCTCACTGGTTAAGATGTTAGATGACTGACCAAAATGTCAGAAGTTAAAATCCTAGCACTGCCAAGCTACAGCTGCTAGGCCCTTGAGCAAGACCCTTAACTGTCACTTGCTTAGTTGGATAAATAACATAATTGAAAATAAATATAAATGTAAAACCTGTCTCTATAAATGTAAACCCTCTCTTACTTATTATTAAAAATTTCTGACAAATCCAATGCCTGGTTGTAAACAACATGGTCCTAGTCAGAAAAAAAGAACTTTTTTCAGATTCTTGAAATCATTTTATGATATTATGTAACCCCAGTCTTTGCAAGTTTATGTTGAGGAACATTCTGAAATTGTTATACAATTTGTACTGTAGATGCAGTTTTTTGCAGATTTGTGAATTTTTGGCCATCTTTACTTCTGGGTGTCTCTGATTCTCTAATTACTGACCACTTAACCTCACACCAATTAACCTTATTAGTTCAAAATATATATATATTAAAAAAATCTATACTTTTCCAGCCTTTTGTTGCCCCGTCTCACAAAATGTTTGAGACCTGTTGCATCTATCAAATTCAAAATAACCTTATTTATTGTTAAAATGGTACATTACCTCATTTTGAGCATTTTATATGTTTTCTATGTTCTAGTGTGAATAAATATGGGTTTATGAGATTTGCAAATGATTGCAATATATTTTATTAAAATTGTATCTGTCCAAGAAAACCTTTTGAGCAACATATATTTAAACGCAAGTCCAAAAAGGTTTTTTACATTGGCTTTTTATTGTTTAACTATACATTTGGGTTCCTAAGTCAGACAGCTATCTAGGCAGTTGTCCATTCAATTCAAATTAATTTGTAGAGCACTTTAATTAATGGGCATTGCCACAAAGCAGCTTCACAGAAATAAATATATTAACTGTCAAACAATTTTGCAGCCGGTATGGGATTTGTCTTATCTGGAATTAACTGATTTGTATTAACAGACAACAAAACACATACTTTAAATTATTACTACTATTATATCACCTCCTTTTTCAGGTTTTCAGTTTAATTTCTGGAAGAAAAGCATAGTTCATTGCATATATTAGCGATATTTATAGTTTAGCTGAGCTGCATGATAGACGTACAGGCTAATTTTTTGAAAGCTATTTATTCCATTATTAGTCACATATAATTATTCCATTTACAATTCAGAATATTTTAACAATAGTAACTATAACTGTACTGTTGATGGACCAGAGTTCTGAGGTCACTTTACCTCAGAAGAAGCACAAGCATCAGTTATCTTTCCTCCACCTTGTTACATAAACAGTGTGGTGATATTTCTAGATAAGAATATGAAGAGAGTTTTTTTAGAAGCGGGTGCAAAGATGTAAAGGGCTGTCTTGACAGTGCAGTGGTATGGCCTTATTATCAGTGGTGCTAAATTTAGCAGACACAGCCCAGTTCAGTTAGCATCAAAATACTACCTAACATTTTTTTTAACAAATTTTCCACACACACACACACACACAGCAATTAGCCAAAAAGCGAAGTAAAATTATGTGAGCTAGCAGTTTTAGATGTTGTGTGGGTGATTTCTATGGTTTTCAGAAAAATATAAAATGTAAACACTGTCTTGCACAGACTTTCCTGAAAATATGAACACAATGAGACCCCCAGTTTTTATTACAGCAATACATTAGTAGGTTTCATTTTTTTTTTATATCATTTAGAGAAGATTTTAAAACAAACGTTATCTTTATTAATTTAATTTATTACAAAGGTACAGCACTGGTCAAAAGTTTGCACACACAAAGACACATGCAGGCTCCTTTTATTTTTTATGCAATAAACTATTTAAGTGAAAGGAATGCAGATTTACTTTGACCAAACAAATATATCCATTTTCAGATGTTTCACATTATTTTCATTGAAAAATTCCTCCTTAGCATAAACAGCTTTACACACTCTCGGCTTCTGGAAATTTTGTTTGCCCAAAGCTGAAATACTTTGCCTTGCTTCTTGTAAAACTTGCCAAAGGTCTTCTCACTAGTTGGGGTTGCTTTCTGTCCTTGTGATTAGTGGTCAAATGTAAATATTTACATGATTTAAATGTCTTATCGTGGCTGAGCGTCTCATCACCACACTGTGCTTGAAGTCTTTTTTAGATATTTGCGGGTTTTACAGCTTTGTTCACAATAAACTTTATTACCACACACTGTTGCATGCACACACTAAAACTGTTGTCTGCCATCTTGATTCAAAGTCTCAGGACTGGCCCGTGACATGTGTGCCGCATATCAGTAAAAGGACACACTAGGCAATTACTATTGCCTGTAGTACTAACACGCTAGCATCCATTTTTATCCCTGTACAATTAAAAGTCCCGGTTTGACTTATACGCCCCTCGTAATGTACAGGAAAAATGTCTGCTTCTAATTGCCTTTGATAAAATATTCTTGACCATTATTGTTAAATATTGGTTAACTGTATTTAAAACTGTTAACTTATACGTCTCCAAATTCCTGTTCTACATTGTAATCCAGTCGTTCAGAGAAGATTATAGTGATTAGTGGGGTTTTCTTGCAGAGATGTTAAAGTCGCCGTTTTAGGCTCCACTATATAGAACTGTGAATTTGCAGAGCAGCAAAAAAGTCCTTAAAAGATTCAAGGCACAATTATAAATATAGGAACTTTATTTTATATGCCACCAACCAGTGTTAAAATTCCTAATTTATTACAACTTATATGGATATTTCATGATTATTTTCGACATGTAGGTTAGAGACTGTTTCCTTAGCCAGTCTCTAACCTCAATGTGCTGACTTTGCACACACTGTAGGTATGTCTTGTGGAAGCATTCTTCTTAAGAGAGTGTGGCTGTTTGTGTGAGAGTGTGTGTAAGAAGGTGGCTTGTGTTTTCATTTCTCTGCTCTCCCACACTTCAGCTTGTGCATCTCAGGAGGACAGAGCAGCAATCTGCCAATCAAAAATACAGGCCCAGAAAAGGACGCTGCAGGGTTTTTTCATTCTATACTTGGCACTGTTCTCACACTTTTTATTTCCTCATGCACTGTGCTACACCTATTAGTCCCACACTTACACATATTTTTAAATGCTTTCATTTACACTAGAGATTTTGGTCTTGCGTTACTAAAATGTGTTTACAACAGTATAATGCTATAAAATCTACAAGCTACATTATGATAATGGTTAGCCAGAGTATGTACAACAGATCATTCTTGTGACCTCAAGAACTCAAATATCTAGTTTGTCATTTTTTTTTGGTTTTCCTGGGCTGACGTCCTGTTAGTGCAGCTTGAATATTATTTAAAATTCCCAGAACCTAATATAAAGCGCAGCAGTTACTAGGTTTGTCTGACTAACTGTCATGCACTGCAATACGTACGTCTAAGTTTTCTTTTCAGCACTATCACAATATTCCTGAACTTGCGGAAGCTTCCAGAGTGGAGTTTCATTTGCAAGAATTCACCTACAAGCTAACTAACCAACAGCAGTGCTGATGGCTTTGGGATTCAGCGTCAAAAGTCCCATAAGTCTGTATCATTGTGACCAAATATACTGTACATATTTATAGAATTGTACATATTTGTAATTTCATAGCATATCCTATATTGTTTCCAACATATGTATGTACACTGTGTATAACCTTTGTAAGGTTGTACATGCAATTATTGTAAATGTATATATCTCACATTTCTCTACATATTCTGTGTTTTTCTTTTTCCCAAAATGAACGTTTTCTTGTAAAGATCATTCATATAGCTTCTGCACATTTTTCACTGCCCATAGCCTTTGTATTTATTTGTTGTACATATAGTTACATATTTATCTGCACTTCTTCAGTTTGCACAATTGCTACTATTTGCACTTCTGGTAGATGTTAAATTGTATTCCGTTGCTGTTTACCTGTACAATGCAATGGCAATACATTTGTATTTATCTATTCTATATGTGTACATATACTGTATATATAAATATCATCCATTTCAGCTTTGTCCCTGGAAGATTTATATGAGTATCTATCTTCATATTTGTTCCTATTTTTATATCTTTACACACTGAGAATGATTTATTTACAAGCACCTATGCTTATATTGTGTTAAATTTGAGTGTTTTTTCTTTTTGTATTTTATAAAAAAAAATTAATTAGGTCCAAAGACATCTATTCTTGGCAGTTTTCCACTTCTACCATGGCAGGCAGGGCTGTTTCTTGACTTCTCTTTTCTTCAGTTTGGCTTTTGAAATTTTAGCTTGGTGTATTTCTGCAGTATGCAAACAGATGTAATTTTAAATTTTTGTGCAGCTATTCGTAGAAACCTCAAATATGTATTTCAACTTAAATTGACACTGAAAGCAAACTTGAAAATGCTAAAGACTATTACGCAATTATGTCTGTCGGAAATGTTAATGCATAGAAAATTACCTTTTTTTCTCACTAGACAACATTCATTGTCCAGAATCCTTTAATAATCTTGTCTGTATTTTTAGACTTTAGATTATAATATTTTGTCCTGTATTTATCAAACATCAAGGGTTTGCGTTTATTATTAGGCCAATCACACCCAAGTAGTGATCTGCTAAGGCAATATGCCAGCTAATAATATACCTAAGTGTCTTGTTGGGTGGGTTGGTAATTATTAATAAAACATATGCAGCTAATTAACCATATATTTGGCTGCATGTTTGTAGGTAGAAGTAAACAATCAGTTAGTAGTAACTATATCTATTAAAAATAATTTTAAGTAATATTTCAAAGACTTCAACCTCCAGCCACAAGTCCTCCACAAGCACAAAATGACATGGTAATTGCAGCTTGGGAGGAGAAGGGAGTGATTTGTATAGTTTTATAACCATGAAGAGAATAGGTTTCCCTTTTGACTCTAGCTTACTCATTAATTATTTAAATCTACATTTGGATTTTTGTAAAGCTGTTTGATTATCCACCAAGCACAGTACATAAAAAGTTTTAAATTAGAAGCTTTAATTCTACAAGCTGAATGAAAGATGTGTTGAAAGTTTAGCATTTTATTAAAGTATGATTTCCTAAAATGCACTTTCCATCAGTCTTATCCTTTGCATTAACTTATGCAAAAGACACCAGTTTCGAATATCATGCTTTATCTTGCTGTTTGCTAAGCACAAGTTAGCATTGAAGATCTTGAATTGAAACGGTCACAAAAAATAGTAGGAAACGTGAGCTTAATGCAGATTGTCCCAGGAAGTGGTTGCTCACTGGTTAAGATGTTAGATGACTGATCAAAATGTCAGAAGTTAAAATCCTAGCACTGCCAAGCTACAGCTGCTAGGCCCTTGAGCAAGACCCTTAACTGTCACTTGCTTAGTTGGATAAATAACATAATTGAAAATAAATATAAATGTAAAACCTGTCTCTATAAATGTAAATCATCTCTTACTTATTTTTAAAAATTTCTGACAAATCCAATGCCTGGTTGTAAACAACATGGTCCTAGTCTTGGTATAAGGGCATATTTCCTTCCATTTCTACAGTTATATTTCTACATTCTGTGACTTCCTTTAGCATTTCAAAGTTTTACTTTTGTCCTGGAAGCTGAAAGGCCAATTAGCATTCTGTTGTGTGGCAGGCTTTTGTGTTTTATAATCATGTTTCCTGTGCATATTAAGAACTTTTAAGGACAAAACAGTAAGGACAAAAGTGGGCAAGATTCCCAAGTAAGCTAAAGCCTATAGAGATGCGCATAGCTTTAGGTGTCAGCAAAGTAAAGCCAAATTCTATAGTAATGCACTGCTTTCATTGTTAATTGTTAATGATTGCCCTATGCATACCATTGTATCCCTTACTGAAGTCATACATTGACCATTTTCATGAATATCACAAACTCTCTCATAGCTTCTGATCCACTATAGTGCGGAAGCAGCAGGTCAGCATGTGCATGTCAGCACATTCACTCCAGTGACAGGAAAAAAGCAAGGCATGTGATAGAAAACGTCTCTAGGTTACGTATGTAACTAGGGCTGGGACGATTCACTAATCTGGCAAATCAATACTATCCCGATACTTTTGTGCCGATTCAATACATATTGCGATTCTGTAGCTATTGCGATTCATTGTTTAAATTGTGATTTTTGTTTGCTTAATAAAGATTAGACAATGGCAAATACTTGATCATACCCTTAAAAAGACTGTATATGAGTTATATTAACAAAAACAATGCATCACATTTTTCTGAATTTTTATTTCAGGAGCACACACATACATAGAGAATAAAGAACCTTGAAGCATAAAACTTTTCAAGTACCAAAAACTTGAATATAATATTTAAATGTGCAACAAATAACTAAAAACAATACTCTCTGAAATAAAATAAAAGTGCCGTTAAACTGTTCCAATGTCCAACTCAGTCAAGGTGCTAATATCCTTCTCTCTCTTCCTCACCTCAGGTGAGAGCTATTATGGCATCTCGTTGAAACGTCTGTTATAAGTTTGTGCACAGGGAGCTCCAGTAACTTTTGTTTTTCCTGCAAAACATGAAGTCCTGCAGCACTTCTAGCGAAATATCCAGTGATGCGTTGTACTCATCCGAGTAACTTTGCGACAGCGGGCAGCTTCAGTGTGCGCTGTGAGGCCAGATTATGAGTGTGCGCGTAGCACTTAATATGGAGAAAGCCGGTTAATTGGGCAGCGATAACCATATTAGACACATTGTCTGTGACTAAAGCAGGATCTTTCCCCGTTAAACAATTCTCAGAGGTTTGCTTCACTAACTTTGCAATAGTTTTGCTTTCTCACACCAGCTTAAAACGGATACGACGTCATCTGATACGGAAAACGACAAAATACGCTTCACCCTCTGTTGGAATAAAAGCGGTAACATCTTCCCACCACCTCTCTGGAAAAGTAAAATAATTAAATATATATCGATTCTGAGGTAGACAAATCGATCTCAAAATCATTTTAAAAAGAATCGCGATAGTTTGGTGAATCGATTTTTTTTCTCCCACCACTATATGTAACAATGGTTCCCCGAGGCTACAAGACGCTGCATCAACAATGCTTGGGAATGCCTCTGCATGACCACACTCTAAACCACGTGTGTAATCTGCAACCCACATGTGTAAAACCCAACGGAAGCATGTGACGTCACTGGTGGGGTGACGTAGTGACCAGGAAGCTACAAGCTACAAAAGCACATGCAGTGGAGACCATGCTAGCTTCGGAGAGGGAAGGAAACACTCACAGGTATTCAGGAAGTATGGTACCAAGACGCAGCGGCTCGCTTCCTCAAGGAACCAGGGTTACATAAGTAACCTAGAGACGATCACACACACACAGCGTCAACAACGCTTTGGGAACAAGAGAACAACACCACGAGACTGACAAATTCCTCCCTAATTTGGATGGCACAGCTAAGCCGAAGGACTGAGGGGCCAGGAGTGGCACTATGGTCAAGGCTGTAAGACCTGATGAAGGTCAGAGGGGTGGACCAACCCGCAGAATTGTGAATGTCCTGGACAGAACCCCCAAAGGAAAAGGCTGCCACAGTTCAGGTTAAGTGAGCCCTGACCCTGAAATTAGCAGGGAGACCAGAGGACTCATAAGAAGAGGAAATAGCATCCACAATCCACCTGCTAAGGGTCTGCTTGTCCGCAGGAAGACCCCTCTTATACGGACCGTGAGCAGACAAACAACTGGTCTGACTTTCTCCACAGGGCAGTTCTGTGAACGTATAGGTCTAATGCTAACATTGGACACACACGATTCAGCGTCTCCTGGTCGGGGTCCCAAAAGAGAGGATAGAATGTCTGGAGCACAACTTTCCATGTGGCAATAGAGGGCACCTTGGAGACATCTTTGGCCTGGGGTAGAGTAAGGCACTGTTAAACTCCAGAATAGATGGGGCCATTGAAAGGGCCTGTAGCCCCCCCTAATCTTTTCAGAGGAGAGATGGCCAGAAGAAAAGCAGTCTTGACAGCAATAAACGTCAATGGAACCTCATGCAAGGGCTCAAAAGGCCCATGGAGGCATTCTAGCCTCAGCCTCCGGGTTCCTTGGAGAAAACAGAGCAGCTTCCCTTGGGCCTACAGGAGTTTCTGCTGTGCCAGCTTGTAAAGCAGGTCAGAGCACAGACCCCCCTGATGGTTAATGTAAGAGACCATGGATGTGTTGTCCATACGGACCAGCACATGATGTCCCATCAGGTCTGGGAGGAAATGCTTCAGCGATAGAAGCACGGCCAGCATCTCCAGGCAGTGGTTGTGCCACAAGAGATGGAGCCCTTTCCATAGACCAGGGGTGGCCAACCAGTCTGAGACCGAGAGCCACATTTTTGACTGTGTTAACGCAAAGAGCCACATCATACACATGGGCACACATGAACATCACCCATCCCTTCCTCTTACACACACACACACACACACACACACAAACCCACACACACACACCTCTGCTCAGCCAGATTTATTGTAAATGTCACACACCAACATAATGACAGAAATTGACTCCTACAGTTCTAAGACCACAGGACAGTCATTTTTAACAATGAACATTGTGTGCACTTTCTCACACACACAAACTCAGTTTAACCAAGTCCACAAAATATAATCATTTACAATAGCGTTTTTCTTTTACTATGCATGTTACTTAGTTGGACTTTTGGCATTCCTTGCCTTGAAAAACCCCCTTTAAATCTGCCTCGTATTCCGTTGTTGCCACTCGAAGCAATTCTTTCACATGAGTGTCAGTCAGAACAGATCGATGCTTTGATTTCACGTGTTTCAGGGTAGAAAACACAGACTTTGTGGGGTTTTTCTATGCGCATGTTCACTTCGCTTGAGTTCAATACGGTATTTTCGTCAAATGCGCATGCGCGTGAGATGAATATACAGCAGGGGTGGGCAATTAATTTTTACAAGGGGCCACATGAGAAACCTAAATTGTGTCAGAGCCACACCAACGATAATATTTTAGGGATGCACCGAAATGAAAATTCAATTCAAAAGTCAATGAAATCCATAATTTTTTGTGTTACGGCTTTTGCCTTGGCACCATCACTGGAAAACTTTCCTGCCTTTTTAAAAACGTCCTCTACAGACGGAGTGCGCATGCTCGGATTGACTTTACTTTTCTGCGCCTCGTTCTTCTCATATTTAGAATGGCAATCGGGATGTTTGGATTTAAGGTGATAAATTAAACCCGACTTGGAGAAACTCTTTGCAGATACACCCCCTCTTGAAATTTCAGCATTGCATGTTTGGCAAATCGCTATCCGCACACCGCAGATATGTTGCTCTTATCCAGATAACAGTGTGCTGCTGCGCTTTTTTATTGCGTCATTACAATTGTGTTTCTGCCGTGTTGTTTCGGTAATTTAGGTATTTCCGAAAATTCTCGGTGCATCCCTGTAATTTATGATTGGCCTCATGCCAAGGTCTGATATACCGCAAAGTTTCCCAGTAAGGGTACGCTCATTTAAGTCTTAAAAATACCGTATTGAACTTAAGCAAAGCGAACACGCACATTAAAAATCAAACACACAAACTTCGATTTGAACGTAAGAGCCGCATGAAACCAGCCAAAGAGCCGCATGCGGTTTGCGAGCTGCGGGTTGGCCACCCCTGCCATAGACTTTGGGCGGAGGGACCACTCATGACTTTCTCAAGAGAGTGCTTACTTCTTGTTCCATAACCAGAGCCTGCTCGGCCCAAAAAGACAGGTCTGTGGTACGACGCAAACTCTAGGATGTCGTCATTCCTAATCTCTACTCCTTCATCCTGACCGCCACCATGTACGCATTGCCCACCAAAGCCGATGAGGTCCGAAGGGGCTTGCTGGGCAACCCCGTGGCCTTAAGGGATGAAGCGGTGCCAGGGGAGAGATGGCTAGCAAACGTCTCTTAGACCCAGGAAATCGTCCCACTACATTAGAGTAGAAGGTGACATTGGGGCTGAAGAGGCGGGCCGAATAAGGATTATTCCAATATCTGGACAGCTCAGGTTGCAGATCGGGAAAGAAAGGCAGGAGTTGGCACAAAGGGAATGACTTAAGTCGCAGCAAGTGCTCATCTAGTTTGTTTTGAGTACGCAATTCCTGCTTTTCAGCTGGCCAAGCGATGTTTAGCTTAGCAATAGCTCGAGTCACTACCTACAAAAGTTACACAAACTGGACTGGCTACGGAGGCAATGCGAGCATGGTCTGTCCCCAGTCACACGACACACAAACTGTGTGTATCTCCCTCATGATGAAACGGGGGCAAGGAGAAACACACAGCCTGAAGGATTATTTACCTTTTCCCATTACCTTCTTACCTTTTTTGGCTTGCCATAGCGAAACCTAAGGAAGGAAGAGAAGACACACACAGACCTCTTTCTGAAAAACACAAGCTAGTGCGTTCTCCACCGCTTGTAATTTTGTAATTCTCCACCTCCACAGCAGGGGACAAGGCAGCCTTAAAAACAGCAAGGGCCAAACTGTCCCGAGCCATCACAGAGGCGAAGCACTCACACACCAAGATAATCCACGGCCACTTCCAGGACAGCGGAGACGACCGGTGCATGTGGCAGGGCATCCAAGCGATCACGAACAAGAAGACAACTTCACCTGTTTGTGACCATGATGATGCCCTGAATGACTTCTACACCTGTTTTAAGGTGCACAACAACATGGTGGCAAGAAAGACCACGACCAGGTGCTCTGTCTATCCACAGATAAAGTGAGGAAAACTCTATACAGAGTTAACCAATAGAAGACTGCTGGGCCAGGCAACATTCCCGCATGTGCAGAACAGCTAGCGGATGTCTTCACCGACATCTTCAAAATGAGCAGCGCAGTTGTTCCTACGTGCATCCCTGGCACCACCACACTGAGCACTGGGCCCCTTTTGGGCTGTGTGCTCAGCCCACTGCTGTTCACTCTGCTGACTCACGACTGTGTAGCAATGCACAGCTCGAATCCCTTTGTCAAGCGGGTGGCGGGTCTCATCAGCAAGAACAACGAGTCAGCATACAGAGAGGAGGTGCAACAGTAAACAGCCTAGTGTAGAGCCAACAACCTGTCTCTAAACATTGACAAAACTAAAGAGATGGTTGTTGACTTCATGAGAGCACAGAGCGGCCATTCTCCATTGATCATCAATGGATCCTCCATGGAGATCGTCAAGAGCAACAAATTCCTTGGTGTTCATCTGGTGGAGAACTTCACTGGGTCACTCAACACCAGGTCCATTACCAAAAAAGCCTAGCAGTGCCTCTACTTTCTGAGAAGGCTGAGGAAAGCCCATCTCACTCCCCCATCCTGACCACGTTCTACAGAAGGACCATTGAGAGCATCCTGAGCAGCTGCATCACTGCCTGGTTTGGGAACTGTACTGTCTCGGATCGCAAGACCCTACAGAGGATAGTAAGGACAGCTGAGAAAATCATCGGATTCTCTCTCCCCTCTATTATGGGCATTTACACCTCACGCTGCATCCGCAAAGCCAACAGAATTGTGGACGAACCCACACACCCCTTACATACACTTTTCACTTTCTTACCGTCAGGGAAGCAGTTCCGAAGCATTCAGGCCTCACATCAAGACTGTGCAACATTTCTTTCTCTCAATCATGAACTCAAAAACACACTCATACTTACTTCACACATCCATTTATTTCATTATTACATAACTGTTTACATGCTGTTTTGTTGCACATCCATTTGACTGCTGCTATTGCTGTTTTGCACAACCTTTTGTCTTTACATTTTGTGTTTACTTACAAGTACACTCCAGTATCCAGTTCTCTATTGCACACTGTACTGTATAATAAACAGTAGGTTTTATTTTCTGTTTTGTGTATTTGTTCTACACTATCTTGTGTTGTATTTTGTCTTGTCTTGCAATGTTTGCACCAGGTTGCACACGATGCACTGTATTTGGCGAGGAAAACTTACTTTAGTCCTTAGCTCTGTGTTTTTCTGTTATGTAGCTTTATGTTGTTTTATGTAGCACCAGGGTTCAGGCAGAACGTTCACTGTGTACTGTCAGCTATATATGGTTGAAATGACAATAAAAGCTTCTTGACCAGACTTGACTTGAGTCTGGGTCCTCTGAAAGTTTCTTCTTCGTGCCGTCTCAGGTAGTTTTTCGTCACCACTGGCTCGCTCATTAGGGATAAACGTATCTTCTTCTTCTTCTTTCGGCTGCTCCCATTAGGGGTCGCCACAGCGGATCATCCGTCTCCATACCACCCTGTCCTCTACATCTGCCTCTTTCACACCAACTACCTGCATGTCTTCCCTCACCACATCCATGAACCTCCTCCTTGGCCTTCCTCTTTTTCTCCTACCTGGTGGCTCCATCTTCAGCATTCTTCTACCAATATAATTCATGTCCCTTCTCTGCACATGTCCAAACCATCTCAATCTCGCCTCCCTCACCTTGTCACCAAAACATCCTACATGTGCTGTCCCTCTAATAAACTCATTTCTAATCTTGTCCATCCTCGTCACTCCCAACGAAAACCTTAACATCTTCAGCTCTGCTACCTCCAGCTCTGCCTCCTGCCTTTTACTCAATGCCACTGTCTCTAATCCATACAACATCGCAGGTCTCACCACAGTCCTATAAACTTTCCCTTTCATTCTTGCAGATACCCTACTATCACAAATCACTCCTGTCACTCTTCTCCACCCACTCCACCCTGCCTGCACTCTTTTCTTTACTTCTCTAACACACTCTCCATTACTTTGCACTGTTGACCCCAGGTACCTGACCGCATCACTCCACTGCCCTCCCTCTCATTCACACACATGTACTCTGTCTTACTCCTACTGACTTTCATTCCCCTTCTCTCCAGCGCATATCTCCACCTCTCCAGGCTCTTCTCAACCTGCTCTCTACTCTCACCACAAATCACAATATCATCTGCAAACATCATAGTCAGGAGACTCCTGTCTGACCTCGTCCGTCAACCTGTCCATCACCACTGCAAACAGGAAAGGGCTCAGGGCCGATCCTTGATGCAGTCCAACCTTCACTCTGAACCAGTCTGTCGTACCTACTGCACACTGCACTGCCGTCACACTGTCCTCATACATGTCCTGCACCACCCTTACATACTTCTCTGACATACCTGACTTCCTCATACAATACCACAACTCCTCTCTTGGCACTCTGTCGACGCTTTCTCTAAATCCACAAATACACAATGCAATTCCTTCTGTCCTTCTCTATACTTCTCCATCAACATCCTCAAAGCAAATAAGGCATCTGTGGTGCTCTTCCTCGGCATGAAACCATACTGTTGCTCACAGATGGTCACCTCTTCTCTCAGCCTGGCTTCCACTACTCTTTCCCATAACTTCATGGTGTGACTGATCAACTTAATTCCCCTGTAGTTACTGCAGGTCTGCACATCTCCTTATGCTTAAAGATCGGTACCAGCACACTCCTTTTCCATTCCTCAGGCATCCTCTCCCCTTCCAGAATCCTGTTAAACAATCTGGTTAAAAACTCCACTGCCATCTCTCCTAAACATCGCCACGCCTCTACCGGTATGTCATCTGGTCCAACCGACTTTCCATTCTTCATCCTCTTAATCGCTGCTCACTTCCTCCTTACTAATCCTATCTACATCCTGCTTCACCAACTCCACATCCTCCAACCTTCTCTCTGTGATTTTCCTCATTCATCAGCTGCTCAAAATACTCCTCCACCTTCTCAACACACTCTCCTCACTAGTCAACACATTTCCTCTCCATCCTTTATTGCTCTAACTTGCAGTACATCCTTCCCAGCTCGGTCCCTCTGCCTGGCCAATCGGTATAACTCCTTTTCTCCTTCCTTAGTGTCCAACCTCTTATACAGCTCCTCATATGCCTTTTCCTTGGCTTTCGCCACATCCCTTTTACCTGCTGCCGCATCTCCTTGTACTCCTGCCTACTTTTCTCATCACTCTGTCGATCCCACTTCTGTTTTGCCAACCTCTTTCCCTAATGCTCTCCTGCACTTCCTCATTCCACCACCACGTCTCCTTGTCTTGCTTTCTATTTCCAGATGTCACACCAAGTACTTTTCTAGCTGCCTCCTCATCACTCCTGCAGTAGTTCCCCAATCATCCGGCACCTCTTCACCACCACCGAGCCCCTGTCTGACCTCTTCCCTGAACCTCACACTACACTCTTCCTCCTTCAGTTTCCACCATCTTATTCTTCTTTCAATCCTTACATTCCTCCTCTTCTTCTTCACCTCCAAAACCATCCTCCAGACCACCATCCGATGCTGTCTAGCTACACTGTCCCCGCCAACACCTTACAGTCTCCAATCTCCTTCAGGTTGCATCTCCTGCATAGCATATAGTCCACCTGTGTGCACCTTTCTCCACTCCTACACGTCACCCTATGATCCTCCTTCTTCTTAAAATACGTGTTCACCACTGCCATTTCCATCCTTTTAGCAAAATCTACCACCATCTGCCCTTCCACATTCCTCTCCTTAAAACCATACCTACCCATCACCTCCTCATCACCTCTGTTCCTTCACCTACATGCCCATTAAAGTCTGCCCCAATCACCAATCGTTCTTTCCTAGGTACACCATCTACCACGTCATCTAATTCACTCCAGAATCTTTCCTTTTCCTCCATCTTACAGCCAACTTGTGGAGCATAAGGCACTGATGACATTTATCATCATCCCTTCAACTTCCACCTTCACGATCATCACCCTATCAGAAACTCTTCACCTCCACTACACTCTTACTGTACTCTTCCTTCAGAATCACCCCTACACCATTTCTCTTCCCATCCACACCATGATAAAACAGTTTAAATCCACCTCCAATGTTCCTGGCCTTACTCCCTTTCCACTTGGTCTCCTGAACACACAGCATATCGACCTTTCTCCTCTCCATCATATCAGCTATCTCTCTCCCTTTACCCGTCATAGTACCAACATTTAAAGTACCAACCCGAATCTCCACTCTCCTGCACTGCTCCTTTTCCTGCCGTCTCTGTAGACGTCTTCCTCCTCTCCTTCTCCTCCTTCGGCCAACTGTAGCCCAATTTCCACTGGTACCCTGTCGGCTAACGATACCTGTGGCGGTCGTTGTTAACCCGGGCCTCGACCGATCCGGTATGAAATTCTCCTTTGTGATCCGCATATTTGATTTGGCACGTTTTACGCTGGATGCCTTTCCTAACGCAACCCTCCCCACCGGCACTAAGAGTGCACTGGCTTGTGCCCCCCTAAAGGTGAGTTTTAGGGATCAACGTATAAGAATTTTTTTAAAAATTATACGTTGCAAATCTATATAACGTTTTTTATCTCTGTAAAGCTTTTTTGGGACAATGTCCATTATTAAAAAAACGCTACACCAATAAAACTAAATTTAATTGAACTTTGCTCTTTTAAAGGATGTGTGCTAGAAAGATTCAGCTTACAAAGATTCAATTTAATTCAATAAATGTTTATTTGTATATTTCATTTTAACAATGAATATTGTTTCAAAACAGATTGTAAGCTTTTTGCATATAAAAACAGGAAAGATAAATGGCTCTCTGTCTGCTGCTTTATACATTCATCAGGCCTTTATTTTTAAGGTCTGTCTTTTTTCTTTGAGAACTAATGAGTTCCTGTGATAATGCACCCCCCCTAACACACAGACACACACACACACACACACACACACACACACACACACACATATGAAAACTAGAACTTCCTCAGAATGTGTGTGTGTGTGTGTGTGTGTGTGTGATGGGGGATGGGCTTCCTCAGGAAATATTTCTGCCACAGTCTTGCAAGTCCATATCAGCTTAGGTACTTTTCTGTGCGTGTGTATGCATGGTGGTGTGTATGGGGTGGTTTGGCTAGTTTGTTCACTTGATTACAGTCTGTTAAATACTTACTGGTAAAAGTAAATTGTAACTTGAGTAAATTGAGGCTGGAAAGTATCTGTTATATGTTAATGCATTTGTTATATGTAAATGCATAATGCATTTCCTGTAATTAATTACTTATTTTAATGTATTCCCTGACCAATCTCAGAGGTTCCTGTAATGTGTTTATGTGTTCAGGCAAATATTGGAATTAATAAAAAGAAACAAAAAAATATATTCCTCAGTACATTTCTAGGGATATCATTGTCACTATACACACAATATCCTGTTTTGTTTTGTTTTTTATGTCTAACCTGCATGTCTGTTCTCTGGGTGTAATGTTCGAAAATGTGTTGTTGATCATGGCATAATTTTCTTCTGCGTAAAAGTGGATGTGTTTTTCATTTTGGTAGTTACAGCTGGGCTGAATATGTGAATGTATGTGTCTGTTGTGTAACGAGGGCCTATTTTCGGTTGCCAGGATATTCCCTTTCAAATGCCACTGAAGAAGTGCGTGGTGGTGGGGAACGGAGGAGTTCTGAAGAACAGCCGCTGTGGCAAAGAAATCGACCAGGCTGATTTCGTAATGAGGTAACGCCGGATCATCATGTTATTTAACATAAATGTTAAGACACAATTCGAGGTGTTTTCAACACTGCCCTCAGTTTGGTGAGAAGGATGACTTAGTCTGTCTCTTTAATTGCAATGGTGATAATCAGGATCAGACATGGCTAGGTCATATATACAGGTCATCCCGGACTTAAGATGGAGATGTGTTACATAACACCATCACAACTTTAGAGTTTACAGTACTGTATTTTATAAACCATGATATATATATATATATATATATATATATATATATATATATATATATATATATATATATATATATATATATATATATATACAGGGAGTGCAGAATTATTAGGCAAATGAGTATTTTGACCACATCATCCTCGTTATGCATGTTGTCTTACTCCAAGCTGTATAGGCTGGAAAGCCTACTACCAATTAAGCATATTAGGTGATGTGCATCTCTGTAATGAGAAGGGTGTGGTCTAATGACATCAACACCCTATATCAGGTGTGCATAATTATTAGGCAACTTCCTTTCCTTTGGCAAAATGGGTCAAAAGAAGGACTTGACAGGCTCAGAAAAGTCAAAAATAGTGAGATATATTGCAGAGGGATGCAGCAGTCTTAAAATAGCCAAGCTTCTGAAGCGTGATCATCGAACAATCAAGCGTTTCATTCAAAATAGTCGACAGGGTCGCAAGAAGCGTGTGGAAAAACCAAGGCGCAAAATAACTGCCCGTGAACTGAGAAAAGTCAAGCGTGCAGCTGCCAAGATGCCACTTGCCACCAGTTTGGCCATATTTCAGAGCTGCAACATCACTGAGTGCCCAAAAGCACAAGGTGTGCAATACTCAGAGACATGGCCAAGGTAAGAAAGGCAGAAAGTCGACCACCACTGAACAAGACACACAAGCTGAAACGTCAAGACTGGGCCAAGAAATATCTCAAGACTGATTTTTCTAAGGTTTTATGGACTGATGAAATGAGAGTGAGTCTTGATGGGCCAGATGGATGGGCCCGTGGCTGGATTGGTAAAGGGCAGAGAGCTCCAGTCCGACTCAGACGCCAGCAAGGTGGAGGTGGAGTACTGGTTTGGGCTGGTATCATCAAAGATGAGCTTGTGGGGCCTTTTCGGTTTGAGGATGGAGTCAAGCTGAACTCCCAGTCCTACTGCCAGTTTCTGGAAGACACCTTCTTCAAGCAGTGGTACAGGAAGAAGTCTGCATCCTTCAAGAAAAACATGATTTTCATGCAGGACAATGCTCCATCACACACGCCCAAGTACTCCACAGCGTGGCTGGCAAGAAAGGGTATAAAAGAAGAAAATCTAATGATATGGCCTCCTTGTTCACCTGATCTGAACCCCATTGAGAACCTGTGGTCCATCATCAAATGTGCGATTTACAAGGAGGAAAACAGTACACCTCTCTGAACAGTGTCTGGGAGGCTGTGGTTGCTGCTGCACGCAATGTTGATGGTGAACAGATCAAAACACTGACAGAATCCATGGATGGCAGGCTTTTGAGTGTCCTTGCAAAGAAAGGTGGCTATATTGGTCACTGATTTGTTTTTGTTTGGTTTTGAATGTCAGAAATGTATATTTGTGAATGTTGAGATGTTATATTGGTTTCACTGGTAAAAATAAATAATTGAAATGGGTATAAATTTGTTTTTTGTTAAGTTGCCTAATAATTATGCACAGTAATAGTCACCTGCACACACAGATATCCCCCTAAAATAGCTAAAACTAAAAACTACTTCCAAAAATATTCAGCTTTGATATTAATGAGTTTTTTGTGTTCATTGAGAACATGGTTGTTGTTCAAATTAAATCCTCAAATAAAATTAATCCTCAAAAATACAACTTGCCTAATAATTCTGCACTCCCTGTATATATATATACTGTGTGTGTGTGTGTGTGTGTGTGTGTGTGTGACAGCGGGAATGTGGACGACAAGTGGAGGGTGGAGAATACACTGCTATTTTTGCCTGCAATATTATTCTCAAACTCTCTCCCAGGATAGATTAAGAATGATTGATAAGAACTTAAAGCTTGGTACACACCAAGCTGATTGTCGGCCGTTATGGAATGTCGGGGGGGTTTCAGTGTCGGACGGCATCTTCCATTAAAAACAGAATCCAATTGTTTAGCGAATAAGCACCAAAAAAAAGAACACACTTTTTGTCATTCTTTTCTTGTCTTTGCAACTTAGCAGCCATGATTGAAAAAGCTACACGAGTCCGTTTCCCTGTTTGCATGCCAAATACAGACTACTGCTACCTGCTGGTAACGGGGAATTATGTTATTTTAAGCAAGCGCAAAACTTGCCCACGTGGTTTGGCGTTTCAGACGCTTCTGCCTAATAATCGGTGTAATTTGAAGCACAACCGACATCATAAAAAAATGCTAAAAATCATTCTGATTAGTCGTCCGGCCAATCAAACGGTTAAACTCTAATAGTAAGATTGAAATATCGTAAACAATTATAACTAGGAGACATTTGTATGTGTATGTCTATATATATATATATATATATATATATATATATATATATATATATATATATATATATATACATACATACATACATACATACATACACATATATACGTACCGATTTGAATGGCTAGCACTGTCATCTAAGGCACCTTGTGCTTTCTGCTTGCAAAAACATGAGTTGATGAGAGTGTTTGTGTTACACTTCACAGCACTAAATAATAGTTATTATCATATAGAATACAGGGGAAGGTTAAATTATTGTTGAGCAAGTTCTAAGTTTTATTTGTCATATGTACAGACATCAGTTACAGTACAATGCACAATGAAATTCTTAAGTGAGTCTAATTAAACAATATTAAAGAAGAGTATTAAAGAAAAAAGAAAAAAAAGTAATAATAAGGCATAAGAAAGTTATAATAATTTACAGTGTGTGCAAAAGTTTATATAAGGTCCCCTTGTGGTCTAGTGGATAGGATGCGGCGCTATTACCGCTGTGGCCCGGGTTTAATCAGGGAACCAACCCAAGCCACTCTTAGTGCCTGACCCCAAGCCCGGATAAATGGGGAGGGTGTCGTTAGGAGGGGCATCAAGCGTAATAACGTGCAAAATCAAACATGCAGATGATCCGCTGTGGCGACCCCTAACGGGAGAAGCCGAAAGAAAAAAAGTTAGTATTGGAGCATAAATTGTACAGGATATATATGTTATATTTTAGCATCATAGACAGTGCTATGGAGTGCCCTCTGTGTTGTGCTTTCTGTGCATTTTCAGCCTAAATCAAGGTGGTTAGCAATGCTTTTATGAACTGTTTTTTATTCCTTATACAGTGCAGTACTGCAATAAAAAAAACATGTTCAGTACTTATCAGTTTCAGCACTCATTACAAGTTCGGGAACAAATTACAGACTAGTACCAAGGAATTACTGTAATACAGTATTATATGTCAAGTGCATATTGAATTGTTTTGCTTAATTTTTGAAGTAATTTAAAATTAAATATATTTAGTTTAACTGGTTTTGCTTCTAATTTTAGACTTTTTTTCCTGTTCCACTCTTAATAAAATGTTCCTATAAATTACATATGAGAATGTTTTAATCCGAACAGGTTTTCATCCCAACCAATCAAGGGACACATATGATATTTAATGTTAAATTCAATGTATAATTTGTTGTGGACATGTTGGCCCTTTGGGGAAAAGATTGGACACCCCTGTTGTATGCTGCCTAGAGGATTGATTTTCTGGCTTCCTTCTTTTGTTTCCTCTTTAGATGTAACCTGCCCCCACTGTCCAAAAAATATACCGATGATGTAGGCAGGAAGACCCAGCTGGTGACAGCTAATCCCAGTATTATTGAGAAGAGGTAATTCTATATGTTTTATGTATCCTATTAACAAACAATGTGAAAAAATGGTGCTCTGGGTTTTCACATGACTGACTCATTGTGACATGATACTATGCTTCTATGACAAAATATGAAGACGCACTAGATCTGAACGTGAAGATTTTAAGCTCAACCATGAAATTTTTTACAGAGACCCATAACAGAGGCTTTTCTTTAAAAAGTATAAAGTAGATAACATTGAAGACGTTAGCTGCAAAGTTGTTCTCATGGGGTATGCTCATGTGGTAGATTGAGGAAATTGTGTTCAGGAAATACTGCCCATGAGGTGTTTCTGATAATTGGATGTTCTTCCATGTTCTAAGCGCAGACTGCTTTCTCAGTTCAAAAACGGAGAGAAAATATTGTTCATTCAATTATATTCGATTCGATCTGGTTTACCTGCTTCTTCTCTTTCCCGCAGCTTCCAGAGCCTGCTTTGGTCTCGCAAAGCTTTTGTGGAAAGCATGAAAGCTTACGGCTCCAGCTACATCTACATGCCTGCCTTCTCCATGAAGCCGGGCACGGACTTGTCCCTGCGTGCCTACCATGCCCTGGCTGATTCGGCGTCCAACCAGACCGTGCTGTTCGCCAACCCTGACTTCCTAAAGAAAGTGGGCCGCTTCTGGAAGCATCGTGGCGTACACGGCCGACGTCTTTCCACGGGCCTCTTCTTGGTGAGCCTGGCTCTGGGAGTGTGTGAGGAAGTCACAGCTTTCGGCTTCTGGCCATTTGCTCTTGGCCTCGACCAGCAACCTGTCAGTCATCACTATTATGACAATGTGCTGCCTTCGTCTAGGTTCCACGCAATGCCCGAGGAGTTCCTGCAGCTCTGGCATCTTCACAAGAGCGGTACCCTGAGATTGCACCTGGGCACCTGCGCTTAATAAAAAACTATCACATGTAGGAAAAAGGTCAATCTGTTTTGCCAGCTTCACCCATTCTTCAAATTAGCATGAGAAGAAAAGAGTGGCTGCAGCCCCTCCTCTTTTCCAAAACACACCGAACTGATTCCACCCCTAGTGCTTGATCCCTGAGAGTAGACATTCAATACCCCCCACCTAACACACAGAGGTATTCACACACACAGACAGTCACCCACACACTTTCTTTTTGGTTGCCAAGGGACTGTCTCAGACCTGCCAAGAGCGGTGTGAGTGTGTTGGATGGGATAGAAGCGTGGGTTGGTATAAAGCCGTAGCTGCATTTACAGCAGCTGTTCTCCTAGACATTTTTTTGCTTTTGTTCTGGATACAAAAACGAGCGCATTCTGAGGTGTGCATGGAACAGGTTATTTAAGAAATTTTAACTGCCCTCTGAAATAAGGAGATGACAAGAGATCAGAAGGATTTTTGCCAAAACACGACATATTGTCATGGCCAATGAGTAAGTGGGACCTGATGAGGGCAAAACGTTTAAAAACATTCTATTGTTTTCCTGCTTTTTAGTTGCAACATTCTGTGAACAAATAATTTTTAGTTATAAATCAAGTTTCTGTTTTGTTTTTTTCTTTTGTGTGATATATATAACCTTAAAGCTGAGGTCCTTACCTTCTCAAGAGAGGAAATGTGAACATTTTGGGTGTGAAATGAATGTATTATCAATGCATTCATTGCTTAATCCAATCTATCAGGTGTTTTTGCAATGCTTTGTTTGGATCAGAGATTTCTGGTCATGGCATTGTGTGTTTCAGTGGTCAAAAAAATTTGGTTACAAAAGCTTTGTACATGCGTCAGGTACGTTCAGTTTACCGTCAAAAAAACAATGTGAAAATGTCCGGCATCATCTGCTTCATTATCGCATCGGTCAAAGTCAATTTTTTTGGTGATAACAAAGGATTTTTTAAGCATTCACAGTGGAGGTGATGTGTTTTCTATGACCTGCAGTCGCTACTATCTTTTTTCTTGCTTTGATATTACAACTCATTTTCTATGATAAAAAAAATGCTGTTGGTTTAAGGATCGAACTTGTCGTTGGTACTACTGGGGCACAATCGCTGCCAGCAACTTCTCAGGTGCTGGACACCTGGTCATCGATTGCAGTCTGTACATAAATGTAACGATTTCCTCTGAATGTAAAGCATTTCGGGCCGTCCTTTTAGTCAAGTTAGTGGTTCTTAGTTCTATTCTACTTGTCAAAACTGCATTTAATACAGCTTTGTTATCTCATAACTAAAGAAAACAGTCACTTTGTAGGTCTCGTAGGTGCAAAGTTTTGATATATCACCTATTACTGGCTTTTAAAACCGTTCGACATGCGTAATATTACTCATCAATATCATGGTCCCAAGGATTAACAATGCAAAGATTGAAATGCATACGTACTCATGAATGCTTCGGGTTTGCTCAAGGCCAGGCATGTTTTCATACTCACTGTCTCTATTCCATCTGTTCACATTCCTTGTGAGGTCGAGTGCCTTTTAAATGTGCAAGGGAGGAAAAAAGAAAAAAAAAAGAGACACCAGCAGCAGTAGATACTCTTGCCTTCACTTTTTTTTTGTTCCTTGCCAGCAGTTTTTTCATATTAATAATGTTACTGGATTTTTGCATTCATTCCAGATGAAACTTAAAATTAAACAATGGGTGTTTCAAGGAGCCTGCAGCTGGTTACAAATGGACAAAGTTGAGAGTCCGCCTTGTCGTTACTTAATTGCTATTTGAAGGCATGCCTTGTAAATCTGTAACTGGAAGGAAGATTAGTAAAGACACTGGGCATTCAAATTGATGTTATTTGCACCTTTCTCCTGTTCAGTATTGTGAATGAGTGAGACTATTGCTTGTATAGCAGTTTGCATGACTGTGGTATGTGTATTTGATTAGGAAAACAATTTTAAGTGAAGGATGTTTTTTTTTTCTTAACGATTATAGATTTATTATAGGATTTCTGCCCCTTTTTGCATTCTGAGCCATGTTAAGATGTCTACCCAAAGTGTAACAGCGCTTACCTCAGCCATTTGTTCTCACTGGCAATCCCCAAGGATACAATGTGGAATACTTATCGATTCGGGCCAGAATTTCTTTTGAAACAAGGCTCCTTTTACTGTTATAATTGTTGACTAGTTTAAATAATTTGCCTTTTCATTTCTGGCTTGGAAACAAAACTAATGTATGTCGAAGATTTGAAATAGAGGAAATGCAAACGCTGAAACTGAAAAACAGTCAGATCTTCTATGTTTGAGCATGTCATACTGAGGACAGAACAGCTTGCACTGAACATTTTTGTGACAGCTGGGTTATGGAAAGTGGGAAGAGCAAATTAAGCTGTGTTTAAAATGTTGGGAAAGATTGTGAAAAGATTTAATAAAGCAACCCTGTTTCAACTGTCCTGGTTCTTCACAGCTATATATTTTTCCTTATAATTATGTGCTTATTATGTTCTGTAATGTATGTGTTTGGACATTTATGTTATAACACAATTTATGAATTAATGGACATAAGATCCAGAGTATATTCCAACCTCACACCTAGTGTTTCTGGAATAAGCTCTAAAGCCACCTGAACCCAGGGATACAAATAAAGTGGATAATGAAATTGAGTGAGGTCAATCAACTCAATCAACTTTTACATGAAAAAAAGAAAATTATTTGTTACAATAAATAATACAGTCACTGTGTGATATTTAACGCTTAAACATATTAGATGCTAAAGAGAACAACAGCAATGAGCACATTATTTCATTCAGAACTCTTTGTTGTTGTTTTTTTTTATTACCACTCATGTTTAAACAATTGACACATCTTGATATCATGGTGTGCAAATGTGTTTGACATTTTCAGTTCAGAGCACACTGTATGAAACTTGGGGGTTATTATATTGTCCAAGGAAACCGAGTCCTTATCTATTCAATCCAATTTATTTTTATTAGTATAGTGCTTTTAACAATGGACATTTCAAAGCAGCTTTACAGAAATAAAATGGTAATAAGAGAATGTATAAGCTTGTTCCTTGTAATTATCAGTGGTGGATGAAGTACACAAACCATGTACTTGAGTAAAAGAGATACAGTAGATAAAATATTACTGAAGTAAAAGTGCTCCCTTCAGACATTTTCTTGAGAAAAGGGACAAAAGTATTTGCCTTCGGATGTACTTAAGTATCTAAATGAATATGTTTTATTATGGCAATAATGTGCTATTATCATTTTTGTCAGTCCTGAGCCCAAAATCTTTTCAAATACTTCCAAATCATGCAAATAAGGCCATGGGTGTTGTGGCAAGTTAGAGTCAGAAGTTACTTCCATCATTTATTACTTTCAAAATGTTCTGCTTTCTGTGGCACTGATGCTGTATGTTTATGCTAAGTAGATACCATTAAGGAAAAATCTAAACAAGTTCAAAACAGAAGCTGTTTAAGTACAGTAACAAATTACATTTACTTTGTTTCTGTCCATCATTGATAATTGTAGGTTTTTCTCTAATGACTGAGTCAGTGGCAACTGTGGCAATCAAAAACGTCCTGAGAAGAAACCTTGAGAGGAACCAGGCTCAAAAGGGAAACCATCATCATCTGAGTCAAGTCAAGTCAAGTCAAGTTTATTTGTATAGCGCTTTTCACAACAGACATTGTCTCAAAGCAGCTTTACACAAATCAACAGTGATGGTGAATGGTGTGAATTTGTCCCTGATGAGCAAGCCGTGGCGACTGTGGCAAGGAAAAACTCCCTTAGATGTTATGAGGAAGAAACCTTGAGAGGAACCAGACTCAAAAAGGGAACCCATCCTCATCTGGGTGACATCAAGAGTTTGATCATAAATCTTTCAACAATAAAGAACACTGGACAGTGAGAACTAACATGATTACTGGAGTATAAGATTATAAGTGATGTTCTTTCTGCAGTCTTATACAGTCTATATGGTTAGTAGCTCCGAGTTTTATGAGCTCAGCATTTGTGATCACCACAGATCCAGCATCAGCTTCTCCATGCCAGAGCCTTTAAACACTCCAGGAGGTCCAATGTCAAAACTCCACACATGTAGCGGGATCCAAATGGCACTGGTACGTCTCTAGATGGTTCGGGATGTTTGTGAGTTCGGCATCTACTTCTTCAAAGGTCCGTAATCATCACGAGGTGGGAGGTGACTGGAGCTGGCCAAACCTCAGGGTGTCTCGGGATGGGAGAGAAAGAGAAGCAGTGGAGAGGAATTAGCGTAGCTGCTGTTCATGATGATATTAACAGCACAAGTTGATAATGTGCATGTGATCAGATGTTCTGGAGCACAAGGTTATGATGTGAGAAGTATGTTATGTGTAGGCTTTGCTAAAAAGATATGTTTTTAATCTACACTTAAACTGGGAACTGAGTGGCACCAAATGTCCATTTATTACAGTTCCATCATTGTTGATGGGTTGCAGTGATGCTTGAATAAATGCAACCTGTGGTCCTTAATCATTGTATTAGACTGTTGATAATAACTACAGTCCAGATCCATCCTGAAAGTTCCAATGTTGCTTCTTAATCTCATGGATTCCCAGGCCTCTTCAGTTTCATGATTCATAAATCGACCAATTAAGACAAAGATGATAGATTAATAATGATTTCCTGAGCATTCCTTATAAGTCATTAATGATCAATTATCATATATCACATGGGATAAATGCATATGTATGCAGGCCCTTTTTTGAACCAGTTAGTGATTTAGTCCATTTTAGATTTTATCTGCTTACAAAACATGATTGTACAATTGTACCTCCAGTGACATTAGATTAGATTAGATTTCAATTGTGAAAACCTCATGCTTTCACCAAACTTTAAAACTGTGACATTCGTATGAGAAGTTTTAAAACATACAAATTAATCATACAAATAGTTAACTTCCAACAGGATTGTTCCAGTATACCTTTACACCAATGTACAGAGAAAGCGGTACACATGTGACCATGCTATATCTAGTTATCAGAACATGTGTCTGTGATGCTTCTATATAGTACGTAGATAAACTCTAAATGGAGCATATCTGTGTAGGAGGCAAAGCTGAGAGTATTTAGCATTTCTAAAGCATTTTATTGCCCACTACTTAGAAGCAGACTGTGTGTGTTGGCTCAATACAGCTTTTTGAGAAGACAAGGAGAAACAATTATTTTATATATATTATCTCTCTACATTATAGCAATAATCAGTTTTGTAAATAGGGGTGACAGGACTTTTGTCTTTTTCTTCAAGTCTGATTAAAACCTTTTCAATGCATTGTAAATGGTGTAAGAACAGAGACCTGGTTGTCGCCTAGGAGACAGAGAGCTGTATTTATTGATCAAAGGCAAAATTTGCACAAAGAGCGATGAAGAAGGAACCATAGTCACAAAATGCCACTGACCTTTTTGTTTGTAGCAAATAGAAATGTGCTTAAGGGCAATCATTTATCTGTTTAGTTTTTTACAGACTTATGAGTGAGCACATAATAGTGACAAGTGAAAACTCTTCAGAGAAACCTTGAAGGAAACAATACTCAGCGTGGGAATCCGTCCAGCTCTATCGGCAGTGTTAATCATTAGATATTTCACATTTTAGTTGTCAGTTTAATAAACTAATGAAGAATTTCCAGATGAGGGCAGATCAGAGATAATGGAGAAGAGGATGTTTGTAGGGCTCATAATTAACTGATGTACAGTACAAATGCAATAGTAAAAGTATATACCCAACTGAACAACTCAGAATTTCATACAAAATTATCAATGTACCGTAATTTCCGGACTATTAAGCGCACCCAAATATACAGTTGTGTTCAAAATTATTCAACCCCCACTGAAATTGATTGTTTTGGTCAGTTTGACATTGATTATGATCATTCAGTCATCCTGCTTACAATTAAATCAAAGAGGCACGTGTAGGTCAGACAAATATAACATAACATTTATAATGAAATAACCACAAATGTCTTTTCTGAGCTCACATCATTATCAGTTTTATTCAACCCCCAAGTGACATTCAATCTTAGTACTTAGTACAACATCCTTTTACAGTTATAACAGCTTTTAAACGTGAAGCATAGCTTGACACAAGTGTCTTGCAGCGATCTACGGGTATCTTCGCCCATTCATCATGGGCAAAAGCCTCCAGTTCAGTCACATTCTTAGGCTTGCGCACTGCAACTGCTTTCTTTAAGTCCCACCAGAGGTTCTCAATCGGATTTAAGTCTGGTGACTGCGATGGCCACTTCAAAATGTTCCAGCCTTTAATCTGCAACCATGCTCTAGTGGACTTGGAGGTATGCTTGGGATCATTGTCCTGTTGAAAGGTCCAACGTCTTCCAAGCCTCAGGTTTGTGACGGACTGCATCACATTGTCATCCAATATCTCCTGGTACTGAAGAGAATTCATGGTACCTTGCACACGCTGAAGCTTCCCAGTACCTGCAGAAGCAAAACAGCCCCAAAGCATGATTGACCCCCCGCCATGCTTCACAGAAGGTGTTCTTTTCTTCATAGGCCTTGTTCTTCCTCCTCCAAACATAGTGTTGATCCATGGGCCCAAACAGTTCTAATTTTGTTTCATCAGTCCACAGAACACTATCCCAAAACTTCTGTGGTTTGTCCACATGACTTTTGGCATACTGCAGTCGACTCTTCTTATTCTTTGGGGACAGCAAGGGGGTGCGCCTGGGAGTTCTGGCATGGAGGCCTTCATTACGCAGGGTGCGCCGTATTGTCTGAGCAGAAACTTCAGTACCCACATCTGACAAATCTTTTCTCAGTTCCTCAGCAGTCACACGGGGACTTTTCTCCACACTACGCTTCAGGTAGCGCACAGCAGTCGAAGTCAGCATCTTCTTTCTGCCACGACCAGGTAGCGTTTCAACAGTGCCCTTTGCCTTGAATTTGCGAATGATGCTTCCTATGGTGTCTCTTGGTATGTTTAACATCTTTGCAATCTTCTTATAGCCATTGCCCTTCCTGTGAAGAGTAATCACCTGTTCTCTTGTCTTCCTGGACCATTCTCTTGACCTCACCATGTTTGTAACCACACCAGTAAATGTCTAGAAGGAGCTGAGTATCACAGTCATTTTAAAGCTGCCTAATTGGTGCTTATTAGGCTTTATTGCTGCTCCCTGATATCCACAGGTGTTTTCAATACCTGATTGAAAACACTTCATTGAACCTCTGTTCTTCAGAGTGGTAGTCTTTAAGGGGTTGAATAATTATGTCAATGAAGAATTCACAAAAGAAACATTTACTACTGTATTACAAAACTAATTGATGTCATTTTAGTTGCATATGGTTCTTTAAGAAGTCCTTGTAGGATTTCATTCTGAATACAATTACAATTGTACACTAAATTCCCTAAAACCATTTACAGCATTGGGGGTTGAATAATTTTGAACACAACTGTAAGCCGCACACACTGAATTTGACAAAGATTTTATTTTGAGCATAAATAAGTCGCACCTACACTGAAACTAATGAACTTTACACAGGCTTTAACGAAAGACAGTGCCTGTTACACGACTTGTAAATTCATTGTTCACTGTCTTCCTCCTTCCTTTCACAACAATTTCTCTCGAGAGTTTATCTTTTGGCATCTTTTTGCATTGGTTTAAAAATCACCATCGGTGAATCTTTTCTCCCGATGCCGTGCAGCTCAAAACACAGGTGAAGAGCGTTTTTTCATGCCCGGTTGTTTTCAGCGTGACGAATGATACGCATTTCCTGTTGACAGTCCAAGTGAGCGGCAGGTCAAACGTCAGAGGAACCTCATCCATATTTATGATGTGGTGTGGCCCGATTCAGTGGGAGCGCATCTAATTTAATATAAAGAGTTTCATTGGTTCACCCGAACCCGTTCAGCAATTTCATTGGTCTAATGTTATGGGGTTCAGTTTTTTGGATTGAAGTTTGTGAAACCGGGAAAATCCCAGGAAAAATCCATAAATTAGCCACTTTATTGGTTGAAAGCGTGGGAAAAAAGCAGCTTATAGTCCGGAAAATACGGTACACAGGCTTGTACAAAGAGCAATTTGTACACTAATTAAAAAATTGTATCCAAGATTCAATCAAAGCAGAAAAGTAAACATTTTTATTCAATAAATGTTTCTTTGTATAGTGATTTTAATAATGGACTTTGTCTCAAAGCAGCTTTACAGAGATAAATAAGTTATAAAGTTATATAAAAGAGTTAAATAATTTTAGTGCCTATAAGTTTGTTTCTTATAATCAGGGCTGTTTCTAGCCTTTGGGAACCCTAGGTGAGATCCCTATTGTCACCCCTATAGCCCTCTCATCACAACCCCCCACATATACATACATACACACACACACACACACACACACTTACATACGCACAAACACACACACACACACCACACAAATCATTCGCAACCTACCATAAAAAAAAGGTTAAACACATTTAATAATCGTTGCAAAATTGCACGAATTCAAGTATGTAAACATACTGTATATTAGGCTTCAGCCAAAAAACAGGTAAATAATTGAAATGGGTGAGGGCGGTGTGGCAGGGGGTGCTTACTGGTGCTTCCCCAGCTGGTTGCACCCTAGGTGACCACCTCGTTTGCCTATTCCTAGACACGGCGCTGCTTATAATTGTAAGTTTATTCCTGTTGAGTAAGCCCATGGCGACTGTGGCAAGGAAAATCTTCCCGAGATAGCATGAAGAAGAAACTTTGAGAGAAACCAGACAACCTGGTTGCATAATTTTATTTTATAATGGGATAAAGTGTTTATCAACCAAGTGATTCTAAATAAGCTAAGTGAATATCAGCTGTTTTTGTAGGATTTTTTTGCCATCGTTTTTAGTTTCATCTGACTGCTGAAGCCATGATCTGGAAAGATCTGAAAAAGCATGGACTTGATCTTATTGTCAAAATATATGAGTCAAAGAGTAAACTATTCTATTTAATTCTACTCAACTAGTATTGAAATTAAAGCACCACAGTGATACACAGCGATGCCCCCACTGTAACATGTTCACTGTGTGACAAACCATCTCTTATTCCAAAGATCCAGCTCTTCCTTTTAGTTATGCTGCCATAGCTAGTCTTGCTGGGATCCCTACTTATACCCTGATCACATTATGTAGTGTCTTAAAACATTTATTAAGCAATCCTTATTTATCTCTCCCTGTCACCCCTCTTCTCTACAGTATTTCCTTTCTGTTGATTTAAACATGAGGTACCAGTAATCAGTGTTCCTGTCTTTTTCTTCACTTAGGATCTGCTTGAATGTCTAATGTCCTGATGTCCTATTCAATTCAATTTGGTTTGTATAGTGTATAGAGTTTTTGTACAATGGACATTGTCTCAAAGCAGCTTTACACGGATAAAACGGTAATAGGGTTATATCAAATAATGTGTACGTTTATTGCCTGTAAGTTGGATCCTTATCATTTTTGATCCCTAATAAATGAGCCAATGGCAACTGTGGCAAGGAAAAACTCTTTGACTTGGTATGAGAAAGAAACCTTTTCCTATTAAAAGACAAGAAGAAAATATATCAGGGAGGATACTAATAGACCTACATTAAATTAGCTATAGGAATATTTGACAAATACTGCTCACTCCCAGCATGCAACATTTTCACAATCCTCTTTACATATTCTTCTTTTTTACATATTTGATCTAAAGGTGTTTTATACTTGTCACATGTACTTTTTTACAGCACAGTGAAATTCTGTCTTTGCATATCCCATTAATGTAAGGAAGCAGGAATCAGAGCCATGTTGCAGTCATGTTACAGCATACCTGGTGCACAAGGGCCTTGCTCAAGAGCCCCAAGAGTGGCAGCTTAAACACCCAACTTTTTTGATCAGTAACACAAAGACACTGAGCTATTACCTCATCTGGGGTAGAGTAGGAATCCCCTCCCCTCCTTTATGGAGTGGGAAGGCTAAATGGAAGCCCTGTCTCAAGAAATAAACATAAGATACTTTTTTTGCCAAAATGTGGCTAAATATATTCAGGTCTGCTGCATCTAAGGTAGAACATTTTGGGCATTTTAAATGTTAAAACTTTTTTCAACAGAGCTTACCACCCAAAGAACACTATGCTTATTTTAAGCTGAGAACTGGGGCTAGCTTCAAGTACCAATATAATTTGGCACAAAGCCTATAGGTCTCTAAAAAACATCTTCCCCTTTTCGCATGATAATGATCTCAAAGCACGAATTCAAATAAAAATAGGATTAGGCTTAAAAGATGATCAATGGTTTGGAAAGGCCCAGTCAGAGCCCAGATCAAAATCCCATGGAATGACCTGTGGAATGGATCCCCAAGCAATTTGAAACTTTTGCAACTTTTAATTTAATAACAGTATTATAAGCAATTACAACATTAATTTAATAGTATCTCAGTCTGCTGTCAACCAAAACTTACATTTTAATAACAGACATAAAATATTTTTTTTTATATTATTCAACTGTACATCTAAAATAATGGTATGCCGCAATTAAATTTTTTTCTAATAGCGAGGTCTACTCTTTCTTGTCTCTCCCTGTAATGTTCTTACACAGGCTGCCATCTTGCTGTCACAAATGTTGTTAAACTAAGAAGCCGATTTGTTTGACGTTTAAGAGGCTTAAATATACTGTTTAATTGAAGGATGATGCCAGAAGGGGTTCTACGATATATAATACTGTATATAAAACATACTGTGAAATCAGCAGCATTGGATGTGTGCAATATTAGCAATCCAGTAATAACCAATTGCAAATGGAAAATATGTCAAGGGTTGTTCAAACCTATAGCGAGCCATTAGGGTTGCACAAGCTAGTGCACTCTTAGTGCCGTTCCCAAGCATGAATAAATAGGGAGGGTTGTGTTATGAAGGGCATCCAGCTTAAAACCTGTGCCAAATCAAATATGCATAGAATTTCATACCGGATCGGTCGAGGCCTGGGTTACCAACGACTGCCACAGGTATTGTTAGCCAACAGGGTACCCGTGGAAATTGGGCTACTGTTGGCTAAAGGATGAGAAGGAAAGGAGGAAGACATCTACAGAGGGAAAAACGTGTAGGAGAGTGGAGGTTAGGGTGGGCAGTTTAAATTTTGGTACTATGACTGGTAAATAGAGAGAGTTAACTGATATGATGGAGCAGAGAAAGGTAGATATGTTCTGTGTTCAGGAGACCAAGTGAAAAGGGAGAAAGGCCAGGAACATTGAAGGTGGGTTAAAACTTTTGGAAAGAGAAATGGTTTAGGGGTGATCCTGATGGAAGAGTACAGTAAGAGTGTAGTGGAGGTAAAGAGAGTTTCTGATTGAGGAACATGAAGCTGGAAGTTGAAGGAGTGATGATAAATGTCATCAGTGCTTATGCTCCACAAGTGGGTTGTGAGATGGAGGAGAAAGAAGAATTCTGGAGTAAGTTAGATGAAGTGGTGGAAAGTGTACCTAAGAATGAAAGATTGGGGATTGGGGAGGTGATAAGGAGGTGATGGGTAGGTAAGGAGAGGAATGTGGAAGTGACAGTGGTAAATACTTGTTTTAAGAAGAAGTAGGAGCAAAGAGTGACATATATGAGTGGAGGAAGGTGCATTAAGGTGGACTGCAGGAGATGCAACTTGAAGGAGTTGGGAGACTGTAAGTCAGGGGAGAGTGTAGCTAGACAGCATCAGATGGTGGTCTGTAGGATGGCTTTGGATTATGTGGAGATGTTGAAGCAGGAAGTGGAAAGGATTAGTAACGAGAAATTAAGAGCAGCTATTAAGAGGTAAAGAGTGGAAATCTTTAAAACAGTTTTATACAGCCAGTTGATGTTGTGGAACCAGGAGCCCCTGAGCAACTCATAAAAAAGCTCAACATCTGAGGTCATTGTAGATCCAACACCAACTCCTCCATGCCAGACTTTCAACATTCAAAGAAGTCCAATGTCAAAACTCCACATAAAGTGGAATCCAAAGAGAGCTGGTACATCTCTGAATGGTTCGGGATGTTTGTGGGCCCAGAATCTACTATATGAAGTTCCATAATCTTGGGACACAACTGGAGCTGGCACAACCCCAGGATGCCTCAGGATGAGTAGAGAAAGAGAAGCAGTGGAGAGGAATTAGGGTAGGGTAGTTGCTGTTCACAGTATTAACAAGCACAAGTTTGTGCTACTGAGCCCCAAAAGGCTATTCCAATGTTTACAAGCTAAATGTGAGAATGCTATACTCAACTTTAGAGGACCAGTGTATCCTGTGACATAGCTTCCTGTTGACTGTTTGCCGGGAATTTTGTGTTTGTCTAGCCTTTAAATTTTTACAGTTCCGTTTTTCTCTGTCATTGCTTTTAAATCTTAAAATAACGTTTTGATTTCCTGCATCCTTTGTTTAGAAGAGCGCTTTATTCCCAGACATTCCCGGACATTCCCGGTCCTTTATTCAACGACACTGAATTGTAGCTGCCAAAAAAAAAAAATAAAAAAATTTTTTTTTTCGAAAGCTGCACACCAAAAATGAATTGTTTTATGACAAATAAACTACCATAAATACTCAGTTTTAAAGTTTTATATTTATATATTGTTTTATGTCATACTTTATTTTACTTATTAGTAGTATCACTTTATTTTAGTATTTAGTATTATACTTAACTGCTTTATCTCTGTAAAGCTGCTTTGGAACAACGTCCATTGTTGAAGTAGTATTAGTATTCATAAAAGCAGTAGTAGTTATATTTTAGCAGCTGCAAAACACATAACCCCAAAAGCACTTTTAGCCCCCAGTTCCATTGTCCCTGCATTGTACTAAATGGAGAGGTTTCAAAAAGTCTTTATGAGCAACTTATTATGTTATAGTATGTTTTCAGACCTGTATAGTATCATTGCAGAACTGGCTTTATGTCTGCCATTTGGTACTGCTTCTTGACATACAGATTATGCCTACAGACTTGAGCCAAAGCACGGCTTGATTTGGAAGACTATCTAAAGAAATACATCTTTAATCCAGCCTTGGTTTATAGCCAGAGATGACATTAACAGCAAACCAAGTCTGCCAAGAGGAAGCTATTTTAATGACTGGTTCTGTGTTTGTGTTAACCTTCCTAACAGCAAAACTTTTTGACAACACACTTGAGGATGAATGAGGTGACTACTAACAATAGGTTAAGCAGTTAAGAATATTTTGCCTTCATGCAGTAGGCATAGGTATACAGAAAGCAGTGTCATCTCTTGCTGGAAATCAGGTACATTTTTGTTGGTCTTAATATTTTTTCCCCTCATCATCCAATAACAAGGTAGAATTTATTTGAACTTGCCATAGCAGTCACGTTATCCTCTTCCTGTGTTGTCAGGAAGATAAGTTACATTATTTTCGTCAGATCTGCCCGATTTTTCCTGAGTTCTCTTCAATTAGACGTCACTCTTTGCAGCTGGGATGGTTCCATTTTTTACTTTATAACCTCTTTATTTCTGTAAAGCTGTATTAAGCACAGTGTAAATCTTAACCCGAATAATTTACTAGGCCATAGTTTTGGAAACTCTATGTTCATCAATTATATCACCTATCATCAACCATCAACAGTTTTACAAAACTCTGTTTCTTAACCCTGAATATGAGAACATAATGTGACCAAGGATAAGGTCCTTAAACTGAAGTTCAGGAATAATGAACCTTAAAAGGAAAGATATCTAGCAGAGCCCATCGGCCTCTGTGCAGCAGTGTGAATCGGGAGTTATTTATGTTAATAAGGACTGTAAGATAATGGTTAGTCATAACAGTGCCTGAAAATATGAATGTATTAACTTGAGTAAATTTATCTGCACATATTACTTAGAGACCAAAATTAATCATAAATAATACAAGGAGCTTAAAATTAGTTGGATTCAAATTGGAACAGATTTTTGGCTTCAAAATGTGAACTGTGTTCCATCGTCAAATCAAATGTGTGTGTGTGTGTGTGTGTGTGTGTGTGTGTGTGTGTGTGTGTGTGTGTGTGTGTGTGTTTGTAATTGGAGGACATCACAGATTTCTCAGTTCACCAAGACTCTCAATGCCTTTGGTGGATCATGAGATTAGAATGTGCTTCTATTTTAAAAAAGGCACACGACATACTTGTAGAAGATAAAATCTTTTTTCAAAAAAAGCTTACTACAACAAGGAAGTTAAGGCGTGCAGCCATTTTTCAACAAAACACAGTCAGTATGCAGTATATAACTTTTTCATGTATCAAAGTACAGACATTCTTAAATCCTGGTGTCAGATATTTATTGGAATTTAAAAGAATGAAAAAAAAATGTATTATACATATTGATTATATTACACTGCATTATTTTGGATATGAGAATAAAAACAGAGGGTAATTGCATTTTAATTAAAAAATTGCAGTCTTGAATATTGTTTTAATTGTGCTACAAGCATTGACTGCCGGAATTTCCCAAAAATAAGCAGAGCAAATCTCTAAAAGGCTTCGATTGTTCTGTGTTCACGCATTTATTTTCTGCCCACGTTTAGCCTCTCAAGTTACTGCACCGATTGCTGACTCACATCACTGTATCGTCATCGATTGTGTCCTTTTCTTGCAAAGAAAGTTAAACATTTTAAAGAAAGAATGTACGTCTGTATGTTTGTAAGACAAAACAGGTGACAGCAGAAGTAGAAGAAAATGTTTGGAGGAGGTCCTAATGAGCTTCATTTGATTTCTCACAGTTGCAACATTTTATATACTTACTGACAAAATGTATATCTTAATTATATAATTTCCCTCCTATTACAAATGCAAAAAAATAAATTATAAATAATCAAAGCAGAAACATGTTAAATTGCTGCTGTCCTCATAACATGTGAGTGTTTCAAGCCTAAAGAACAAGTCAAGATATAGCTCTTGATGACCAATACAGAGATTCTTTGTGTGCTGAAGACAAAAAACTATATGGAGAGTTTTGCCCTTGTGTGGATCATCTGTTGTCACATCTTTTACTGAGATTAAGTTAGACAAGCAGAGATAAGAGATGAAGATACAGAGATACATTGCTAAATCAAATCTTCCATCTCAAAAAAGGAAAGTCCTGAATAATAGTATAAAGAGATAAAGTTCTATGGATGGATTGAGTTTTTCAACGCTTTAAATTAATACAGAAATTTATAAAAAATAATGTTTTGATGAATCATCCATGTCTTCCTTCTTATTCATCAGTGGAAATGACTGTATATGTCAAACTGCTGTCCTGGTGCAAAAACCTTTGCCAAAAAAAGAGACTTTTCCTGCTAACTAAGCAAACTCTTTTTTGCGACATCCCAAATAATAGGCGTGTACAGATCAAGCATTTAAAATCAATGTTTCGGTTTAAAAGGCTACAATTAAAATGAATTGAACAAAAAAATGAAAAAAAGGTAACAAGCATGAATCGATAGTTACTGATTATAAGTGATTGAAAATGTGTTCTTATCAAAAAGGGCAGACAGCTAGTGTGTATTTATAAACCTATGTACACATAGAATAGTAAGTGCAGTAAGAGTAGTAAGAGTAGTAAGTCTGCAACCTTGATACGTTAAAATTTATCAGAATCAGAAATAACTTTATTACCAAGTATGTATTTCAAGTGTGCAGTTTTTCCAAATAATCCTCTACATAATCATAATTTCTCCATAGTTGAACATTTAAAGACTCTGGCATAGAGAAGTTGGTGTTGGACTACAATGATCTCATATGTTGAGCTAATTTATGAGTTGCTCAGAAGCATCTGGTTCCATAACTCCAATTGACTTTATATATGACTGCAGAAAGGACATTACTCAAAATCACACACTTCAATGCTCATGATATTTCTCACTCTTCAGTGTTTGTAGTAATAATGATCTATAATCACACTCTTGGCCCAAATGAGTCTGGTTCATCTCAAGGTTTTTTCCTCATACCATCTAAGGGAGTTTTTCGTTGCCACAGTCACTGCTTTGAGATTTGTGGAAAGTGCTAGAAAAATGTAGCTGAACTTAATTGAATTGAATAATTTGGGAATCACTATAGGGCCAGATCTAAACTTAGGTCACCTAATAAACAGAGAATACTCAATGATATCGTTTAATCAAATACAGAATCGCTCTATTAAAAATGCAAATTCTAATTATTTGTGGAATTTTGTGTGTAACCCTTAAGTTTCCAATTCTACAAAACACAAAATCTTTCCAAGAGCTAAATAAACTATATAAACTAAATATATTCATTATTACCTGTCTGACATAATATTTGGACAAAAAAAAGCTATATTCGATGTCTTCAGGAACTTATTTGTCAAATGATCATTGGCAGAGTCAATGAATGGCAAGTCATTCTCTCATTAACAAGATGCACTTCTTCTTCTTCTTTCGGCTGCTCCCATTAGGGGTCGCCACAGCGGATCATCCGTCTCCATACCACCCTGTCCTCTTTTTACATCTGCCTCTTTTACACCACCTGCATGTCTTCCCTCACCACATCCATGAACCTCCTCCTTGGCCTTCCTCTTTACCTCCTACTTGGTGGCTCCATCCTCAGCATACCAATATAATTCATGTCCCTCCTCTGCACATGTCCAAACCATCTCAATCTCGCCTCCCTCACCTTGTCACCAAAACATCCTACATGCGCTGTCCCTCTAATAAACTCATTTCTATTAATCTATCTTGTCCATCCTCGTCACTCCCAACGAAAACCTTAACATCTTCAGCTCTGCTACCTCCAGCTCCACCTCCTGTCTTCTACTCAATGCCACTGTCTCTAATCCATACAACATCGCAGGTCTCACCACAGTCCTATAAACTTTCCCTTTCATTCTTGCAGATACCCTTCTATCACAAATCACTCCTGTCACTCTTCTCCACCCACTTCACCCTGCCTGCACTCTTTTCTTTACTTCTCTAACACACTCTCCATTACTTTGCACTGTTGACCCCAGGTACCTGAACTCCTCCACCTTCTCCACCTCTTTTCCCTGCAACCGCACCACTCCACTGCCCTCCCTCTCATTCACACACATGTACTCTGTCTTACTCCTACTGACTTTCATTCCCCTTCTCTCCAGCGCATATCTCCACCTCTCCAGGCTCTTCTCAACCTGCTCCCTACTCTCACCACAAATCACAATATCATCCAAACATCATAGTCCAGGAGACTCCTGTCTGACCTCGTCCGTCAACCTGTCCATCACCACTGCAAACAGGAAAGGGCTCAGGGCCGATCCTTGATGCAGTCCAACCTTCACCCTGAACCAGTCTGTCGTTCCTACTGCACACTTCACTGCTGTCACACTGTCCTCATACATGTCCTGCACCACCCTCACATACTTCTCTGACACACCTGACTTTCTCATACAATACCACAGCTCCTCTCTCGGCACCCTGTCGTACGCTTTCTCTAAATCCACAAATACACAATGCAATTCCTTCTGTCCTTCTCTATACTTCTCCATCAACATCCTCAAAGCAAATAAGGCATCTGTGGTGCTCTTCCTCGGCATGAAACCATACTGGTGCTCACAGATGGTCACCTCTTCCCTCAGCCTGGCTGTCACTACTCTTTCCCATAACTTCATGGTGTGACTGATCAACTTAATTCCCCTGTAGTTACTGCAGGTCTGCACATCTCCCTTATGCTTAAAGATCGGTACCAGCACACTCCTTCTCCATTCCTCAGGCATCTTCTCACCTTCCAGAATCTTGTTAAACAATCTGGTTAAAAACTCCACTGCCATCTCTCCTAAACATCTAAATGCTTCTACAGGTATGTCATCTGGTCCAACCGACTTTCCACTCTTCATCCTCTTAATCGCTGCTCTCACTTCCTCCTTACTAATTCTATCTACATCCTGCTTTACCAACTCCACATCATCCAGCCTTCTCTCTCTCTGATTTTCCTCATTCATCAGATGCTCGAAATACTCCCTCCACCTTCTCAACACACTCTCCTCACTAGTGAACACATTTCCCTCTCCATCCTTTATTGCTCTAACTTGCAGCACATCCTTCCCAGCTCGGTCCCTCTGCCTGGCCAATCGGTATAAATCCTTTTCTCCTTCCTTAGTGTTCAACCTCTCATACAGCTTCTCATATGCCTTTTCCTTGGCTTTCGCCACATCCCTCTTTACCAGCTGCCGCATCTCCTTGTACTTCTGCCTACTTTTCTCATCACTCTGTCGATCCCACTTCTGTTTTGCCAACCTCTTTCTCCTTATGCTCTCCTGCACTTCCTCATTCCACCACTACGTGTCCTTGTCTTGTTTTCTATTTCCAGATGTCACACCATGTACTTTTCTAGCTGCCTCCCTCATCACTCCTGCAGTAGTTGCCCAATCATCCAGCACCTCTTCACCACCACTGAGCCCCTGTCTGACCTCTTCCCTGAACCTCACACTACACTCTTCCTCCTTCAGTTTCCACCATCTTATTGTTCTTTCAGTCCTCACTCTCCTCCTCTTCTTCTTCGCCTCCAAAACCATCCTACAGACCACCATCCGATGCTGTCTAGCTACACTGTCCCCTGCCAACACCTTACAGTCTCAATCTCCTTCAGGTTGCATCTCCTGCATAGCACATAGTCCACCTGTGTGCACCTTCCTCCACTCTTATCGTCACCCTATGATCCTCCTTCTTCTTAAAATAAGTGTTCACCACTGCCATTTCCATCCTTTTAGCAAAATCTACCACCATCTGCCCTTCCACATTCCTCTCCTTAAAACCATACCTACCCATCACCTCCTCATCACCTCTGTTCCCTTCACCTACATGCCCATTAAAGTCTGCCCCAATCACCAATCGTTCTTTCCTAGGTACACCATCTACAGCTTCATCTAATTCACTCCAGAATCTTTCCTTCTCCTCCATCTCACAGCCAACTTGTGGAGCATAGGCACTGATGACATTTATCATCATCCTTCAACTTCCACCTTCACGATCATCACCCTATCACAAACTCTCTTCACTTCCACTACACTCTTACTGTACTCTTCCTTCACAATCACCCCTACACCATTTCTCTTTCCATCCACACCATGATAAAACAGTTTAAACCCTCCTCCAGTGTTCCTGGCCTTACTCCCTTTCCACTTGGTCTCCTGAACACACAACATATCTACCTTTCTCCTCTCCATCATATCAGCTACCTCTCTCCCTTTACCCGTCATAGTACCAACATTTAAAGTACCAACCCGAACCTCCACCCTCCTACACTGCTCCTTTCCATGCCATCTCTGTAGACGTCTTCCTCCTCTTCTTCTCCTCCTTCGGCCAACAGTAGCCCAATTTCCACAACGATACCTGTGTCGGTCGTTGTTAACCCGGGCCTCGACCGATCCGGTATGAAATTCTCATTTGTGATCCGCATATTTGATGTGGCACATGTTTTACGCTGGATGCCCTTCCTAACGCAACCCAGTTAATAACTGGGTTATTAACAAGATGCACTGAAAACCCATTTAGTGCCCACTCTATATTAGAGAAGGGAAACATTGTGCAGGGACTTATCTCAATTCCCCTTTTAAGTTCTAACAAAAAGCCGCCCTTTGTGGTCCAGAAGTGCTTCTGACAAACAAGGAAGTGCAATAAATTTCAGATCCTTAAAATAGGTATAAATAGATTTGCCTTTTCTTTAAACTCATGTTTTTACTGTCATTCAATTTAAAGATTATTTCTCAATGTTAGTGTCATATGATCTACCCAGTTTTTATTACCACTGCATTACACAGGCTTTGTTGCTCTGTTTGCCATAAAGTCCAAATTAAAGTTCATGACTAATGAGCTTCAAATGGATTTCTCTCAGCTGCTACATTTTGCATAATTCACTCTAATGAAATGAATTTAATTAATTTTTCACTCTGATTCAAAATGATAAATAAATAAATAATTAGAGCTGAAATGGGTTCTGTTGCTGTTTTGTCATTTATAGCCTTTGAGTCTTTCCAGCCTGAAGGGTTAAAAAACTACACAAAGAATTTCTGTCTTGGTCACAAAGGCTTATACTGTATGTTTTTTGCAAAACCCCCAAAAATGTAGAGTCTCGATCTTGAATGGATGAAGTGTCACGTTTTACTGAGAGTAACTAAGACAGCCAGAGATAAAAGATAATGAGATAATGAGAAGTCTTTTTACCCAGTGCATCATTTAATGATGTGGCCTCACAAGTAACCACAATAAAATCTCACGTGGGAAGGTTTTTCCTTTAAAAGTTGCTTAGTTTCGTGCTTTTATCACGTTGTCATGCTCTTGTTATTATTAACTAAATCTGTATTAAGCTACATACAGTTTAATATTTTGTGGTTTGAAAAGAAAACCAAGGTAAGTAAACTGCTTTTATTAGTGCCACATGGTAAATTCTTATTCATAATTTATTACAAATGAATAAACAGGGTTATTTTGCAGCTAATACACATAAATTATTAATAAGCCCCTTGTCTTGTGCTAGTCTTTAGTACTTAAGAGGGGAGTGGGTATTCCCCATGGGAGAATACTGAGGTTTTATTGCATGGCTTCAAAATGTACCATCTGTGAACCTACATCTGTCACAAATTAGACTGGAGCACAAATTGTCTAAGACAAGAAATAAAACTTAATACATTGGACATTTGGTATATCCCGAATACATTTAATGATTCCTTTGCATTTTTTCCTTTCCATGATTTTGTTTTTTTGTCTTCCTGGAATTTTGCCCACACCAAATACAGTGTGCTGCCAATATTTTACAGTCTGTCAAATCGTTTTTTTGGTCTGTTTAAGCTTGAGTCTAGACACACAAATACCAGACTAGATATGCTAATGTTTAATGTGTAAGAAGAGGTCATACCCTGGCTGGAGTCTTGCTCTAATTAATTAAACTTAAAAGGTGGTTGAAATTAAAATGCTCAAATTGATGTGTTTTATTTTTCAGCAGGATCATGTCTATAAATTTAGCATGACAGGTTCATTATTATGTACTGTACAGTAGGTGTACAGCATGACCCATTTGTGGTGTCCTACTTAGTTCTCCACCTGGAGAGGAAACATATTTTTACATTTTATGCTTAGTCACGTTTTTAATTAGAATTTAAATTTAGATCATTGAGGCAAATCTGATACCTCTGCTCTAACTCTGTAAATTATAGTATATCTGTTAATGAGTTTCAAAGAGAATTAAAAGGCTAATCTCATACTAAAATAATATGGAGGACTTTATTCAATTTTATATGAATTTAGGGGAAAGAAGGGCAATTAATGCTAAACCGGACCAGGGTATAAGCTTTAATTTAATACAAGGGATGGCAATTGGGGAGCAAGAGAACACTAATGGGACAACTTACAATATGCATTTATCTAAAGGACAAAGCTGCATATGCAGAATGATTTATTTGTTCCTAAATGAACTGACATGTTACAACTTACCTGTATTGGCTTCATAGTTGCACTATTTAAGCAATGATCAAGGGATCTTTCAAAATTGCTAACTGACTAAATTTAATGGTATATTTTGGAAGAAAATCATTGACTAGTTGAATAAATACCCACATTTTTGGAAATACAATGAACATCCTCAGACACAATTATGGTCATCTGCTATCTTAATAATGGTTCTTTTAGTTTTTTGCATATTACCAAAAGATGAAAAAAGACTAAAAATATGTCTGGTGTCAGAAAATTTGAGGTTGGCAAAACACTGAAACCTTTTCGGTAAAGACTTTTCTACACATATTCACGTCTTACAGTATTTGGAATGTTCTATTTATATTGCATTGACCCATGTGAACATTTTTTGTTACAGGTCACAATAATACCAAAAATAAATAGAATCACTAAAATAGAGTCTTGAACAGGTTTGTGTATGCAATTATTGGTATCTTTACAGGAATCTCATGGGACCTATGATATCTGCTTGATTCCCCAAAGAACCAGAAAAAAAATATCTATATATTCCTGTAGGAAAGCACAGAAGAGGAGTGGGGGAAAACATGTTAATCACTGGTTCTTTTCTTGTTCGGTTTATTTCGCATAGCTCATAGGTGTTGACATTTTTTTCAGTGCCAAATAGTCATATTCCAGATATTCACAGTGCAGAACACATGATATTTTATTAAACACAAAACAAAAACAGTGACCAAGGTCTACTCATCGGCCTAGCTGCTCAAATTCTGTCACCAAGGAGTAGATGCTGGTGTTTCATTCATGTTTTTATTGCCTGTAATCACCATTCAGTCTGCTTCGTTCTGTATCCTGTCTATTGTATAAAAGTATATAATTGTAAATACACAGCAAAATTCTATCTCTTATTTATACATCTGTATAATATATATATATATATATATATTGTGTGTATATAACTGTATAGACAGTGCCTTGCAAATGTATATAGACTATATGGACAAAAGTACAGGGACACCAACTTTTCCAGCCATATGTGGTTCTTCTTCAAATGATCAAATGTAGCACAAATTTTGAGTCACACGATTGTATCAGATGTCTTTAGATGTGCTAGGAATACATTTTACTTCACTTGAACTAGGAGACCCAAACCTGCTTCAGCATGACAATGCAAATGTTCACAAAACCAGGTCCATCAAGATATGCTTTACATGGGTTGGAGTGAAAGATCTTAAGTGGCCTGCTATAGAGCTCTGAACTCAACTCTAATGAACAGCTTTGGATACCTGTCTGAACTCCAGGCCTCGTCATTCTTAGACCAGTACATGACTTTACAACCACCTTGTGGTTAAATGAGTAAAAATTCTCAAACAATTACATTACAAAATCTAGTAGAATATTTTTCAGGAAGAATGGAGTTTATTGTAATTGTAACATATTTCAAAACAACTTATTTATTATTTTCTCTTATTATTTTTTATTTATTGATTTATTTAACACTTTAATAGATGCTAAACTGTATTTCATTGCTGAGAACCAATGGCAATAAAGTTCTCTATCTATCTATCTATCTATCTATCTATCTATCTATCTATCTATCTATCTATCTATCTATCTATCTATCTCTTTATTCTGGCAGCCCAGTGCCACCAAGCAGCTACCATTGTTGGGCCCTTGAGCAAGGCCCATAACCCTTAACTGCAATGTTTTATAAATGTGATGACTGTAAGTTGCTCTGGATAAGGCATGCCACCAAACGCCATTAATGTTCTTTGTTTACAATGATTAACATACTGTGAAAGTTTAATGACTATTATCGTATGACAGTGTCACAGTCTTTGTCATATCACAGCACATTTCAAACTCATTTCCCAGCAGACACTGCAGCCTCCAATCCCTTCCTTTCTACATTCTACTGCACTCTCTTTCACTAACATACTGTAACAATTACACTGTTTACCAATAACACACTCACAAACTTACAGTTAAAAGAACTAAGAATTTGTCCAAAAACCTGCATTTGCATCATTTGCTCCTTTCATCACATGACCGCCTTTAACATTTCTTCAATTTCTGTAGTTTATTTTATATACGGTATATATTATTAGAACTGTCATCCAATCAATAGGCCATTAACTGTAAATACACACCTGCCAATGTACACCAATGCCAATGACATTGTCCCAAGGCAGATTTCAAAGTTAAAGGGGTTATGAACTTAATAAGATTAGTTAAAAATAGAAATGTGTTTGGAAATAAGTTTATCCCTAATGAGTGAATCAGTGGTGACTGTGGTGAAGAGAAAAACTTGAGAAGGAAACTTGAAAAGAAGCAGACTCAACAGGGAACCATCCTTATCTTTGTGTCATCAAATGCCCATTCATTACATTTCCATAATTGTGTAGGTACTGTTCAGTAATGGGTGCTTAATTGAAGAACAGTTCACGCAAACTGTGATCATGAGTCATTGTATCAGACTGTTGATATTATTTACAGTCCAAATCCATCCTCATAGTTCTTTAATTGCTCAGTAATGGATCAATAGGCTGTTGAGTTCTTACAATTAAACTGCTCTCTTCTTGACAAATGATTTCTTATGTTCTATGGCAAAAGAAGGTTTACAGGATGGCTCTTGATATTACATGTAAATAATTATTAGTGCAGTTTTATTTATTTATTTATTCTTGTCAGACATTTCTCAGCATTTCACAGGTTTCTTGACACAAAGAAGCAGCCTTAATAAAATATATACAGCAGCATTTAGAGGAAGAAGGATCTGACTTGGCAGGCTTAAATAGCAGGATAAATGTATATTAATATCACAGTTTTTTGTATTGATATTGTAGTTCTATCAACAATTTTATTTTATTAACAATTTTTATTTTATTTATTAAGGTAGTTAGAAAGTGGTCCATTATGGTTCCAATTTTAAATAAGAGGAAGAAGCATTTTGGCAGAAGGCTACATATTTCCCGGTCAGATGATTGCGTCAAGGTCAGATGGACAGGAGTAATGGGAACAGAAATTAGCTCACTATTTCACAGCTGTGTGTCTGGAGGGTCACAGTAAGAGACAATAATGTTTATTTTTGCTTAACTGACTTGCTGAAACAGCTTTTTAAAAATAAAAAAAAGTTGAATTAACAAATGTAATTAAAGCAGAAAAACTATGCTGTATTATAGATGCCTGTGGAATATTAAAACAATCAAGCACATGTTAGTTAAAGGTTTTGATTGCTGCGATTCTATTTGTTTGAAAAGCCTTTTCTATATTTGCTGTGAATGCTGGTTTTCTTTAAACTTGCCTGTCAGATCCAAATGATACTATTTGTCATTCTCATGCTTTGTTTAATTCAAGAATAAAAGAAACTGAATTCTGAAAGCATTGTTGTAAAGACATAGAAATGAAATGTAGATTTTTACACATTTACTCATTCTGTTCAGTGCAGTCTAACTTTATTGGATCGCCACCAGAATGATTGCAAACATATGCAGCTTGAGTAAAGCACATGATATAAACATGTATAAAGCAGATTGACTGACTGACTGACTGACTGACTGACTGACTGGCTGACTGACTGACATACCAACCCTTTCAGAAAGCCATTGCCTTGCTTTAGTACAATTATTAATACATACATCTGTACACAGAGTATCCATGGACCCTATGTCGAATTTTGTTTCCTTAATTGAAAAAAAAAAAAAAAGCTTAGAACTGCAGTACATATAGACAATTCTTGTGAATTATTTGTCCAGGTGCCAGAGTAACAAACCAATAATAATAATAATAATAATAATATAGCTGCAACCAGCGATGGCGGGCCCTCGCACATTTGTGTATCGCTATACGGTGCCTCACAGAAAAGAATGCACGGTGGGCAAGTGCATCAAGTGGGTAAATATCAGTGGACCTGAAATAAAAGTAAAGTTTGACGTGTTGCCATGGGAACGGCGTTCAAGATATCAAAAATCCCTCGGCATTATGGTGATTACGTTTGGTGTCAATCGCATGAATATCCTGGGAGGAGTATTTAAAAGTTCACCACATGCAACTGTCAAAAAATCCACCTTTTGTGACTGACACACTTCCTGGCGCCTGTTGGTGGCGCTATGTCCGAGATTCACAATAGGCACATCGATGCGATAGAAATCCTTGGCCGAACATACACACTGTGTGTCATCCGAATAAGACATTTTTTGCTTTAGATATTAGACACTTCCTGTTTCCCTGAATTCGCCATAAATTTGTCGCCTCGCCATGGCAGCACTGTTCAAAATATCAAAAATCCCATTAGCAAGTGCAATGTCTCGGCATCATGTTCACCACGTTTGATGTCAATCGCATGAATTCCCTAGGAGGAGTATTAAAAGTTCACCACATGCACTTATAAAACAACCCAACATGGCCGACTTCCGGTTGGGCGGGGCTAATAGGTTTGATTGTGAAAGTTGTTTGGGTCGATGAGATCTATATGCATACCAACTGTCGTACATGTGCGTACATGTGTGCCCGATCTATGCACCAATATTTGTTTTTGCATTATAGGGGGCTCTACAGAGCCCTACTGCCACACCTATGTTCCAGCCTTTGACCGGCCCTAAAGGCAGACGACTGTGACATCTGTGCCAAATTTCCGGTGTTTTCGAGCATGTTAAGGCACCCAAAGTGCATGCCAAGAGCTTAAATACTCCTAAAAATGAAAGTAAAGCTTGACGCTTTGCCATGGGAACAGCGTTCGAGATATCAAAAATCCCTTCGCAATTTATCATCTACAATGTCTCTGCATCATGATGACCACGTTTGGTGTCAATCGCATAAATATCCTAGGAGGAGTATTTAAAAGTTCACCACATGCAACTGTCAAAAAATCCACCTTTTGTGACTGACACACTTCCTGGCGCCTGTTGGTGGCGCTATGTCCGAGATTCACAATAGGCACATCAATGCGATCGCTCATATTTTTGAGGGCGAAAGTTGTTCGGGTCGATGAGGTCTATATGCGTACTAACTCTCGTGCATGTGCGTACATAATTGCCGGATCTGTGCACTAATGTTTGTTTTTGCATTACGGGGGCGCTACAGAGCCCCCCTGCCACGCCCATATTCCAGCCTTTGTCCGGCCCTAGTGACAAACGACTCTGACATGTGAGTTTTTGAGCATGTTAAGGGACCCCAAATGGCCAATGTGTGTAAAAAAAAAATTAATAAATAAATAAATAAATAAATAAATAAATAAATAAATAAATAAATTCTAACGAAAACAATAGGGCTTCGCAGCTTTCTGTGCAGGCCATTCTGGCCTGCTCCTCGGTGCTTGGGCCCTAAATAATAAAAAATCTTTCCCTCTTTCTCATTGTGATCTTGTAATTTAACTTTGCCTTAATTTTCTTTTTACATCTTTTGTTTATACTTTGTACAAGCTGCTGTAAAATTACAATTTCCATCTGTGATCAATAAAGTACTTGCAACTATAAAACAACTATAAAGTCTAGCTAGCTAGATATCAATGTTCAAGTGGGTTTTCTGCTAAAGTGGTAAATTATGTCCATGTTGTATAAACAATTCGCAATACAGATTTTTTGGGTTAATGTAGCTGTGGTTACATTCACATGGTAAAAAGAAATAGCATGCCACCACATGTTCTATTTATAGAAAGTATAGTATAGAGTGTTTCAAAAGTTGGGGCACCCTCCTATTTTTTCATAATCTAATGGATATTCCCCCATGAATATTACATGCACTAATAATGTGTTCATCTCTGCATAGACACAAAGGGCTAAAATTAACTATAGTATCTAAATAACAATGTAGCAACATTATAACTAAATATAGTTAACAGATACGGACAATGCAGTATATTGAACAGTAATATAACTGCTCTTATATTTTATAATTGAGGAGTTAAAAATGCAGGTACACAATATGCTAATGTAGCAGGTTTATCTTCAGAAAAAGACATGTCCATTTACAATTAAATTCAGTTTAGTTCATTTTTTTTATTGTGCTTTTAACAATGAACATTGTCTCAAAGCAGCTTTACACAAATAATGTTGTGATAAAGAATGAATAAGATGTTCTTTATAATTTTGTTCCCTGTCCCGGTGGCGACAGTGGCAAGGAAAAACTCCCAGAGATGGCATAAGGAAGAAACCTTGAGAGGAACCAGACTCAAGAGAAAACCCATCCTCATCTGGGTTGCACTGAATGTCTAGTTATTACAGATAAACAATGTTGAGGTGTGCAGTAATGGTGATCAGAAGCAAACTGTAGTCCTGAGTCAGTGTAGCAGACTGTTGACATTAACTACAGTCCAAATCCAATCCTCAAAGCTCCTGTTCTTACTCCGTAATTTCGTAGATCCCCAGGGCTACGATGAGAAACCATCCCCAGCTGCACAGAGTGGCCTCCAATCGAAGAGAACACTATCCATAGGCAGGCCAGGATGAAGTGGGAAGAACCAAGTAGGGGGGAGGGGCAGGAAGAGTGTTCACTCGAACCTCAGGAGCATGTTAAACCCGACCAAGAGAGACAGAGAGAGAGAGGGGTGACAGGGAGAGAAGGATATGGATTATTATGTGTCCTTATTGTTGTATGGAAGTGCTGTGCAGTTGGGGACTCCAGCAAGACTCGCTATGGTGTGGAAGTGTTATCTCAGTGGTTAAGGTGCTGGGTTACTGATTAAAAGGGGTTCAACCTCGGTATCGCCAAGCCACTCTTGGGCCCTTGAGCAAGGCCCTTAACCCTCTGTGCTCCAGGGGCGGCGTATAATGACCGACCCTGTGCTCTGACCCCAGCTTCTGAGCAAGCTGGGATATGTGAAAAACAAATTTCACTGTGCTGTATTGTATATGTGACAAATAAAAACTATTCTATTCTATGGCAACATAAATAAAAGGGAGAGCTAGAAGGTAACACAGACATAAGGGATCTCTGGGATAAGAGACGACCCACCACACCACCATCAACAAACCTGAATGAACATGTGAGAGTGAGGGAACGACAGCCGAAAGCTGTCTGCCCCTTACACTGTAAGCTGTTTTCGTGTGCTAAAAATATAAATGGTGCAGTTGTATTATGTTTATGAGCATTATGAGCCAAATTATGGCCTCTAAGATTCTCACATTATTAAATATGCAAATGATTTGAATAAAAGCCCACACATTATTCATGTCACGTTTGTTCCAAATCCATGCTTAAAAGAACATCTTGTTGATCTGTGTCTGGTATATATATATACTCTCATTATTCTAACTCTTATTTGGATGGGTGGCGTGCTAAGATAGATACTACAGTTTATTAGAAGAACTTAAGAGCTGTGGGAAAATTGACAATAAAAAAATATTGTTTTTCAATAATATGCAATGAAAGAGCAAAATTCCCTTGGACTGTCTGAAATTAGGCTAAGAGCAAATATGTTCAGCTAAATGAAATCTTCACCATGTAAATTAAGAATGATTCATGATTTGACAATCATTTTTGTATAGCTAAATACAGTGGAACCCGGTTATCTCGCCCTCGGTTATCTCGACAACCCTATTAAGTCGACGTTTTTGAAGTGAAACCGCCGAATTCTCGCTTTGTCTAAGCATTTTTTATCAGTTATGTTGACTTTTTTTATGTCGCCGAACCCTGATATCTCGAGAACAAGAGGGGAAAATTTGCCATTTAACGTCGGTTATCTCGGTGCAGCCGCAGAAGAACTCGCGGAAGTGGCTTAAAAATCAAGCCTTACAGATGCTACAGGTGTTGTACTGTATACTGGTGAATCTCTGCTGTTAGTTAGTGCACATATGCCTTTTGTTGATAAATGTTATGCGATGAACGGGAGGCGAAACACAGAACGTGTGATGACCAGCAAAAGCATTGAATGAACACCGGCAGGATCGGGGCGCAGCCGTTGAGAGAGTGCCGGTGGGAAGGCACGTACCGGGATACGCATGCGCGATAACAACGACCGCCGTGAACCAACATATACCAACAATAACGGACAGTAACCGTTCTTATTCCTCAGGGCTTTAATTAATTAGTCCTGTAACAGTAGATTGCTACAGTATAAAATACAACTTCCTGGAAAGGGAACCTGTTTAGATAAGAGATGAAAAGATCAAATTCATTCTCATGGTCTCTTTATGTCTCACATATCCCGCATATCGGATGCAGCTCCTGCCAGCCACTCTACAGTGGAATTTTTTCCATGACTGGGGTTGGAGCATAAAAATCATAAAAAATTATTGTTTTATTCTTTTGTGGCGGGTTTTTTAACCTTTTTTTTTTTTTTTTTTTTTTGCAAGGATTTTGAGCTTTAAATCTTAACAATGTTCACAACTACGTTTATTTTTAATCTTTAGATCCTGTGATGATTTGGGAGAAACTATTTAGAGAGCAGTGTTGTGCATTCCATTAAGTTTTTTTTTTCTGGCTTGCTCAGTCAGATTTTATTCTGTGTTATTGTGATTTTTCTTTGCCACTAACTCTTGGCCAAAACTGCCTCAACTAATTTTTAGAATTTTTAGTGTAGTTGTTTATGCATTGGCAGAAAGAGCTGTTCTACATCATGATTTTAAAATAACCACAGAAGAAATAAATATAGTGTCTGGGAACCCAAGATCTCAAGTACAGTGAACCACTCATTAATCTGTCTCCACTGCAGTGTGGTATTTGTGACAGTAAGCAACTGCAAGAACAGTAAAATGCAATTCATGCTGCTTCAGTGCCTTCAAACTAATACTTACAATAAAATAATATGCTAATAAGACTAACTGTTTGAATAAGCTGAAAAGTCTTAAATCAGCTTTTTGCTAAATAAAGTGCACCTATTTTACTTCTAGGTGAAACTTATTTTGCCTACTTTCTTTTCTATCACAAAAACAAACAGAAACTAGCCATGCATAGAAATAACATTAACACAAGGAGGATTACATACAACATACATACAACAACGACTAAAGTTACGCAGTAAGACACACACTGATCAGTGAGGCAGGTGACTGGTCATATAATGTGTTGATGTGTAGTGTGGTTCTGAGCTATATTCTGCACTACCATGACTGAATGCACCCAAACCTTACCCGCCTACCCACACCACCCTTTAAAATTGGATTTTTGATAAAGCATGATATATGGTTTAAAGAAGTTCCTTGATAATCAAGCAAACTAGTTTCCTGCTGATGCCCTTCGCCAGATGAGGTCCCTAGAGAGCGATACTTTATTGTCTTTATTGAAGCAATCAGAAGATGCAATCTTCCACCAAGACAGTACTGAGATGGTGCAACCTTCTCCACAAAGCAGAGTTAGCATGTGACTTAGTCATGTAATATACTGAGTGCTAATGAGTAGTGTGGTGTAATTAAATGCCAGATTTATCTGTACCACAATCTCCGACATTATGTGACATGATATTATAGATTGAGGTTAACTGAAAGGTTGATCTGTTCCAGTTCCACACTGAACAGGAAGTTATAAATCTCTTTGTGCCTGTGTGTCTGTACATATTCTGCAGTCCGAAATACAGCCGTCTCTCCTCATTTGATTCTCCAGGAGTGAGGACTGGGATGTTTTTTATCAGGCACTGTATGTAATCTCTCTCTCTCTCTCTCTCTCTCTCTCTCTCTCTCTCTCTCTCTCTCAGGTCAGAACAGAAAAAATGTCTTTTCCCAGCTTCCACCAATCACAGTCCTTACTCACAAACCTACTGGCCAATGAGACTCAGTTCAAAGTGGGCCTGAGCCAAAACAATCCATCAAGGGCAGAAAAAAGCTTAAATGTATTGAGTTGTGACCTTCTGAGTGCCGCACTTTCCAGAAATCAATCCACTTTGGTCCATCAGCAAATGTAAAGCTGACATGGCAGCCCTCCAGTGCAAACATAAATTCACAGATTCAGTCCATTCAATCAGTGAGAGCTGGAGAAGATTAAAGGGATGCCCTTTTTAAAAAAATACATAATTAAACTAACCAATTCGTCATTTAAAATATGCAGCATAGCTGTTGGCAACCAAATGTTGATTGAGGGTTATGTTAGATTTTTTTATTCAGGTCTGTTCATGGAGCATCTCTTGGAGTCACACATGTTGAGGGGATGCTTGAGAGTTGTCAGGGTAAATATGTGGAAATTCTGTGGTTAAACACCAAAAAATTGAGCTTAGCCTATTGTTAATTTTTTTGCAGCATTCTGAAATGGATAACATAATGAATATAATACCCTTTTAACATGCAGCAGCACTGGGTCCCTGCTACATAGTATATTAAAACAGCATGTGTTGTGGATCTTTTTGAAACCAAAAAACTGAAATACAAAGCCTGTCAAAAAATTGAAAACACCAAGTTTTTATGTTTTTTTGAGACGCATTATGGCCTGCTCAGTCATTGCACCTAAATCCCATTGAACTGTAAAATATTTTAGCTTAATGTTTGGAGAAACTAACTGTCTGGATTCTGAAAGAGTGTGAAGCTGTTATTCATGCTAAGGGAGGAGTTTTCAATTAAAATAAAGTTTAACATCTGTACATTTCAATATATTTTTAGTCAAAGTAAAACTTTATACCGATACATGACTAGTTTGTTGCATATAAAGGAAAGGAACATGCATGTGTCTCTCAGAAACTATAAAAGGCTAAGTGTTACCAAACTTTAGACAGGCTCTGTATATTTGACCAAATATTTTTATAATTGAAGCTTCATCAAAAATTCTTCACATGCCTGGGAGATTTTATAAAACAGTTTATCTGTCTTCTCTATTCCATCCCCCTTACTTGCAAACCACATTCACTTGTGTTGTAGTCTGTGATTTGTCATCAGAAGACACTTTTCAATAAAGCAAATCAAGTTTATTGCACTGAAAACATTTGGAAGGTTTTCATGGAAATAATTCTGATCTTGATCAACTTATTATTAATGCATAAGGGATTGCATTAGGAGACTAAGATTGCATATGATGGTGTGGTAATTAATACACTGTGTGCCCTTGTAATGCAAAACCCACACTGACACACACACACACACACACACACACACACACACACACACACACACACACACACACATATATACAATGCAAATAAAATCATCCATATTCACCCTACCCTTTCCTCCATTTCCTCTCATCTTTTACATATTCGTTTCCCTTGACCCCCTCCCCCTGCATTCTTTTTCTTTTAAGTTGCCATTCTCTCTCTCTCTCTCTCTCTCTCTCTCTCTCTCTCTCTCTCTCTCTCTCTCTCTCTCTCTCTCTCTCTCTCTCTGGCCACAGCTGCAGTGTAGGCGTTGTGTATATAAGACAGTACATACCAACTAATAGCATATTTCAGGGCACCTGCTACAAAAATAGCTAGCAGCTGACTCTGAGTTATACAAGATCTTACTGTACAAAAAGGAAGCACAATGATCATTTTATTTGCTGTTTAGTTCAGCTGGGAGTTTGGAGCAGTAAAAAAGTCATCTGATACAGCTGTTATAGTATAAGGAGGCTTGTTTTCCCAAACTCGCTGTGTTTTTCCCTGACAGTGTGGAAATGTACTGGTGCCTAGCAATTGATTACCAACACACTGATTACCACTGCATTATAGGTTGCTGGCTGAAAAATGTCAGTCACAGAAATGTTTTAATGATCATCCTGGTTCAAGAAGACACTGGAAAAGGCCTTGGTATTGACCACCCAGTAAAGTGAGTTAAAGAGGATTTTACTTTACGTATATTTACTTCGCTTAATGCTGTGTTGGAATGGTTGTCCAGACAGATTTTTGCATGGAAAAAGCATGACATAGTTATCAGGGGGAAAAAAGGAACTGTCACGGCTGGTACGGCATATATAGTGTGAGAAGGGTTATCTGGCTGTGAATAGCCTACTTTTCTTTTGAGCTTTATATTATGGGAGCGCCCCCTAATGGGAGCAGCCGAAAGAAGAAGAAGAAGAAGAAGAAGAAGATATACAGTGCTTTGCAAAAGTATTCAGATCCCTGACCAATTATGTCATATTACTTAAGTACTAATATTGCAGGTTCCCTGGTGGTCTAGTGGTTAGGACGCGACGCTCTCACTGCTGCGGCCCGTGTTCGATCCCCGTTCAGGGAACCAACCCCAGCCACTCTCAGTGCCGGTCCCAAGCCCGGATAAATGGGGAGGGTTGCGTTAGGAAGGGCATCCAGCGTAAAAACGTGCCAAATCAAACATGCAGAGAATACGCTGTGGCGACCCCTAATGGGAGAGGCCGAAAGAAAGTATTTTTTTACTTAAATACTAATATTGCATTCATTTCTTTCTGTTCAACATTTCATTTTAACACACTTTAACTAAAAAAATCAAAAGCAAAACTTTGGGGTTTTTCCATCCTGTTGTCTCCTTTGGCTTAATCATTAGTGATAGACTGTAAAAGAAAAAACCAAAGATCTTTTTTAAATGATTTCATTGATTTCATTGCTTTTAGTTTATATGTTATATGTTTATATGTAGCCTGACTTTTCACTATATTAGACATTTAATTCATGTTTAACTTCAGGATCCAGATTAACAAACAGTAGATGGATAGATGGGGGAAAAAGGTTTCTGAAAAAAAGCTATGATGAATTTTCTAGTGCACAGTTACAGAAGGGAATTATTCATAATCAGATTATGTGATGTCCCCCAGATGTCTCTCAGAAAGTGTTCCTTATGTCATCCCATGCGGTTTTTTTTTTTCATTCCGTTGTCTCCTTTGTCTTAATCGTTAGTGATAAAAAATTATGCGGATAAATGTAGTCATTTAAAATCCTTTCTCTTAATCTATACATATTTAATTTAATTAACAAGAAATTGTTATTATTATATATATATATATATATATATATATATATATATATATATATATATATATATATATATATATATATATATATATATATATATATATATATATATATATATATATATATATATATATATATATATATATATATATATATATATATATATATATATATATAGCCTCTTTTCTATTTAACATATATTTGCTCTTTAATAATAATAATGTATTCATGACATCCTTTCTTTATTCAAACACACACACACAGTGTGTGTTTGAATAAAGAAAGGATGTCATGAATACATTTTGCTTTGTGTTGAAGGTTTTCATTTCACCCATTTTATTTTTATTAATTCATATTTTTTATACATATGGTCCCAGGGCTTCATTACTTTACTCAAGTTATTCCACCTACACTTTGTCAGGCCATGTCTCTGTGGACATTTTAAACAGGTTACTGTCATGCTGGAACAGGTTGGGGCCTCTTATTTTCAGTGAAGCGAATGGGCATTGTATACTACAACATACAAAAAGATTAAATGAAGTTTTGTGGCTGTAACAACCTGGGGATTACCCTATAGATGTGACAGTATATATGCACATTTTTGCCACACTTTACATTGATCTATTATACAATGAATGGAATATTAGTAATTAAATCAATTTTCAAAAATCAAGTCTCATTACTAATAAACTGTATGTGTATACTAAATATACAGTGTTTATTAAGTGTATTGATCTAGTACCTAATAAACCGGTAACTGAGTCTTTGTGCACGTATAGTTTAGCATAAGTATAGTATAGTACAGTATAGTATAGCATCAGACCCTGTAATGAACCTATTACACTGGAACTGACAGAACGTTAATTCACTTTTAGTATCATTAGACTACGAGATCTTTGTTATGTGTCATCTGATTGATCACTTTGTATTTATTAAGAAGGTTTTAAGCATTGTAAACAGGGTAGGATATATTTTATTCCATATATGAAAGCATACATTAGCAGTGCATGGCTGAGTGCTTATAAAGGCACATTCAACAAATGCTGAAACATTCAAGTGTTCTTTGTAGCATAATTACTGTCCACATCGTGTTTAAGCTTTGGTCACTCAGGGTTCAGTGGAAAATTCCCCACACTGAATAATTCACTGGCCTTTAGAAAGCTAATGGTGCTTATGTAAGACTTGTGTTGAACGCATCCAGTGCAAACACCACTGACCTCTACGGCAAAGATGAACAATTAAGGGGAGGGTGCATGTGCTGAACACGGGGGTTGGGGCGGTGGGGGGTGGCGTTGATACAGAAGTAGATTCTGTGTTTGTCACACACCAAAGCGTATGTTGAGAGAGCTTTGGCTGTATGTCAATAAATTTCTCCAGGCAAATCTGATGAATCGGATGCACTTCATGCATTGGCACAGCATTTCATTCATGACAGTAATGTATTTTGACATAAATAAAGCATGGATCTAAAATTGATTTGAAATCAGTCCAGAGGCCCATCGTCAATGGTTATCTTGAAAGAGGTTTCTTCATGTGAGATTGTGTGTTAAAGTCAATTATTCTGAGATCTAACTAAGAAAAATGGACATTAAGTGTAGAATAGAATAGAATAGAATAGAATAGAATAGAATAGAATAGAATAGAATAAACCCATATTACAAGACATGAAGTTAATCAACTAAAACTGCTTAAACATCAACTAAAGATGATTAAACATATAACAAATCAAGGTCACTGAGGTAGCTGTAGAAAGGAGTAATAAAAAATAGAATGCAATAAAAAATGACAGAAAAGCCCTGGAGAATCTAAAACATTAAATGTGGTGTATCAAATTTAAAAGCATATTGTGTTCCTCATTTCAAATTTCATTTGATTTTTACCTCATCTATGTTATTTTAGATGAACTTATCAATGTGTGACACTGAATATGACCCGATTAACTTACTCTGACAATGTTTTCTGCTGTATATGTGGTGATAGACACTTGAAATCGTTCTCCACATCTTGAGGTTCTGCTTACAATCTGGTGTATGTAAAGATAGCAGCCAAAGCCCCTTCTATAATAATAGCAGGTTGAACATCTACTTTACGTTGATAAGACCACTGAACGATATATTAGCATGTGAGCTCTGCCCTTTCAGCAGAAAATTAAATACGCTGTAACCTTCTCTTTGAAAAAACATCTTGTTTTAACACATCTTTATTTTACCTCTCATCAATGAAATTATAGTTTATTTTCCAAAACAGTTTAAATGGGATTATAATATGTGTGAGAAATCTGTAATTTATGTCTGGACAGTAATTAAACCTAGAGCGAGACTTTTGGTGCCACACAGACGTGGATGGGTTTCCTTTTAAGTCTCGCTCCTCTCAAGGTTTCTTCCTCATGCCATTTTTCTTTGCCACTTTTGCTACTGGCTCACTAACTTACAATATAAAGAACTCACCTATAGGCACTAAATGTATACATTCTTTTCTACAACTTCATAACCACTATCTCTGTAAAGCTGCTTTGAGACAATTTACATTGTTAAAATTGCTACACAAATATAAATGAATTGAATTAATGTAGATGTGTAGAACAAAAATGTTAGACAGGTCATATTCTCTCTGTAATGCTGACTGACAAAGCCTTTTTTGAATTAGAGGTCCAGACCTCTATGCAAACTTGTATTCTCCCTGAGGGCGCAGTGCTCTTTATTTCAAGACCATTTTACCTAACTCAATTTTCCCTGTCATTTCATGCTACATCCTCAATTTATTATGTAGTATGTGACAGTAGTTCGGGAATCCATAGTTTTTGGTCCAGGAAATACATAGATACAAAAAAAAAATAATTGGACCAGATGTTATTCTAAAACTTGGTTAACGAAAACAGTGTCAGAATAATGAGATTATTTCACTCCATAAACATGGCCAAAAATCCCCAAAACTCACAAAAAAAGCATCACAGGAAATCACTGTTCCCTACAAGCCAGTGATGAGTATATTCATTCTTTTTTATTATCGATTGTTTTAATGAGGTAGATCATAAGCAATCCAGACAGTGAGAAACCTTGTTCAGGACACAAGGCAGATTTTCTGATTTTTGGACAAAGGTCAGTGTAGACACCCCAATCTATACTGTTATACACATGTAACGCAACCTGCAAAACCTATTCTATATACCAGGGCTGTTATTTAAACCTGGTTCTTAAAAAGCCCTAAATAGTAGAGTAAGGTTTCACAAACTAGAACCCAGTACAGGAATTAGAGCAGACAAATGCCCCTAAACATCCCAGAGAAACACCACAGCCTGATGGCATCATGCAAGCCATTAACAGGTCACACATTCATGTCTCTAGCAGAGGCCTGAACACTCCAGAGAAATTCTCTAGTAGAGACTCCAAGCTTTAAACATTATTGTCTATTGTCTAAATAGGAGCTACGCATACTGGGTAGTAATCAAGCTGACTGATACATGACACCCTAAAAGGAGTATCTTATGACTACTTTGTGCTCAATACTTCGGCATTACTTTAAGACTGCTACTGTTATTTGGGTGAAATTAAAAGTCATTTACAAAAGTAATTGTGCTTTAATAAACACCAGATAACTGTCTTACAAAACATTAAATACAGCAAGACATTTGAATGTGCAAATCAGATTGGTCAGGAGGATTATATTATTATTAAATATATATATATATATTATGCACTTGTTCTAATATAATATTGTTTCTATCGTAAGAGCTCATACACAGAGAATTATACAGCAGATGTTGTGTTGTATACGATAATCGATAATCATTGATGTTGTGGTATTTTCTTAAGAGACCATTATGTGACAGTTATGGAAGGAGGTAGAATTGACAAGGAAAAACTTGAGCACCTTACATTTTTTGCATTTTTTTATAGCAGCAAATCCTTTTCATAAATATTTATTTTTACTAAATTATTTAAATAGACAAATCAGGTTCCCTGGTGGTCTAGTGGTTAGGATGCACTCACCGCTGCGGCCCGGGTTCGATCCCCGGTCAGGGAACCAACCCCAGCCATTAGGGTTGCACAAGCCAGTGCACTCTCAGTGCCGGTCCCAAACCCGGATAAATTGGGAGAGTTGCATTAGAAAGGGCATCCAGCGTAAAAACGTGCCAAATCAAAAATGTGGATGATCCGCTGTGGCGACCCCTAATGGGAGAAGCCGAAAGAAATGATTAAAATAGACAAATCAAAACATTATAATTAAATACAATTAATTCACAGTTGTACTCAATACTGATACAAATCATTCTTTTTTTAGACATTACACAGCAGATGTTTGTAGTAGTAGATGATTTCACAAAGCTACAGTATATACAAGGCTTTTTATACTCTTTTACACAACAAGCACTGCATCGTTTGATTGTGCTTCATTAGTGAGGATTATTTATACTGATGACCGACTGAAAACATGTACTTTACTTTATTTTATTCACCTACAACAACAATCAGAGGTGCAGTGGAACCTCCCTGTCAAACTGACTCACAACAATTTAGCAATTTGAAAGCGATCAGACTGAAAATCAAAAGGTTTGCTTCAACTTCAAAAAAATGAATGTGTCTAATGAAAATCAGGTTTTGCTGCTCAACTGGCTTATACCATTTTATCATCTATAACATTATATAGTGAAGCACGGTGGTGGTGGTATAATTAAGCTACAGAGGTGCTTCACAGTGGCACAGACAGGGTGACTGGTTGGAGATAAAGGCAGGCAAAATGGACCCAAATACTAAAAAGTTATTAAGAGAAAAACATGCTTGTGAGAAGTCTCTGAATATCCTTCATAGCTAAAAATTGAACCAAAGCCCAGAACTGAATTACAAAGAAGATCTGTGTAGAGCAGGGGGCACCAACATGGTTTTTTTGTATGTTACGTAATTGATAATCTGTACAAACATGATGCAACCTAGTGCATGATTTGTTAAAAATTGTTAGTGGCTAGTGAAAATGTTGTAGAAGTGATCATTTGAAAATGTAAATACTTGCAGAGATTTATAGAAATAAAGTTTTGTATATTGATATTTATCTGTTTCCTATCTTGTTAAATCATTGTTGATAACGATTGTGAGAAATCATTAACATTATCAGTGTCTTCACATAGATAAATATTATTAATTTGTAATAATAACATATAATTGGTCCCTGGTGGTCTAGTGGATGAGGCGCTCTCACCGCTGCGGCCCGGGTTCGAGCCCAGGTCAGGGAACCAACCCCAGCCACTCTTAGTGCTGGTCCCAAGCCCGGTTGCGTTAGGAAGGGCATCCAGCATTCCAGAAAGAAAGAAAGAAAGAAAGAAAGAAAGAAAGAAAGAAAGAAAGAAAGAAAGAAAGAAAGAAAGAAAGAAAGAAAGAAAGAAAGAAAGAAAGAAAGAAAGAAAGAAAGAAAGAAAGAAAGAAAGAAAGAAAGAAAGAAAGAAAAAAAGAAAAAAAGAAAGAAATAATAACATATAATTAAAAAGTAAATTGAGCAAATTTGTAATTTCAGAAGTGTGTATCAAACTGGCAGAAGTACCCAAGAAGTAGCTCTCAGTTTTAAAAAGGTTGGTGACCCCTGGTATAGAGGGAGAAAGATTGAAAGTTTACAGACACTCCCTATCAAAACAGAAACTACAGAAATCTAGTGCCATATTTTACAAACTATTTGTATGCATAAGTGTGATTTTAAAATGATTGCATATAATAATTAATGTCTTAGTAACACTAAAAAGAGAATCTAAAAGGGGAATCTGTTGCAGTAGCAGCATCCTGCAAAATCTATAGTGTGATTCACAAATCCACTGTAGGCTACTGTATTTTGGAGGATTAAAGGAAAAATTTTAATAACATGTGGTCCGGTCTATTTATTTCCTTTTCTCATACTTTTAACAGTGCAGAACCAGAAACCCAAGGCTCATTAGAAAACGTTCCTTTTCCATCTGTTAGTGTTATATTTACAACTCTATTGTGGTGCATACTCTTCTCGCAATAACAATCAGAAGAAACAGTGCCACCTTTTGGTGGAATCAAATGGGACCTCCCTGCTGTGTGAGTCTTCAGTGCCAGGGCAACACACACAGATGGTGGATAATGAGACTTTACTGTCCGTACTGCAAGTGTTCAGCAAACACAACAAATGGCACAAATGCCCCACTGAACCAGGATATAGCATGGAGATGGAATTCTGATGCAGCAACAATTCACACTGCAAGAGGATGTTACAAAATTCAAGACCGCAAGTAATTAATAGTATAAAATTACAATACGATACAAATGTAATGCAATATAATCTTAAACTTACAAAAAATTTAGTAAACATATATGAAGTTGACCAGAAACACAGCAGAAACAGAACAAGGAAAGGAGCAATGCTGTAAAGAAAGCTGGGGAACACCCAGCTCCTCCCATAAATCTTCACAGTGTTCTACAGGGAGACAATTTAGACAATCCTGAGCAGCTGCATTACTGCCTGGTTTGGGAATTGATCTGTTTCGAAATTTCAAGACCATTCAGCGGATAGAAATGATGGATTAGAAGATCATCAATGTCTCTCTTCCCTCTATCATGGACAAAACATGCTGCATCCAGAAGGCCACCAGGATTGTGACTGATCAAATACACACACCTTACACACACTCTTCATTATCTGCCACCTTGGAAAACATACAGAAGCATTCTGACCCTCCAGATTGTGTAACAGTTTCTTTCCACTAGCCATTCAACTACTTAGTACACAGCAGTGGTAGACAGTAATAAAGTAAATGTTATTTGTTACTGTGATTAAGTAGCTTTTTCACTTATCTGTACTGAAGTATTTCTATTTGGGGAGACTTTCACTATAACTTCACTACATTTCAAAATCAAATCTATTACTAATCTATTTTGCGAAATCAGTCATTTCTTTTTATGTATGATCAGAGGTGGGAAGTAAGGAACTACAAACACATTGTTCTTGTACATAAGTAGATTTTTCTGGCATCAGTATTTTTACTTCACTATTTATTTAACTATTTACTTTCACTACTTTCACATTAAATTTCACATAAATATCTGTACTTTCTACTTTACATTTTCAAACCAATTAGTTTTTATCTATTTGGTGACATGATCAATATTTTTCTCCTCAGTAAGCACCGTTTTCAGCCCACCCACCTATTTCCTGTCTTTTTTATTATTTCCTGTCTGCTAGGTTTTTCAACCTACCACTGGTGTATCTTTCCTGGCTCTCACGCACCACAGATGTAGTTTAGCATACGAGGCAAAAAATTAGCAAATGAAATGAGACAGAGCGAGTCAGTGATGTAAACATGACTTAGAACAGAGACATTGCTGATCACCTGATCATCATAATTTTTTCTCTGCTTGTGTTCTATATGGTGGATGTTCAGTCTGGATACATTCATTAGAGAACAACATTTTTTAATTCACCAACACACAGTTCAGCATAAGTTCAACAGCAAGCAAAACATTTTAAGAGGAATAAAGAAATATCACCACAACACCTGTGGCCTTATTTGTATGATTTTGGTTGCAAGGTTTTTGGCTCATGATAATTTTAGTAGATATCAATCAGAGTTTGACTCATTAGTATCATCAATATTAAAATATTAATAGATTGGTGTGCTAAGAGTAACATTAGAGTCTTTTTTCACATAAAAAGAGTTGATTAAACAATTTTGTCTTGTGACAAAAATGATATGACATTATAGAAATAATAAATCATAATTGTTTGGATACTTAAGTGAAGTTTAAACGGAGCACTTTTACTTTAACTGGAGTCATATTTTACCTAGTGCAAGTACATGGTTTGGTTACTTTGTCCACCACTTTGCACTAACACAAATCTTCTGGACGTTTGGTGCCACCCAGATTAGGACAGGTTCCCTTTTGAGTCCTTTCAAGGTTTTTACCTCATACTGTCTCATAAAATTTTTCCTTGACACAATTCAATTCAATTCAATTCATTTTTATTTGTATAGCGCTTTTAACAATGAACATTGTCTCAAAGCAGCTTTACACAGATAATGTGGTGATTAAACATAAATATGTTCTTGCCACTGGCTCACTCATTAGAGAAAACTTATAAGGAACAAACTTTTGGGCCATTATACTTTATTCCAACTTCATAACTTCTTTATCTCTGTAAAGCTGCTTTGGGACAATGTAAATTCGTTAAAAGCGCTATACATACAAAACTGAATTAAATTGAATTAAATAAAAAGTTTCTTTACTGGTCAGTGCTGCAATGCTGCAGGGTCTACTGCACTGTCTTATGTTATTTTTTACACTAAATGTCTCACATGTAGACTTTTTGTGTTGTGTCCCAGTCAGTTTTGTGTAGTTCTGTAAACTGTGTTACTTTTTGTTTATTTATTTGTCTTATGTAGCACCTTGGTCTTAGGGAAACCTTGCTTTGTTACACTGTGTGCTCTACTGTATATGGTTGTAATGACAATAAAAGCCTATTTAACTTACTTGACATGCTAATGTTAGCAGCCTTGAATGTGTGAGATAATAACTCTGGGTAAACTCTGAGGAACAAATATCTCTGATCAAACTATTGCCAGCATTGTAACTTTAACGTTGTAGACACAAACAGTGACACAAGATTAAAATGTTCAAGCTCTGTAATGCTAAATATATAACAGCATTTCTACATTTGCTTTTTAAAAAAGGCCCGAATTTTTTTTATTAAAATCTTTTCAGAAAGGTCACGACTATGAAACGTTAACAATGGTGTAGCTGAGAAACTGTACTTTATAAGTAAAGGAATAATAATATTGTCTTTGACACACTGTAGTTCCACATGGGTCCACAAGATGGTGCAGTACAACAATTTACCTTTAACTATTGCACCACCCAGTGACAGTGATTAAGCTTAAATAATTAATTTTTTATAATATTTTTTTATGATTTTTAACGATATAAACGCATACATTAGATAGGCGCGTTTCTCGAAATCCTGTTCTACAATTAAAAAAAAAGTTTCATTAGTTTCATTCTGACGCTGTCAAAACTTTCCTGTCTTTTTAAACACACAATGAAATGAAACTGAAAGTTTTTTTTCCTCATTTGACTTTTAAATATGGCTTCGAATTACGAGGACGCATTTGGTGAGTTTCTCAACTTTATTACATTTTTTAGCGACTTTCGTGATGAAATTATGATGACATTGTGCAATTTGTCATACTGGTTTGTAAATAAGGTGAATAGTTTTATTTGGGTTGCACGTTTGTTGGGAATTGTTTTCATTTTGTTCACTTAACAGTAAATCGAATCCTAAAACGAAACCTATTATAAAACCACGAACAATATATTATATATAAAAGGAACATATAAGTGAATGGTAATGTTTGTATAGTGATCACTGAATTTCTCTTTCTATAGATAGGAGTGTGTCAGATTTAAGCGAAACTGGCACAGATTCACTTTCTGGATCTGATTCAGACTCAGAAACACAACAGGTAACTTACATCACTCCTGTTTACATTAAATTCTGGTAAATAAATCACTTGTGTTCACACTTCACTCCTAATTGACACTTCACCTCTGTTCCCACTTCACTTACATTCATGCTTTAACCCTCTATCCACATTCCTATAAAGCGAAACTAATAAAACCTTCACTTCTATTTATACTTCACCCCATTCACACTACACCCCTGGCTACGCTTAAAATCTGTTCATATTTCACTCCTTATTCTTTCGCACTTGACTGCTATTCACATATCACTCCTGTTTACAATTCACTCATTTTTACACTCATTCCTATTCATTCCAAAATGAAACTAATGCTACTTTACTCGTATTCACATTTCATTCTTTTTACTCTTGACCTCTTATTTACACTTTACTCCTTTTCACACTTCACTCCTGTATTCTAGACACTTCACTATCACAACATGTTCCTGTTTACACTTTGCTCCTGTTTACGTTAATCTTATTTATACACTCTCGTTCAACTCTACTGGTGCTACACTTCTTCTATTCCTGTATTAAAATTTCCTTTTTTCTTTCACTCCTGTTCAACCTTTGCTGCTGTTTACACATTACTTTTACTCTTTATTCCTGTATGCACAATCCTGTTTAAACTTTACTCCTGTTCATGTTACTTAAGTCTCGTAATTCCAATAAGTTCCTGGACACACTGTTAGCAATTTTTGCGAAGTAGTTGTAAGTACTGTAAACATTATATTAGGTGGTTATTCAGAGCAGATTGGACAGATATACTTTTTTTTTTTCATTTGAATCTCATTTCAGGTAAACCAGACTGCTTTAAATATGATACACAGCCTTTACACAGTGTTTTGTATTTGGATCCATCTAATTTTATCAGCATAAAAGGTTCATTCGTCATTAGGAATTTGCTTTGTAGCCTTCTAATTTCTGTCTTATTCTGTGACTAGTGCTCTATAAACAGTTACAGATAAATCCTAATAGAGAGCACAGAAACACTAACTGTGGAAATACCTCTAGTCATATGTGATAGATGGTACTTACACATGGTCCCTAAGCCTCTGAGATGTACCAGCACAATTTCTAAATGATGATTTCCAGAGGTCTGAACAGCAATTGTTTCCAAAACTGTCTAATGGGACTAAGTAGTCATGCATTCTAGCTCTGAAAACAGTGCTAAAACTGTTAAAAAGGAAGTGTACCTGAGTATGAAATAAAGCATTTGTTTTGGAAGTTATTAAAGGGCTTGCTTACTTTTTTTGCGCCCAGAGGCAGGTCTGCTATTACTACAACAAAGGCAACTGTCGCAACGGCACCTCCTGTCCAGACCTGCACGTGTGCAAGTACTATTTGAAAGGCAATTGTCGCTATGCCTCGGGATGTCGCCTCTATCATGGCTCAGTCTCCAATACTGCAAGCAACAATCAAGAGACAAGGAGTCGTAGCAGGAGGACTCAAGGTTACAGAGATCGCAGTCGTAGCTCCTCATCTGGTTCTGGTTCGTATATTCATGTTTGTTCTATCTTTTGTTTGCTTCATACGTGTGTGTATTAAAATTGTTTACAGAAACAAAAAAACAAAAAAAAACAGCTTCATGTGTCTTCTTTAGAAAATTATAATTTCTTTGATGTATTATCTTCCAGACAGCAATACGGACAGCAGACCCTATAGATGGCAATTAAATTTGGGAAAAGGCTGGCAAGATGTAGAAAATGATTATATCCTGGAAGCTCAATTCTCACGCCCTTACACTAAAGGCATCACCATCTACAATACTCCCTGTGGGTTCGTATTCCAAAGAAATGTATACAGAAAAGCTATTATTCTATCACACTCGGTGGCACAAAATTCGAACTGCGGTAAAGTGGTGGATTACTGTAATACAAATTAAGATATAGAGATAACAGGAGGACTCACTTGTGAAAACGAATCCACACAGAAAACAGAGTTTTACTTCATGTAGAATAGGATGAGTATCTTTGAGATGACAATCAAAGCTCTGGGTTTTAATATATGTTTTTATCATTTGCAATCTGTAAGAAATTGAATCTAAACCCTCTTTCCTTTGCATTTAAAGTGCTCTGTCTATCGACTTTACAAGAATGCGTATCTTGAAAAAGACCAACCTGCGAGTAAGACGTAGGGGCTCCCGAAAGAGCAATTGGCTGTGGTATTACAGAGAAACCGATGGCTGGCGTGAGTTCGGAAAGAAGGTAAGCTGTACCAACGTCAAAACTTCCTCAGCATGGAAATGTATGTATGTGCATGCTCAATGTACAGTATGTGCACTCCATAGATAAATAAAAGGTAAAAGAGTTAATAATAATGAAATAATGGCATATTTGAATATTCACTAGCAAAAGAGCACATTTTCTTTTGCATAGTCTCCCTGCTGTATACACTACAAAATACATGGTGATAAAGTCTGCAATTTAGGCATGCAGTAAAATAAAGCATAAATTGTTGCAATTGTACAATGCAACAATTGTAATTGTTTCTTTCTAAAACCTTAAATGTTGAACTCATTGAACTTAATGCTTTGAGGAAACTAAATACTACAGTCACATGTTGTTCAATAGATTTCTTAGCGAAAATGGGATTGCTGCCATGTTTTAAACAAATCATAAGAAATCAGGGAAGAATTAAACCCTGTGTCTCTCCAGCAGAGAAGAACATTGTTACGTTTTTACAGTTTCATATATGTATACTGTAGTGTATGTGGTTATTAAAACATTATATTTCAATTGAAAGAAGGCTTAAAAAAGCATTACAAGAAGGCCATGTGGAAATCTATAGAACTCACCTTTTAATTACCATCTCAAGAAAATGGAATGGAATGTTAATATGTCTGAATGCATTTGCAGGACGCACAGGGGAACTCCAGTCCAGTGAATAGCTCCATGCTGGAAAGTGAGTTCAAGAAGAACTCATGTGGCACTCTGCAATTCATTATTGACTCCAGCAACTACGAGATAAGATTTAAAGGTGTGTGACTTTCACCAAAACGAATGTAAAATGAGAGAAATGCAGAGGCTCTTGATATCATTTGACTTCATTTGGTTTGTGTGTGTTTTTGGCCAGACATGTGCCAGAAAAACTTGTCCACAGGCCACAAAAGGAAGATCAGAAGACGTCCAAAATTTGATTCTCCTCAGGCTGAAGGGTAAAGTTGTAATTGCTGACACAATTTCCTTTCAATACATAAACAATGCAAAGTCTATAACAGCCCCAGTGCCATTTATTTTAAACTGCTCAGGTTTTTATCTTTAGCTTCTGATAGCTTAGATATAGAGAGTTACAGAGAGACAGATTGATCCTAATACTCTACAGTGTTACTCTACAGCAGACATGGGCAAACTACGGCCCGCGGGCCACACACGGCCCGTTGGGTTTATTAAACTGGCCCGCCGAACGTGACCAAATTCTATTAAAATAGGTACGGGTAAACATTGTTCAATTTACCTTTCCCCTGTAATGCCTACGTTTCCCCTAAAGATGTCAATTGACAGCTCAATTGACGTTGTTCGAGTGCAATACTCTCTTCTTCTCTTAAAAGAGCTTCAAACTGATACTCTATAAAAACTGCGACAGTTTCTGACAAACACCTCGGATCTATCCTGAGAATTGCCACAACAAAACTTACTCCAGACTTTGATGAACTGGCAAAATAAGGGGTTCAACAATACTGTTGCTACTGAAACTGAACTTGAGTTTTTCTGCTGTGTTTATTGATGCACTGGCAAAAAAAAAGATAAACAAATTGTTGATCTTTTGGCATTTGATGAAACTGAATTTGCCAAATCTCTAATGTTATATATATATATATATATATATAAGTCAAATATCATACTTTTTTCCCAACTATATTTTGCGAAATCAGTCGTTTCTTTTTATTTATGAGCGGATAAAAACATAACTGGTCTGCAAGGGTCTACTTAACTGCAAGGGTTGTAAATAAAAAGCTAAATTTGCAAATATTATAATAATAATATAATAAACAGAAAAGCAGCCTTGTTGTCCGATTACTAAAGAAACCCGATAGTCAAGACATTGCCTCAGCAGCACTGTTTCACCTCGGCTATGACCTTTATAAAAGTGTATAGGTCATTTCAAGATTGAACACAGGAAAGAATTAAGCAACTAAAGTTAAAGCAGCTATTTGAAGCTAAAAGTCCCAATATTCAGAGCTGTTCTTCAGCATAGTTAGGTATGATAGGTATGATAGCCATGATCAACCATGACTGTTCGCATGAATCAACTCAGGCCAATTAAACCTGGTCTAAAAATGACATTTACCTCATTCCTGTAATAACTCAAACTCGTCTGGCTGCTTATCTGTCGTGATGTCTCAACAGAGTGAATACAGTGACAAATAAGTTAAAGTCCATGTTGACTTCATCTAAGAAGGCTCCTCTGTGGCAGTTCAGTGGGAGACGTGGAAACTGGCATAACTTCAGTTCTCAAGTAAGCTTTCTTTTTACCCATTCAGAAAAATGCTACAATTCAAGGGTTTATTTTCATATGTACAGTAAACAGTCTTCCACACCATACAATGAAATTCTTACTCTGTGAATACTGTAAGCAGCATATGGCATCTATTAAGGACTTAAGCAAACAGACAAAAGACAATATATGATTTGCAAATGCATAAAGTTATTGTAGTGCAAATGCAAGAAACAGAAGTGTGTTCATGTATAACATTTGCATTTATGGCATTAGGCAGTTGCCCTTATCCACAGTGACTTACATTTATCTCATTCATGCAGCTAAGGGGTTTTTGGCCTTGAATCAAGTGCCCAGTAGTGGCAGCTTGGTCTGGCTGGGATTTTAACTCACGACTTTCAGATCCAAAGCCAAATGCCTTAACCGCTTTACTTTACCGTCTCACTTGTGTGTATAAAGTGTGCAGTGTGCAATGTAGGTCTTTTAGAAATTCCCATTATAAAGGGGTGTAGGGTCTCTGCAAGATATGCAAAGGTAGACTGTAGTCATTGGTGATATTTGCATTTTGGGTGTGTAGCAAGGAAGGGCTTATTAGATCCATCTCAAGGTCTGTCTGCAGTGATAGGAAGAGAGGCAGTAGATACTGTAGGTGTCGTTCACAAGCCTGATGGTCTGTGGGTAAAAACTGTTTTCAACTTCGATGTTCTTGCTTCAACACTTCTGTAGCATCAGCCTGTTGGTAGGAATGAGAAAAGACAATGTTTGTGGTGACTATTGTCTTTGATTATGTTGATTGCTTCCCTAATAATCCTGGCTTTGTGGAGGCTTTAAACATTTATTATTTAGAAAGCGACCAATAATTTATAGGTAGATTGATTTCTAATCGCTAAACTGTCATTGTCTCCGCACCACTGCTGCTACATGAATATGACGTACCACAACATTATAAAGACCGAGGCGTATCCCGAGAGTCACATAGAATATAGATTAACATGGCAGAGGTAGAGCTGCATCTTTCTGGAGACAGAACTGGAAAAGAGCATCTGGTTTTATAAATTTTTTTTGCAGTAAAAAGGTGTGTTTGTGAAAAGGCCATGTGGTTGAAGTCAGAAGACACTTATGATTTGCTGTCTGTCTGAACCTAAGAAATAAAAGTTAACTATTACTACCATTTTGAATTGCCTAGCATCATGTTTTTTCCATTACATTGTATTGCAGTGAATCCCATTGTGTTGAATGAAATCGGATTTGGATCACACTGCATCGTAATGGGGGGAATTGTATCACAATTTATAGGTAGCTGCTTTATATTAGAGATGCGAATTGCATCTGCCTCAGTTGCACATCCATAATGTACACAGAGTAGCAGTTTCCTCAGAGGCATTTATCTTCACAGAGGTGATGATCATTCCAGTGAGCATTTGAGAAAGTTAGAAGGCCAGAATGTCTTAGCCAATTCTTATGAGTGCCATTTCTCTTTAAATGTTGAGTCTTCCTAAATGTTTTCGCTTGCATCTGTGTCCTTTCTCTCTCTCTCTCTCTCTCTCTCTCTCTCTCTCTCTCTCTCTCTCTCTTTTAGGGCTCTTGTTCAGTATCAAGTGAAGACATTGAGCAAGAGTTCCAGCGCAATCATCAGGGCTCCATGAGCTTTAATGTAAATGGAGACCAGTTCATCCTGGACTTCTCACGTATGAAACTAATCTCTTATTCATACTCTTCATGAGTTGATGTTTAGGGTTTTCTTAGATTCTGTAGAGGCAATCAGAATTCTTTAGTTATCGTCAGAATTAGTTTTAATTATTTGTGTAATAGTGATAGTACTTTACAGAATGTGCTGCTGCAATATATTTGTATATATATATATATATATATATATATATATATATATATATATATATATTTTTTTTTTTTTTTTTTTTTTTTGGCTGTCATGAAATCTGTGATTTTATTGCTGCAGTCCATCATAGACAGCATGTTTTACAATATATTCCACATATGATTTAACTAGATGATGCTTCTGGTCTCATTTGGTCCTAAGTAAGCAGTTTGTAGTTGGTTCTGTATTTGTTTGGATTGTAATGGAAACTTCTGTTCTTCTGTTCACACTTTAATTTGCGATCGTGATGTCCTTTTTAAGCCAAAGGAAGCTTCTTTTTAATAAGGTTGGCGTTAATTTGGGTTGGACGATGTTTGCTGACTTTGGGCTTTTTCTTTTCTAAACAGAGATGATCCAAACCAACGTGAAAACAAAAGCCACTCGCAATATCCGACGTGTGAAGCAGTGATGCTACTCTTACAGCAGGCTTCAGACATTTGCAGAGGATAAAGTAGTGGTAATGCGATCTGAATAGTACATGTGCTGATGGTGATGGTTAACCCTTATTTAAATTGTAACACCATTTTACATACTGCCTTTTGGATATTCCATATCCTTTAAATGTGTGTGAGTGTAAAACACAAACAAGCCTGTTTACATCAAATATATTAGAATATTATGTTTACCACATGATTATTGTGACTGGGTAATACTTATGAATTGATGATTTAATGGGTGCCTAGATTTCCTGTGGGATAATATGCCTATTGTTTTTATGGCAAATCATCAAAACCGATATAAAGTGATAACGACTCTAAGTATTACAGTTTTCTTTCATTATATTCTTTAAGTTTTCCCTAAATATATAAATCGCATTGGAAAAAAACCTGTGCTTATTGTGTTTGTGCTTCATTACTGAGGACTTATGTATTTACACTGATGACCAAATGCCCAAATGTACTTCACTTTATTTGATCCACATACAACAGTGGTGCAGTGGAACCTCCCTGTCACACTGTCTCATGGCAGTTTATTCAGTTCAATTCAATTCAATTCAGTTTTATTTCTAAAGCGCTTTTAGCAGTGGACATTGTCTTAAAGCAGTTTTACAGAATGTAAGAATTAAAAAACATAGTATGAGGAAGAAACCTTGAGAGGATCCAGACTCAAAAGTGAAACCCATCCCCATTTGAGTGGCACTAAGACTGTTGTCAAGATTCAGAAGTTCTTTACAGAGGCAGAGTCAGGGATACTCGTTAGCGATATGGAAATACAAATACAGAGAGGTTCTTGGAAAAAAGTGATCTTCATAGCCAAAGTCTACTCCAAAGCTCAGATATATGAAAGGATTGGAGGTAAAAAGTCTAATAATGTCTGATCCAGTCTATCTCTCTTCGTTCCTATGCATGATTGTCGGAGGGTCAGTTACAGTGACATAACAGTGCAGAACCAAAAACTCAAGCCTCCTAAGAAAACACTCCTTCTCCATCTGTTAATACTTCATCTGCAATTCTATTGTGGCACATACTCTTCTTGCAATAAAAATTAAAAGATACAGTGCACCTTTGGGTAAAATCAAGTTGTACCTCCCTGCTGTGCGAGTCTCCAGTGCCAGGCAGCACACACTGATGGTGGATAATGAGATTTTATTGTCCATACTGCAAAGTATTCACCAAACACAACAAATGGAACAAATGTCCCACTGAACCAGGCCACAGCATGCAGATCTAATTCTGAGGTGGCTACAACTCACATTGCAAGAGGGTGTTCTCAGAAAAATACTCACCATAATAATTTTACAAAATTAAAGAATGTCTAATTTATCACATCATACATTTCTTCAGATTTTATGACATACTACATCATCTATACACGTGCTAGTGGCTAGTGGCTAAATGCTAGCCAGAGACAGCAAGGCATTAATGATATAAAATTACATAACAGTACAAAATGGCACAAGTTTAATGCTTTACAATCTTGAGTCTGCTAAGAATTTAGTAACCATTCCAAATACGATAAATGAATGAATGCTCAGCTAAAGCCAGCCAAAACAGATCATGCTAATGATATTTTGAATGTATGGTATAACTGTGGGAAAGGATGTCTGTGGGGAAGATATATTTACATTTGTTTTTAAAAAACGACAACACGTACAAATTTAGATATTGAACATTATTTTAAATTAGAAATGACATTTGTTTTAAGCTAAGCATGAACTTCAGTAATGATGTAGCTCAAAGACTGTACTTTATACGTTTGAGGAATTGGGTCCACAAGATGGCGCAGTAAAACAATTTACATTATACAGAGTTATATTTTATATATTATATTTTATTAAGGAAGGTTCCCTGGTGGTCTGGTGGTTAGGATAAGGAAAAGTAATACAAAAAAATCCAAGTATTATGATTAAGAACTGAAGCAATGCGTCATGATATCGGTTCATTCTTTTAAACCCTGTACTCATACACTCTTCAGTAATCATGCTTCATAATAATAAATAATGTGCTTATTAATGTTTATGAGATTTTTAACTAAATGAGCCCCACGTTAGATAAGCACGAGTCTTTGAAACATGTTATATCTAATATACAAGATAATAAACTCGTTAATTCTGTTTTTTGACATTCCTGTCCACTAAACACTTACAATGAAATGAAACTGAAAATAGAAATTTCTCTTCATAACATGGCTTCAAACTATGAAGACACAACAGGCAAGTCTAACAAATATATATTTTTTTTTTTCGAGAAAATGTATTAAATTGTCTCTCGTGGTGAAAAAGAAATGACATTATGACATTTGTAACACGTTTTTGATATTATGCTAAAATTCAGAAGTTGTAGAAAACCTCAGTTTTTCCAGTTGCTGTTTTCCAGCTGGGTGATGTTTCTCATGCAATAAACCAAATGAAAGGCAATATAATAATAATAATAATAATAATAATAATAATAATAATACATACATACATACATACATACATACATACATACATACATACATAAATGCAAAGCAACTATCAGCAGCAGCATACAGTAACTAATCAGAACCTCAAATTTAAACAAAATATTCAAGGAAAATATGTTTTTCTATTAATCTAGAAATTAAAAGGAGTTTCTGTAAAGGTCTGGTCATGTGTCTTCCTGGTACACACACCAGAATAAAGTACAGATGTGTGCTCAGAGATTTGTTAAATGTAGTGGGTGAAAGAGAAATGAAAACGAAAGCCAACTAAAACCTCAGGAAGTATCACATATCTACTGTCTTTTCCCATTAAAGTGTGTTTGTGTAGACCTGCATTAAAGAGGGTGTGTTTATGAAGTGCTACAACGTAGTATTTAGTTCATTTTATCTTTAAAACTGACAACTGACTAAACCGGTTTCAGATTGGGTTCAGTCGGTTGTGTGTATTTTAGCGTGTACACTCAGAGAGACGGATCTGGTAAGTTGTTACTTATTTGTTATGAATTTAGACAAAAAATGCAATGTTTTTAATTATCTGTTGTTATGATTAAGGTTAAAAATTGGGGAAAGTGGGGTTGGATGAATTTCAATCTGTGCTGTATATTCATGGCATCTCATAAATTAATAAAACAAGAGCCTGAAAAAGAACTAGCATCAAATACAAGCTAAGCATATCAGCATTTGCACACATTAATGTGTGTATATAATATATATATATATATATATATATATATATATATATATATATATATATATATATATATATATATATATATAAAATCTTTTTCTTCTCTATGTTTCCATTTCTGTCCATAATAAGATTTTTGTGCAACAGATGTTTAGTTTGAACAGAGAAATCTGAACTAAAATATACTGTGTTGCAGTCATGTGACCCATTCAACTACTTTTACATTAAAATTGACATTTATAGAATTTTTGCCAGACACACAAATCTTTTTCACCTCAAAACTAACAACTATATAGTTTTGAGTTACTCATAACAACGCCACCAAATCTTTTAAAATCAAACTGTCAATAAATCAATGTATGTTTATTTACTTAGATCTCTTCCTGAACATTCAACATTCAAGTCAATTTAGTTTCAGTTTTATTTGTAGAGCGTTTTTAACAAGGGTATTGTCACAAATTAACTTTGCATCGTCACAAATTAGTGTTACATTACACAGCATTACAGAGATAAAATGGTTATAAAATATATGTTAGTGCCTATAAGTTTATCTGTAATGAGCGAGACAGTGGTGACATCTAGAGATTTTATTTAAAAGAAGCCTTGAGAGGAACCTGATTTAAAGGGAACCCATCCTCATCTGGGTGGCACAGAATGTTTATTCATTACTTTTCCATCATTGTTGAGGTGTAGTGATCAGTGATGGGTCTTTAAATACAGAACTGTTTAGTCCAAAGAGATGAAATAAAAAAAAAATCTAAACAACTGACTTACATTTGTATATGTGCACAGTATGGGGTGTAAGCATTTTTAGATGATTCTTTGGAACATAAAATAGCGGTGTAGATAAAGAGCTTTTCAAATAAAAAACTGGGACATTTTTAGCCTTTTTTGGCATCCTAGGTGAGATTCCTTTTGTAACCTCCCCACCATACAAATCATCAGCAACTTAAAAAAAATAAAAAATAAAAATCAATGCAAAATTGCCCAAATATAAGTATGTAAAGTTATACTGTATATTAAACTTTAGCAGAAAAACAGGTAAATAATTTAAATGGGCACGGGTGGCAATTGTTTTTTTGTTAAAAAAACAATTGCACTATAACCAAATAGGAATGGGTGGGGCTGTAATGATCTGCAGCATTATGCTGAATTGACAATATTAAAAACCCCTAAATTATTGCATGCCTTTATAATAACTTTTAATTATGAAAAATTTAAAGTGTACTTACCTGCTGCCAATGAACCTAATTAGTTGATAAATGTTCCTCCAGCTGTTTCATGTGTTGCAGCCATTAAATTGAGAATTGAACATTTTAAATGTAATTCTTAAATTTGTCAATTTCTTCATTAAATATTTGACTGTTGAATGTTTTTCTGTGTTCTATGGTAACCAAAATTTGACTTTGATGACTGAGATTTACTAATTATCAGATTCTGTCTTTTTTTACATGTTACTGTGTCCCAGACTTTAAGCATCCGTTTTTTTTGTTAGTTTGTTTGTTTTAGAGTTAAAAAGCTGTAACCATATGCAAGTGTCAAGACTTATCAAGACCAAGCAGACTGTCATTTGTATAATTTCATGTGTCTAACCGATATCACGTCTCTCTTCTTCTTATTGTAGCCATGGCCAATGGTGAATGGTTTTACTCGAACAACTTCAACAGCATGTTTATCAGCATGTCAGCACCTGAGACACCACTGAGCCTAAGAGGTGATTTGAAACAAATACAAATCTAAATATTTAAGGTCACTAAGTAACTAACCAATGTGTGTGTGAGACTGAATGAATTTTTTATTTTTATTTACTAATTTACAGCAAAACATTATGAGTGGAACCTGTTTGATGGCAAAAGATGGTTGGAGATAAATAACGATTTTATAATCGAGTGTAACTACTGCCAGCCTGGAACAAAAGGGATCACCATTGACACACACTTAGGGTGATTTTCTGTTAGCTTTATTTTTGCATTGCTATATTGAGTGAATTTTCTGATTAACTTTTTTTCTCATTTTTCACAGGTCTCTTTACATTGACTTTGATGCCATGACATTAATAGGGCCTTATGCCAACCTTGCTGTACGCCGACTATCGACTATGTCTCATGACCAGAGAGAAGACATGGGCTGGTTTTACAGAGACAACGGTTTCTGGTGTGAATATGGGGAGCAGGTGAGGCTGAAGAGCTATATATATATATATATATATATATATATATATATATATATATATATATATATATATATATATACAGTACAGACCAAAAGTTTGGACACACCTTCTCATTCAAAGAGTTTTCTTTATTTTCATGACTATGAAAATTGTAGATTCACACTGAAGGCATAAAAACTATGAATTAACACATGTGGAATTATATACATAACAAAAAAGTGTGAAACAACTGAAAATATGTCATATTGTAGGTTCTTCAATGTAGCCACCTTTTGCTTTGATTACTGCTTTGCACACTCTTGGCATTCTCTTGATGAGCTTCAAGAGGTAGTCACCTGAAATGGTTTTCACTTCACAGGTGTACCCTGTCGGGTTTAATAAGTGTGATTTCTTGCCTTATAAATGGGGTTGGGACCATCAGTTGTGTTGTGCAGAAGTCAGGTGGATACACAGCTGATAGACCTATTGAATAGACTGTTAGAATTTGTAAAACCATCAAGCGCTACAAAGAAACTGGCTCACATGCGGGCCGCCCTAGGAAAGGAAGACCAAGAGTCAACTCTGCTGCGGAAGATAAGTTCGTCCGAGTCACCAGCCTCAGAAATCGCAGGTTAACAGCAGCTCAGATTAGAGACCAGGTCAATGGCACACAGAGTTCTAGCAGCAGACACATCTCTACAACAACTGTTAAGAGGAGACTGTGTGAATCAGGCCTTCATGGTAGAATATCTGCTAGGAAACCACTGCTAAAGAAAGGCAACAAGCAGAAGAGACTTGTTTGGGCTAAAGAATAGGACACAAGGAATAGACATTAGACCAGTGGAAATCTGTGCTTTGGTCTGATGAGTCCAAATTTGAGATCTTTGGTTCCAACCACCGTGTCTTTGTGCGACGCAGAAAAGGTGAACGGATGGACTCTACATGCCTGGTTCCCACCGTGAAGCATGGAGGAGGAGGTGTGATGGTGTGGGGGTGCTTTGCTGGTGACTTTGCTGTTGGGGATTTATTCAAAATTGAAGGCATACTGAACCAGCATGGCTACCACAGCATCTTGCAGCGGCATGCTATTCCATCCGGTTTGCGTTTAGTTGGACCATCATTTATTTTTCAACAGGACAATGACCCCAAACACACCTCCAGGCTGTTTAAGGGCTATTTGACCAAGAAGGAGAGTGATGGGGTGCTGCGCCAGATGACCTGGCCTCCACAGTCACCGGACCTGAACCCAATCGAGATGATTTAGGGGTGAGCTGGACCGCAGAGTGAAGGCAAAAGGGCCAACAAGTGCTAAGCATCTCTGGGAACTCCTTCAAGACTGTTGGAGGACCATTTCAGGTGACTACCTCTTGAAGCTCATCAAGAGAATGCCAAGAATGTGCAAAGCAGTAATCAAAGCAAAAGGTGGCTACTTTGAAGAACCTACAGTATGACATATTTTCAGTTGTTTCACACTTTTTTGTTATGTATATAATTCCACATGTGTTCATTCATAGTTTTGATGCCTTCAGTGTGAATCTACAATTTTCATAGTCATGAAAATAAAGAAAACTCTTTGAATGAGAAGGTGTGTCCAAACTTTTGGTCTGTACTGTATATATATATATATATATATATATATATATATATATATATATATATATACACTTGTAATCTCACACAGGGATCGAGTTGCAGCACATCGTCGGTCAGCAGTCAGGACTTGGAGCTACAGTATAACTACAACCCCAAAGGCTCCTACCAGTTTACAGCAGGAAAAACATTGTACATTTTGAATTTCTCTGGTAAAAAAAAAATTCCTGATAAACTAAGATGAATGCTTTTGGGTTCTTTGCACATCCAAAATGCATATTAAAATAATCACCTTTTTCCGTTCTTACAGACATGATGCAAACGAACCTGTCCACTCACAAACAGAGGAAAGTGCGGCGCAGGCCAAAGTTTATCTCCACAGTCTACATAAACAACAGGTGCTACATTTATAACTGTGATAAAAATGCAAATGTTTATAATGTTATGGAATGAAATTGTAAAACTTCATATCTGTGTGCAGTCTGAACACTTTGGAACCATCAACCTCCAGCATAAATACATTTCCATCAGCCACACAGACTGTAAATCCACCCACTGCGGTTACCTGGCAGTTTATGGATGAGGAAGGCATCTGGAAAGACTATCAGAAACCAGTTAGTGATTCTCCTCCTAGCTAGATGCACAGCTTTCACATGCAGCAGTATCTTTAGTGTATCTTTAGTGAAGGGTGCATCTAAGTTTTTCATAGGAATGTGTGTGTGTGTGTGTGTGTGTGTGTGTGTGTGTGTGTGTGTGTGTGTGTGTGTGTGTGTTTTTTAAGAATTCCTCTCTGGACAGTATGGATATAGAGAGACAGTATCAGAGCAGTCCACATGGCCAGCTTGATTTCAGCGCTGGGTGGTACAGTTACACGCTCTCTTTCGATGGTAAGTCGAACTCCTTCTTCTACTAATAATTTACTCACAGTTTTTCAGCGTTCGATGTGGTATGTTGTTGTTTCTTTTCCATTGCAGGAATGTACCAAATCAATAAGACTTATAAGACAACTAGAGCAGTTCGGAGAATCGTTGCTAACGAGAGCAAAAGCAGGTAGGGTTCTATCATGAATTAACACATTTTATACTGTGCTGATGTTAAAATGATGCAAAGCTGCAACATTACACATTTTGTTATACTCCAGGATCTGGTTATGATGTAAAACTGTGTTGATCAGATTGTTTTTATTGACAATCGACTCCTCCCACCACAGCACTCTGTGCCAAGTTATCTGGCAGTTTAAAGATATGGACAGCTGCTGGAAAGACTTCATTAAAGTAAGTAAGAATATATATATATATATATATATATATATATATATATATATATATATATATATATATATATATATAGTGCCCAGAATAATAGAGTAATAGAGTAATAGAATAATAGAGTAGATCCATCTTCTTCTTCTTCTTCTTTCGGCTGCTCCCATTAGGGGTCGCCACAGCGGATCATCCGTCTCCATACCACCCTGTCCTCTACATCTGCCTCTTTTACACCAACTACCTGCATGTCTTCCCTCACCACATCCATGAACCTCCTTCTTGGCCTTCCTCTTTTCCTCCTACCTGGTGGCTCCATCCTCAGCATTCTTCTACCAATATAATTCATGTCCCTCCTCTGCACATGTCCAAACCATCTCAATCTCGCCTCCCTTACCTTGTCAACAAAACATCCTACATGCGCTGTCCCTCTAATAAACTCATTTCTAATCTTATCCATCGTCGTCACTCCCAACGAAAACCTCAACATCTTCAGCTCTGCTACCTCCAGCTCCACCTCCTGTCTTTTACTCAATGCCACTGTCTCTAATCCATACAACATCGCAGGTCTCACCACAGTCCTATAAACTTTCCCTTTCATTTTTGCAGATACCCTACTATTACAAATCACTCCTGTCACTCTTCTCCACCCACTCCACCCTGCCTGCACTCTTCATTACTTTGCACTGTTGACCCCAGGTACCTGAATTCCTCCACCTTCTGAAGCTCTTCTCCTGCAACCGCACCACTCCACTGCCCTCCCTCTCATTCACACACATGTATTCTGTCTTACTCCTACTGAGTTTCATTCCCCTTCTCTCCAGCGCATATCTCCAGCTCTCCAGGCTCTTCTCAACCTGCTCCCTACTCTCACAACAAATCACAATATCATCCGCAAACATCATAGTCCAGGGAGACTCCTGTCTGACCTCGTCCGTCAACCTGTCCATCACCACTGCAAACAGAAAAGGGCTCAGGGCCGATCCTTGATGCAGTCCAACCTTCACCCTAAACCAGTCTGTCATACCTACTGCACACTTCACTGCTGTCACACTGTCCTCATACATGTCCTGCACCACCCTCACATACTTCTCTGACACACCTGACTTCCTCATACAATACCACAACTCCTCTCTTGGCACCCTATCGTAGGCTTTCTCTAAATCCACAAATACACAATGCAATTCCTTCTGTCCTTCTCTATACTTCTTCATCAACATTCTCAAAGCAAATAAGGCATCTGTGGTGCTCTTCCTCGGCATGAAACCATACTGTTGCTCACAGATGGTCACCTCTTCTCTCAACCTGGCTTCCACTACTCTTTCCCATAACTTCATGGTGTGACTGATCAACTTAATTCCCCTGTAGTTACTGCAGGTCTGCACATCTCCTTTATGCTTAAATAGAGTAGATCCATATCTCTATTCATTTACTACATTCTATTGGATCCTATACAATTAGACATTTGTGCGAATCTGATTGATTAGTTTTCAATTTGATTAGTTAGTACCAAAGGCAAAATAAAAGCTACTATTACAAAATAATTTAAGATCATTGTGCAAAAATTAGTACAGGAGGAAACATTAAATAAAATTGCAAGTAAACAGAAATTCACCAGCAGATGAGTCTTACTTGATCATCACACAGGTGGCCACATGAGAATTGCTAATCAAGAGTGGCATTTAAGAGAGAAAATGTACCTCCCTATAATGCCCTGTAGTTTATTAGAAAAATTAGTAAAAAATTGAAAAAGATGGACTTGGAACAGAAGTTCGCTGAAACCTCCAAGCAGTCCATGCAAGTTAACACCTCGTCAAGAGTGTTTTGTGATGAAAGAACTTAGAACTCGAAGAAAACTCATGCTGTGAATGGCGAAGAGTTTCGGGACTCTATATTTTGGAGTCATGAGGCAAAGATTAATGTTTTTTGACTCTGATGGGTTCCAAACTGTATGGTGTCGCACGAGTGAGGAGTACAATGAAAAATGCTTGGTAACAACACTACAGCATGTTGGTGGCAGTGTTCTTGTGTGGGGTTGCATGAGTGCTGCAGGTGTCAGGGAGTTGCATTTCATAGATAGCATCAAGAATTCACAGATGTACTGTGCCCACTCTGTGCCCTAGGTTGCCACACACTTTTTCAACATAAAAATGATCCCAAGCATCTAAGGTCACTGTTTAATTTCTTAAATTACTCTAAAATATATCTAATTTCATTTCTATAGTATTGTCTATTTGGAAGATATTCTAAAATGGCTAAAATGTGAGGGGTGTACTTATTTTGTGAAATATATATACGGATCCAAGGGAGAAAAAAAAGTAATGGAATGACTCTCCCTCACACTCCTGGCTGGTTCCTTCTTGTAGAATAGGGGAGAGCTGGCTGCTGGAGATTATTTGCAAAATCGACTAGCACTTCATCTCAAGTAAAAAAAAAAATTAATTAAAAAAGTGTGTGTGTGTGTGTGTGTGTGTGTGTGTAGGGCACAGGAAGAGGGAAATGTACTATCTCAAGTCAGCAGATTGAGATGCAGTACCAGCAGAACAGGGCAGGAACTATAAGATTCAGCTCGGATAAGTTCAACTACCAAATCAACTTCTCAGGTAAACACACACACACACACACACACACACACACACACACACACACACGCACACAATATCGTAATACCTTCTATTCATTATTAGTGCAGCTACTTAGCTACTATTAATTTTTTGCTGAAATATTAAAAGAACACACACACACACACACACACACACACACACACACACACACACACACACATACATACACACTTAGACACAGTATTCTGACAAGTAACGACTTCTTGTTCTTTGCAGACATGACCCAGACAAACCTATCCACTCTTACGAGGAGGGCGGTTCGCCGCGTCTAGCTTTAAAGGACCAGATTCCTAGCTTTTCTCCGTATTTATTTATTTATTTCTAAAAACTTTAGCATTTATATCATCACCCTAGCTGTCGTTCTGTATCTCTTGAGTTGTGTGACTATTGGATTGAGTTTCTATAAAAGTATACTGTATATTTCTAGTTCAGTTGAGCCAGACATTCTATTTGCACCCACTTTACATATTTTCTTATAAACTTGGTGAAGAATAGAGTCTGCTATTAGTCAAGTTCACTGCCTTTTTTTTCTCATGAACCGAAGTTTTGAAAATGCTTTTGAATGTTTTAAAGAAAACTCTCTGTAATATTCAAATGCCAAAGTTTTACCTGCACTTTAATTAACTTGATTTATACAGTCTTTTTTTATTTTTTTGCAGTGGTCCTTTGGTACAAGATTTATATCAAGTGATATTTTGGACACCATATGGGCATTTTTTGCCTTCACTAACAGATTTCAGACCACTTTATAGCAATTTTGCAATTAAAGCTATTATAGCAATTAAAGCTCAGATGTAATAATTTGTAAAATATGATAAAGGTTTTTCTCTTAAAATTTACTTTTCCTTTCTGTCTTGTTCAGTCCATTTTTATATTTCAAGTCACAAATGGTATTATACTGCTTGTCATGTCTGCTAATGATGTCACTTATACCACTATAGGAATTGTTTTCAGTTACATACCAAAAACAGACTAATGGAGTGTGAAATTCAAAATTTGGGTTAGAGAAATTATGGGCTCTCTTGAACATTGTTTGAACAATCAGATTAGTGGAATTGAATTTATATTTTATGACATTTGACAAGGGCTCTTATCCAGAGCAACTTACATTTATCTGTTATACAGCTGAGGGTTAAGGATTTTGCTTAAGGACCCAGCAGTGGCAACTTGGCAGTGGTGGGATTTGAACTCATGACCTTCTGATCAAAAGTCAAACATCTTATTATCCACTTCTCTTAACGAAAGAGTCTGCACTTTTACAGACTTAACTATAGAACAGCTGGTAAACACCTCTCTAGTTGAACTCTCTTTTCCTCTCTAGGACTTTCTGTTGTAGAAACATAACCAGCCCCATCAAACCAAGAGGAATGGAGTGTCATTAAGTCAGATGTTTCCACAGAATGCTGCATAGCTAAAACAAGTAGAATTTGATCCCTACATGTTAACCGGGAAGCCTCCACTGGAAAGTTTAGTTTTTTTTTTTCATTACATTTGCCTGAAATACTTCAAAGAAAACGCTATTGTAGGAAAATAATGTAAGTTGACGTGGATGGGATTTGACCTTGTTGGGTCGATTGCAAAATGAGTGCATGTGCTGGTTACAGTGACAATTTCAGAAAAATCTAACAAATACTTGATTATTCATTCTTGAGATATCGTGCTAATGAGAATCTTGTCCAGGGGCAATAAAAAAATCCATGTAGAAGCTCAGGTAGAAAGTTGTTCTGGATAAAGGCGTCAACGAAAGTTGGCATGTCATTTGAAGCAGTGTAAATCTGGTGGCTATAAGCAATAATATAAGCAGGTCATTCCACTTCAAACTGCTTCTTCTAGCTTACCTTCTTCCCAAAGTGCATCCTAGTGTCACCTCTTCACCAGGTAAGCATTATACACAGATCAGGCGTAACATTATTACATCATAACAATTATGACTGGTGAAGTGAATAATACTGATTATCTCTTCATCATGGTGCCTGTTAGTCGGTGAGATATATTAGGCAGCATGTGAACACTTTGTCCTCAATGTTGATGTGTTAGAAGCAGAAAAAATGGGTGAGCATAAGGATTTAAATGAGTTTGACAAGGACAAAAATGTGATGTCTAGACGACTGGGTCGGAGCATCTCCAAAACTACAGCTCTTGTGGGCTGTTCCCAGTCTGCATTGTTCAGTATCTATCAAAAGTGGTCCAAGGAAGGAACAGTGGTGAACCGGCGACAGGGTCATGGGAAGGCAAGGCTCTTTTAAGGCACCTGGGGAGCAAAGGCTGTCCCATGTGGTCCAACCCAACAGACAAGCACCTGTAGCACAAATTACTGAAGAAGTTAATGCTGTTAATGCTCCACGGGTTAGGACTGTTTTGGCAGCAAAAAGGGGACCAACAGAATATTACGCAGGTGGTCATAGTGTTATCTCTGATCAGCTGCACACAAGACATAAAAGAAAACGTTACACATCAACAAGACGTACTTCCATTGCTCCTTCATGGTCCACTTCTAATGCTCACATGCCCCTAGGTGCTTTCTGTGTTAAACTGGGATCATCACGGGCACTCTGAACATCTGCAGTTATACAAAACAATCTGTTCAGACACCTTTTGATCAGGTCTAACAATAGCTTTTTCTGCAGCAACAGCTTTGCAGCAGCTAATTTTTTGCCTTTGCTCCACATACACAAAGGTGTTCGCCAATAGTAATTTCAAAGGGTCACTTTTGATAGGTATTTACCAGGAAGACTGAAAATAAGAACTGTGGGGACATGAACTGCCATTTTGAAGACGCTTTGACTCAAATTAATTCAGGTACTCACACTTTTTTCCTGCTTTCAACACATCGACTTTAAAAACTGGGTGTTCGGTTGCTCCCTAATGCTATAGCATTTACTTTATAGGAGCCATTGTAAGAAGATAATTCATTATTCTGTGTACGAGACACTCAGGTCCTCACACGTGCCCATGATGCCCAGATGCTGTCGGTCATCCACTTTATAGGAGCTGTTGTACAAAGATTTATTCAGTGTCAGGACTAAAAAGGACACATCAGCTTCATCATTCACCGTAAACCAAGACACTTTTCATTTTTAACTTTGGGAAAATTCAATACATTAATTCAAGGTTTACGATTTCTGAGAGTCATTATTGATCAGAAAATCACAAGTTCTTGCTGTTTGAAGATCTTTATTTATACCTTCTGTTTATTCTTCAAATCGATTTTTTTTTTTCTGTCCAAAACTATACACTGCCATTAAGAATCTACACAATCAAATCAGTTCAACAAAATGACTGAAAAGCTTCAAAGAGAACGTCGGCATGTGTGTGGGGTGTGTGTGTGTGTGTGTTTGAGAAATATTTACAGATTTTCATCAAACTTCAGACAGTACAATCTCATAACACGATACAAAGTTCACAAAAGTGCCACACTGTACACATATTACATTGGTATAATATAAAGATAGAAGAATAGGCTTTGCTTCTTTTTTTTTTCTTTTCTTTTTTATCATCTTTGATTTAGAGGTCAAATGACTAACAAAGAAACCAGATCAGAGAAATAAACACTGAAAATAGATGAAAGAAAAAAAAAGATTTTTTTAGTTCAAGTTTGTGGACTTCCTTTCAGGCTGAATCTTTAATAACGATGCTTAAATGAAACGTTGGTGTATTCGATCGGTTTGATTCTGTCCTCATACCAAAACCATATGTAATAAAACACACGTTGACTTCAAGCCAATTTACCAAAACCCTTCCAAGACCTTTTATTGCACACCTCTATTCATAAGGCTTCTTTCTTTTTTGTACTCTTGTACTCAGAGGTCCCCTTTATGAAAGTGATCCCAAGTGATAATATATTAAAAAAAAATCTTAACTAATGTCAAATAAATTTCACTTTACTGTACAATTAATTTCTATGATATGTAAATATAATACAGAGTCTCATGATATCTATTTGGTCATGATAAAAAATAAAAGGTTTAGTTGGTCTATGTGTGATTTTTCTTTTCTTTATTTCATTAAGCATCTGAATCGGCTCAGCGTCGATGCTACGGTCACGTGACTCCAGTGAAAATCAGTAACGAGAAACGCGAACACTAAACACAAATCAGTTGCACAAACAGCGGCAGCTGGACGAACGCAAAGCCAGACGCAAAACCCACACCAAGGCTACATTTCACTGAAGGCTTTCGAAGTGGTCAGATTCCAATTTATACCCAGAGAGAAATCTTCCCTGATCGATTTCTAGAACTAAGACATGCGCCGCAACAACCATTTGTTCTGTTCTGCTCGAACTCAAACCATCGCACACTGTTAGTTTATAATAACTCCAGCATTAGGTGTAAAAAAAAAAAAAAAAAAAAAAACCACAAACATTCGCCATCATTCTATTCTAAAAGTAAAAAATACTCACACATCATCCTTTCTCAGGTCCACATTCACACAAGAGGTATCACATTTGCACCAGTGTGTGTGAATGTGGTCCTTTCCTGAACACTACATGCTTAAAATCTGAACAGCTCCTCTGGATCGACATGATTATTGCAAACCAGATTTACTTCTCCAACACGAAATATGGAAAATGTGGTTCGGTAGAATTTACATAACCACTAATGGGAAAAAAATTCTACCAGTGTTACTTTAACAAGAAATTAATCAGTGTTACAGTATGCATCAATCCATTTTACATCCTTTGTTTGATATCAATTAAGGGAATTTCCTTGTTGCATTCATTCGTTTTAGTTCTGATGCAGCAGAATGTATAAAAAAAAAAAAATCAATATGGAATCAAGCATCAGTCAAAATATGATTTTCCAATGTAAGAAATTAAACTGGATTGTTGCATTGCAACATGATTGAAAAAAAAAAAAAACTTCATTATAATACGATTGCTGTTTGATGCACTGGAATTGCTTGAATTGTTCTTATACTATGAATCTGATCAGAAAAACAAAAACAAAAAAAAAACCAAAGAAATGGATCACCAATTGTGTCAACTCTCCTGAAAACTTAGATAAATGCTTGGGCAGGAATTCATGGGGCTGAATTCAGCCTGTTTCAACTCACAGTATAAGAAAGAACACTCAGTGAGTGTAAGCATGGAAACATAAAAACAATGCAAATGTCTGACCTCGTTATACAGAATATGTGACGAAAATAATTTCAGGTTTAAGCAAAAATTACACCAGAAGTTTGTTCGCCGTTTTTTTAATTGCCGGGAAAAAGCTAAATTTGAAACCTACTGTCATTAGATGCTTTCCAGTAACTGTGAGTAACAACATGGGAGTCAGTGGGGACAGCTGCAAAATAATCAGCATTCTTTTTCCATTTGCTTTCTCGATATCTTTTTTAAGAAAAGAGAATCCATAGCCCACTCGTGATTCCAATTTGCTCGTGCTTCTAAAATTCCACCGAGAGGTCGGTGTAAAGTGAGCAAAACGCAAATTCCTGCATTATTTTCCATTCTAGCAAACTGACCAGGAGAAGCACTTCCGTTACCTGCGTCTTCTCCTTATTTGAGGAATATGTGTGTGTGTGTGTGAGTGAAATTTGAGAACGAAAAACCAAAAGAACACATTTATGCCTAATGGGCAGTGTTCAGACAGATAACAGTAAAACAAGTGCAAAGACACTAGTGTGACATGTGACCCTGCTTGGTTAAGGCTGGTGATTAACCTCTGAAATCAACCTCTAAAATCAACCTCTGATTGACTGCAAGGTCCAGCACAATAAAAAAAAAATTAATAATAATAAAAAAAAAAAAAAAAAAAAAGAATGGTATTGATTCCTCTTCTTTAACCTTCCTGTCATAAGGCAAATGGAAACAAGGAGCCTTTTAACCAAAGAGGTCTTTCAGGTCATTATTGACCGACATGCTCTGTTTTAGCATGCCTGTTTTCATGGTGGGAACAGCAGCATTAGGTTGTGAGAAGTTTTGGGGGCTGAAGAAAGGGTTAGCTTGCATTCCAAATCCTCCTTGCACCCCTGTCATTCCCATTGGTACTGCCTGCATGGGTGCAGTCTGAGAGGGTTGGCCTGTACCAAACTGGTTCATCCAGGGAGAGCTGGTGGTGCCTGCAGTTGGTTTGGGGACCATTTGGTTAAGGCTGACTTTGGGCTTGTTAGCTGAAAACAAAGAGTCCAGAGCGGACAAGTCGGGCGGCTTGCCGGACTGATTCTGGTTCTGCGAGTGGGCATTGAAGTTCGGTGTGTTGCTGGTGCCGGCTATGCCTCCGTAAAGGCCGGGTGCTGCAGGGCGCATACCCATGACTCCTGCTTGGAAGCCCATTGGAGAATTAGACCCATTGCTAATGGGGGCCATAGAGGCTGTGGAGGAGAAGCCAGATGAGAGTGCACCAGTCTGCATGGGCGCTGTGCGAGGGCCGGAGGTCAGCGAGAGACTGTTCAGCGAGGTCATGTTGTTCAGGAGACTGCTGGTCAGGTCTTTAGCCTGGGAAAGAACAAAAGCATTGTGTATTCTCTATAATCTGAGGTTCTTATACAACATTTGTTATTTACAAAAACTTCGCAATTCTGTAAAGTTAAAAAAAAAAAAAAAAAAAAAGGGGGTTGCATATATTTAAGCACAAACATCATCATCTGACAAACCTGTCCAGCTGTGGATGTTGTAGTGGGTTTGATGTTCTGTGGGGCCAGAGGCTGCTGATTTCTCAGTTTGGCCGCTTGTTCCTGCTCCTTAGCCAAGCGCTGCTTCTCTTCCAGAGTGAGGGACACCTAAACAAAAAAAATGAATCAAGAATAAAGCACGACAGTGTGGTGAGACTGACCTCGAAAACTATAGTGAATTTTACATCCATTTTGGTAAACAAACACACTTTACCAGCTTTATGTTTCATATTTCAGTCAGCATCGGTAGCAAAATTTCGAGCCTATGGGCACTAGCGATGTGTATCTCCATAACTGAAACCGATGTGATTCACATCTCGATGCATATCCAACGATTCACTCATTTTCATCCACTGATAACACTTTGATGCAATTCTTATGAATTATGCAATTCAATGTGGTATAGGCAGTTTGCTTTTATCTTTTTGGTTCAGACAGACAGCAAATCATACATTTACTTAAGTGCCTTCTGACTAACACATAAAGTGCCCTTTTACTAACAGGTATTTGTAGTGCAATAAAATAAGAAAAAAATGATTAAATAAACCCAGATGTTGTTTTTCTGTTCTGTCTCCAGGAAGATGCAGCTCTACCTCTGCCATGTTAATCTTTATTCTATGTGAAACACCTCGGTCTTCGTAGTGTTCTGATACGTCATATTCACGTAGCAGTTCATATTCAGTTCATATTCACGTAGCAGTTCACATAGCAGGGAGAACAGGCTTAAGAAACAGTTTAAAGAGGAGAAATCAATCTACATATCCAATATTGGTCACAAATTATTGCACGCATTCTAAATAATAAAAAGTATAACACATCGACTAATAATTATCTATAAATAAATACTTTTTTTACCGATGCAAATATGTTACAAACGATGCATCACGATAGAAATGTCAACTTGTATCCGATGCACACTTTTTAATCATTAACTTTTATGTTGAATATTATGTGTATACTTAATTTAAATATTTTAAATAATATATATATATATATATATATATATATATATATATATATATATATATATATATATAAAACTATGTGGATATATATATTTAAATTAAATATACACATAACTGGAAAATATATTTAGATCATAAAGTTTTTTGGTAAGTGTACCATGGGTTCATTTGAGAATGTTCTCAATATTTTCCACATGAAACTGGCCATTATAATCAAAATTAACATTATTAAATTTTATTTAATCAATTTAATTTGTCAATTTAAATGATAACTCAATGTAATCAATATAATAAAGCATATTGCATAATTTGATGTATGCTATTTTAGTTTGATAAAATATTATAAAATACTATTTTATATATAATTTATTTGAGCAGGCATTTTATTTAAAATTGTTCTTCCCCCCTGAAGTACGTAACAATATATATATATATATATATATATATATATATATATATATATATATATATATATATATATATATGTGTGTGTATGTATGTATGTATGTATGTATGTATGCATGTAATTATATATATATATATATATATATATATATATATATATTTAGATAGATAGATAGATTATATATTTAGATAGATAGATAGATAGATAGATAGATAGATAGATAGATAGATAGATAGATAGATAGATAGATAGATAGATAGATAGATAGATAGATAGATAGATAGATAGATAGATAGATAGATAGATAGATAGATAGATAGACACATACACACATGCTGTACTGCACAGACTTACTCTAGAGGGCTGAAAAGGGGCAGTGGAGGACCCGTTCTCTTTGCCGTTTACTCCTGTGCTCGCTGAATTCGCACCGAAGATGTCGTCAATCTGAGAGAAACACAGACAGGTCAGTTCTTTATGGTGCGACATTGCAACAATTCAGATATAAATAACAAGAGCTATACCAGCACTCACATCGCGAACTTGACTGGGTGGACTGGGGTTGCTCTTTGTCTCTTCTGGTGGATTTATTTGGTTGAGGTTAAGGCTTCTATAAATAAGAAAATTGCATTATTCCTAATGAAAATGTTAGATGATGATTAATTGAAAATAGTATGTGTTCCTGTAAATTGAGAGATGAGACAGCAAGTCAGCTCTCTCCCTCTTGCTCTCTCTGTGCAAAATGCTGACTTACGCCTAAGTGGTGCCAAAAAAGGACCTATATATTTCACTAGCAATCTGTCACGCTACACCACGCTGTGCATGTGAGCACCGCTCACTAGTACACAACGCTCAGTGAACTCAGTGTCAACACTCAATGCAGCCTTTTGATTGGTTACTGAAATTGAGGGACATACTCGATAGTGATTTTGCATAACATTAAAACAATTACGATATTATCGCATAATATATATATCGCAAACCCCAAATGTCGTGACATCCCGACCCACATATAAATGTAGAAAGAAAAGCCTACAGAAAAGCTATATAGCAGAAAATTCTCCTCTGTGTATCTGGTGCATCAGCATAAATCTGTTTTATGTTTATCTGTATAAAAATACAAAGAGGATGCACTAATGACGCCAGCCGCACTGTACTAAAAAGCGGCTATACAATATATTATAATGTGTTAAACACCAGGTCAGCAATGGGTCCATAATAACATAAGTTCAAAAACAATGGTCATATAATAAAGTGACAGTATTACAGTATTACTGTGAGATCAGAGTGAGAAGTGGCACCTTTGCTGCTCCTGCATGCTGTGGAGCTGCTCCAGCTTGGTCTTGTGCTCTGCCTCCATTCGACTCAGCATATCTCTAATCACAGCCATGAACGAGTTAAACTGAAACACACAGTGATCTGGATGAATCAAAGGGATACAACAGGTGCAGTGTGTGTGTGTGTTATGTGTGTAGAACTCACTATACTAACTCACTATTGTATGGTACATTGAACAACATTTTAGACAATCAATGGAGTTTATTTATATAACATAATGGTAATGCACTGCAAAAATGACATCAAGTGCAAATATATTTAATGTAATCAGAGTTATCTTATATTTTATAAGGTTGTATATATATATATATATATATATATATATATATATATATATATATATATATATATATATATATGTTCCGGATGAACGCTTTACACGTTTATGTACACTGAACTCATTGCAAACTCATTATCTACATGGAAGATAATTAGTGTAAGGAATACTGAGCCAACATAACAACCATTCCATACATCAACGCCACACAATTCTGTCAGGACTGCGACTAAGTGGGACTTCGCCATGCAAAAAGACAATGACCCGAAGTGTACAGTACATCAAAGCTTTGTAAGCGTTATTTATAGAGCACGTATTCGGCTTGAGTGTTATCTTTCATGGAATGGCCTGCCCACTCACTGCATCTAATTCCTATTGAACTGCTCTGGTATGAACTGGATCACAAGGTCAGAAATAAATCTCCAACTAGCGAGAGTGTATAATGCTGTTATTCATTAGAGGATTTAATTTTTTCAATGAAACAGTAGTGTAACTTCTGTATTTGTTTGGTTAATGTGAATCTTTATACTGTTAAATGAACTAGTTTGTTGCATAGAAACAAAAGGACCATGTATGTGTCCGATGATAAACAAACAAAACAAACAAACAAAAAAACTAGTTTCAAACGTCCCCATTTCATTTACAGTTTTGCAATTTCCTAAAAAAAAAAATGTACCTTTAAAATGGGCTATATTTATTATCTTGTAATAAGAAGTAAATGTGTATATTCACAGTGTTTTATGTGTGTGCGCGCATGTGTGTGCGTGTGTTTACCTGGTTGAGATTAAGGTTGTTGTCGATACTAAGGGAGACCAGATGCGGCAGACTTTTTGCTGCAAGGTGCTCTTTTGGGATGCCGAGCTTCTTATGGGTAAATGTGCACTTATAGATGCCTGTAGTAAAAAAAGAAAAAAAAAAACATTATATAAAATAATAATAAAAAAATGATAATAATGCTAATAATAATAAAAAAAGGAATTGAACAGACACAAACAAGTTCTAACAACTTGCAAATATGTATATAAACTAGGGATGTGCATCTTCAAAACTGAGACCGATGCGATTTGCATCTCACTACATAGACAATATTACGATACATTAAAGACACACATTGTATAAAGCAACTACCAATGCGAAGCGCTACCATTAACCCCATTACTATGCAATGCGATCCGATTTAATTTTACACAATACGATGCAATAGTACAAATATGATGCAATTTAATATGGTACTGATAGTACGCGTTTATTACTTTGGTTCAGACAGACAGCAAATCATCAATTTACTTAAGTGCCTTCTGACTTCTAACGCATGGCCCTTTCACAAACACGCCTTTGTAGTTGAGAAAAAAAAGAAAAGAAGAAAAAAAAAAGTTATTTTCCTGTTCTGTCTTCAGGAAGATGCAGCTCTACCTCTGCCATGTTAATCTGTATTCTATGTGACTCTCAGGACAAGCCTCTGTTTCCGTAGTGTTGTGATGTGACACATTCACGTAGCAGCAGTGGTGCTGAGAGAACGCACTTGAGAAACTGTTTCTAGCGAGAGAAATCAATCTTCATAGAAAATATTGGTCACAAATTATTGCTGACTTTCTAAATAATAAAAGCAAAGCGCATCCACTAATAATAACATATAACTAAATTGTTTTTGACTGATGCAAATATGTTAAAAAAAAAAAAAAAAAAAAAAAAATAATGCATTGTTATACAAATGCCAACTTGCATTTGATGCACACTTTTCTAGAGCGCCGATGCACCGATGCACCGATACAAATCTATGACTCTTACCATTGCTACTATGAACCATTCCAAGCAGCCATGAAATACATTTTCAGCATCGCTTTGGGATACCTCATTATTTTCTGTTGTTTGGTCCTCATTAGTGATGACCCTCACAGCAGCCATTAGTCACAGACTACAATCATCTACATCAGAGTATAAAAAAACTAATTCTCAGTGCATCTGTCTCATAATCAAACCCAATTACCCAGAATGCCCATGAGGACTGCGGGTTCGCGGGAAGGTATCTGCTGTAGGAACGGCAGGATTTCGTCGATGACAAACCACTTATCTAAATACTCCAGTATCTTCCCAAGACACACCAAGGAGTTCACCCTCACCTGCCGAGAGAAGGCCACACAAACGGTTTCAGGAAAGTGAACGTGGAAAAAAAAATGCATGTTTCAAATAAATTTTGTATCCTGCTGAACTCACAGCCAGGGAGGATGTCTGCAAACAAGCCGTTTTGATCCGAGGGATAAGCGCGTTCTTCATGGAAGGATATTCGATCAGGTTGGCAAAGGTGGGGATAATATTTAGGCACAACTCCTGCGAACAAAATCATTTTAAAACGTGGGTTTTGAATATACGTGGCACTGTGATGGATTCCCTTTGCCTACATATTATTTTAGTGCATGGTTACCTGAATTTGAATCGAGGGAGCTTCTAGTGCTCTGTACACCATGGGCAACACGCTGTTTTTGATGTCCTCGGCTGGCGTCTTTGTCAAAAGCAGATCCATTTTTTGTAAGAATATTAGAAGTATCTGAGTGGGGGGAAGATTTATATTAACATTAGAATATCACTTCTACAGTAAGAGCTATTTCACAAGGATGGATTTTATACGGGACGCTCCACATAAATGTATTTATTACAAAATGCGCTGTTACTGGACATCAGTGGACATAATAAAGCTTTCTGTGAGGGGAAGTTTATTTCATATTTGTGGATGTTTCCACGGTAAACCCTTTAGAACTATTTTTCAACGCACGATAAGCTGCAAAAAGTCTGGTGAAGTCTGGCTATATCTGCCATAATATAAATAGAAATTATAGTTACAAAAAAAAAAACTATGGCTCTGGCATAAAAGAAATAAAACAGTCCAAGACTGCGGTTCTAGGAAATTAGAACATTTTGGAATGTAACAGCGCTTTACAAAATCCTTTTTTTGTATATTTATATTGCATATTCCTGACATTTAAGGGAGATGATAACTTACAACTAAAAAACTTTTTTTTTTTTACTTACTTAAGACTACTAAAGTATCAGAATAGCAGAAATAATAATAAAAAAAACACAATGTAGCCAAGGAGAAGGTCCTGTTCTGCATAGTGTATAAATTGCAAAATTTTCTTTCTTTTTTTTTTTTTATTATAAATGAAAAGCAAAACTGATTCTTTTTTTTTAAGCACTATTCAGAACTAATTATTACACACACTTAAAGAAAAAAAAAAACCAAATAAAATAAAATGTTTAGACCTGCCAACCAATGTGCAATTAGTTTTTCACTGAACATGGAATTCACTAATCAGGCATAACATTATGACCACCTGCCAAATATTGTGTTGGTCCCCCCTCTTGATGCTAAAACAGTTAACAGTTAACAGCATTAACTTCTTTAGCAATTTGAGTAACAGGAGCTTGTCTGTTGGATCAGCCCACACGGGTCAGCCTTCGCTCCCCACGTGCCACCCATGACCCTGTCGCGTTTCACCACTGTTCCTTTTTTGGACAATTTTTTATAGAATAGATACTGAGCACTGCAGACCGGGAACAGCCCTTAAGCGCTGCAGTTTTGGAGATGCTCTGACCCAGTCGTCTAGACGTCACAATCCAACCCTCCTCAAATTCGCTCAAGGACTTACTCTTGCCCAATTTTCTGCTAACATCGACTTTGAGGACAAAAGGTTCACTTGCTGCTGAATATATCCCACCCACTAACAGGCACCATGAAGAAGAAATTTCAGTGTTATTCACCGGTCATAATGTCAAAATGTTATGCCTAATAGGTGTAAAGGAAGATTACTAACTACATCATCACCTAATTTTAGAACGAGCTGCTACAACACATACATGAGAGCGAGAGAGAGCGAGAGAGAGAGAGAGAGAGCGAGAGCGAGATGTAAGTGATGAATACTTCATTTTATAATTAATGATGTAACTACTAGAAACTAGAGAAAACACTGAACGATGAAACCAAAATATAGGAATGATCACAACACTCTGATCTTCCAGTTATAAGGACCACTTACCATGTTGCTGGCCTGAGAGCATGAAGGAAGGGGAGGAAAATAAGAAGGTTCAGAAGAAAAATTGAGGACAATCCATTGAGGAAAGAATAGGCTAGTTGTGAGGATGTGTGTGTGTGCGCCTGTGAAAATATCCATTACTATTCGCTAGTGTTCAGGTTTCTGATTTATTTTAATGAATCAGGGAACCCTAAATTCAATGTTTCTCTCAGGGACGAAATATAAAGTACACAGTAGAAATAATATGTTTTTCCTGATTTAATAATTTAAATGTAATAAATATTCGTATAATTCATTTTTTGGCACACACCTTTAGCTGGAATTTACACCGTCCTGAAGGTTCTCACATGCAAGTCTGATTCAGCATTCAAAATTTCATGTTGTTTATTTCATGAACACTTTGCTGGATATTCAAAGGAACAGTAGTTTTTAGCATTGTAGAATTATCTCTACTATTTTACACTATAAAGGTTTGTGGAGGGGAAATCTGGTAAATTTATATTTTCTATGAAACGGCATTCAAAAGTGCATTGAAGTGATAAATTAGGACACTACCCAAGACTTCCATGGTGAGTTCATGATGAGATCAGTGATACCGAAGGAAATGAGGGTTGATACATAAACACTTGTGCAGATGTGCAATGTCCAAAATGAATTTGAAAATTAAATATTATTTAAAGAACCACCAAAAAAATCATACTACACCTAAATTCAGAACTAAACTAAACCACCATTTTTACCTCATCAATATTATCTACCCTTCTTTGCTTTCAACACGTGTGTAAGTGTGCGCATTTGCACCTGAACAGGTTCTTGTTGTTTGAACACTGGGGTAAGGTCAGGCAGGATCAGACGTATGTACTCTTCTTTGGTGCACTCTTCTGCTATGAGCAGCACGTTGGGCAGCACGAACGGCACCATGTCGGGATTCACAAACTCAGATGTGAGGGCTGGAAGGATCCGGTAAACTATAACTCTCTGTAGAAGAGAACAACAAGGTCCGGTCACACAGACGGATACAGTCAGAGTACAGACAAACACCCAATCATAACCCAAGACAAAATATAAAAAAAAAAAAAAAGTGTATTATACATGCAGAGGTCAAATATTTCCTGGCAAATGAACCATTCACTCAGGGAAGTGTGCCGAATTAAAAACTACACTCATTTCCTGCTGAGAAGATGAAGAATTTGGTTTCAGACAGACAGAAAGTACCAGGAAATGAATATTAGATATTATATGGTCACTATTCCTTGCCTTGGGCAGCTTGGGAAGGATTTTCGGGAGACCTTTGTAGAACTGTGACTTCTGTAAATTGTCTCTCTGGAACAAGGAGTCAAAATACTGCAGCGTCACCGCTCCCACATCGTCAAAGAACGGGATCTAAAAAAAAAATAAAAACACACATCATTTCTTAAATCCTGCACACAAAATACTGTCAAAAAATCTTGGGGAGCTTTCATATTTACATATTATTAAAATTTATGTTTAATCTTCCTTGTGCTGTGTGTAAGCTATTAGGCAAAAAATATTATACTTACGATTAATAAAAAATGTTAATAAAAAAAAATCTGTATTAGTTTACATGCATGTCGGTTTATGACCATACGAAATGTAGATATTTATGTTTGTATCTAATACAGTTACCATAAATTCCTGTTAAGTTTTCAACTTTGACGTATTTCCCAAATTCCCCAGACAAAGTTCCCATAGAAAGTTTTCACGAATTTTCTGCCCCTTTGCAACCCTACACAATATTTTACTTGTCTTAAATAATTCGTGGTTAAATTATGCAACTTGGCCTGTCTGATTTCAGCTGCAATGTGACCAATACTCCTGCTTACACTGTTAACGAGCTGAATAAGTTGAACAGCTGCCGAGCGAAAGGGGTTCGACAGCCCGGAACAGGATCTCACCTTCGTCATCTGGTCTGCGTCTGGTCTCACATTGGCTGTGACGCTCAGCAGCATCTTCACGTGCTCTCGCACTTCCTCTGGGATCTTACTCAGCACTCCTGGACTCAGGCGACTCAGCTGGAAGAGACAGAACAGGGCTTGGCTTCAGGTAAATATGATTTTATGAGTTGTGCGCTTGTCGCTTGCACTAGAAATCTCATAGTATAGTCTATTACTATGATGTCTCATAGTAATAGATTTTTATAAAAAAAAATAAAACATCTCGAATTAATGTGTTCATTTTTATACAGAACAGTGAATCATGTACAAACATTTGTATGAATAAGTGGAACAATTCAACCAAATTCACTCGTCATGCAGAGTCTTGATCGAATGAAGATATTTACTAACACTTTAGCCAGGTCTCACCTGGTCTAGTTGCCTGCTGAAACTCTTGAATATATCCATCTTATTGACCTGGAACACCGGCTTGCCCTCACTGAAGACTGCATGCATGACCACACCCAGTGAGTACATGTCAGAGGCAGTCTCACAGCTGACTGACAGGATGTACTCTGGAGCTACGTACTCCGGATTAGGCAGGCAGAGAGGGGGAAGATTAGGGTCCCATTCTTTACATACGTATTTGGGCTACGACACAAGAAAAAACACACAGCAAGTCTTTTTTTTTTTTTTTTTTTTATAGTTTTCTATAAAACAGACAATCCACCTTAAGCACGGTCATATCATACGATATAATAAGATGGAAAAGATCATGCGTAGCAACAACAAAATAGCAAAACAAAGTCTGTGATAAAAATGTCCTCTCTTCAGGACTCTGTTCAAATAATAATACAAATAATAGCTGGGACTAACTTTAATGACTATTTATGAGATCTCAGATAATTTTTATGAAATCTTCACCTACTTTTGGTCACTGGATTAGGGATTGAATGCATTGTTTTGCACTAAAGAAGACTTGTTACTCCACTAAAAGCTGTAGTAAAAAAATTTTCCCTTTACTTGGCAGCCAGTGCTGACATACAAACTGCAAATGAATAAAAATGTAATATTTGCTATTTGATTTTGCTGCTGATATTTTTTTCTTCAGGATATATTAGGCAGCAAGTGAACATTTCGTCCTCAAAGTTGACGTGTTAGAAGCAGGAGAAATGGGCAAGTGTAAGGATTTGAGCAAATTTGAAGAGGGCCAAATAGTGATGGCTAGAGGACTGTTTCAGAGCATCTCCAAATCTGCAGCTCTTGTGGGCTGTTCCTGCTCAGCAGGGGTGAGTATAGGTTAATAAAGTTAGCTCAAATTGCTAAAGAAGTTAATGCTTTTAATTTATACAGATATTATACACAATGTATAATGTGTTAAATACAGATATTATACACAATGTATAATGTGTTAAATACAGATATTATACACAATGTTTCTTACCTCTGCGTCAGACGGGTTGCTGGAAGAGATGCTGAAGTCGAAGCCCATGATTTTCCACGCTCCACTCTTATTCAGGATGATGTTCTCTGTACACAGGTTACCGTGCACCATCTTCACCCCATTGTGCAGGAAGGACAAGCCCTCCGATATCTGGGCACAAAAATTTTTTTACGTATACCTATATGTATATATGTATCTATGTATCAGTTGATCAATTGGTTATCGACAAGTACAATCAAACCTAATTTTACCAAATCTGTAAAATCCACTGTCGGTCGACTTTTAATCTGAACCAGAAGCCAGGCTTTTTCCAACCAACCAAACAATTTTTTTTTATTATGATTTACAAATCTTCCATCATTTGCCAAAAAACAGACTTCACTTGTGCCTTAATAAGGATAAAAAAAATAATATAGAATTCTAGAAAATGCGGATTGCCTCTGGCACTGTTGTCTCACCTGTAGTAAGCCATACTTTGTCTCTACGTCGAAAAGTTTGTGCTCTTTGATATCTGTAGGAACAGGACTGGGCAGATTGTCCCACTGACCCAGTACATTAGCCAAGCTTGCAAACACAGGCTCTGTGCAGAATGCCAGACAATCCCTAAAAATAAAAAGAAAGGAAAGAGAGAGAGGAAAAAAGTATGAGATTTAAGTATGATAAACAGTAACAGCTAGTGAACTATTTTCAAAAGTTTTGACATCACTTGTGATCACTTGTCTCCAGATTGGGGGTGAATCTAGTAGTGTTCTCATTATATATATATTTCACACCTTTTTTACAAAGATACAAGCTCTATCTATCATGTGACTGTCACTATTTTGTACAGAAAGAGAAACGTGAGAAAACATTGAGAAATAATTGGTCGGAGTGATGCAAGCAGTGAGAATTGTCTGTTCTGCAAAGAGAAACTACCAAATGATTTCTCACAGAATTATAGTATTTTGGCCACATCCTTCCATACAAACAAATAGATGGCAGATCTGGGTTTAAAAATCTTCTGCGGTTGACTTTTAATTAACATTTTTCATTTGAGATTTCATTTCTTGTCGGATTTTAGTTCTCATTATTTCTCATTGGTGTACTTGCATTTAGTCTCAGATGAGTTTGCAATCTGCGATTGTTCAATGAGAATATAATATGAGGCCCAAAAGTTTTTGCCATACTGAAAAGTCAGGGGGTGAAATGTGTGTACTGTAGGGCTGCAGCTAGCGATTAGTTTAGCAGTCGAGTATTCTGCGATTATTCCACCGATTAATCGAATAACAAGCGATTTTTCTTTATTAAAGAGCTATACTAAATACACAAGACAAAATAAGATGGGCCTCATAAAATGAACAAGACATTTACATTTTTATTGCTGAAATTGCATACAAGAATGTCTTCATATTAGTGCATTTAATTTTCACATTACATCTAAACGCAAATACAAATATTTAAAAAATCGTAAATAAAAATATAAAAATCTATTTCAAATGACCATGCTTTAGTTTGAAATGATCAAAAAGTCAGAACTGCGAGAAAATATAAAGTGGGAATTGTGAGAAAAATTGGAAAATGTGAGAAAAAAAAAAAAAATAATAATAATAATAATAATATATATATATATATATATATATATATATATATATATATATATATATATACACACACACACACACACACACACACACACACACACACACACACACACACACACACACACACACGCATACATACATACATACACACATACACACACCTGTCCAGAGTGCGCCAGGGTTTACCAGGTGGTGCATCAGGAATAATGGTCCGTGGTGAAACACTGTGCTCAGTGTGTTGTTATATGGACACCTTAACTCTAAAAATTCTGTAAAGCTGCTATGAGACAATGTCGGTTGTAAAAAGCGCTATAGGAATAAATGAACTTGACTAAATGAAGCATTTTTGTGTACAAATTACTTGAGTAACCTAGTTTACTGTGCCCCAGGATTATGCAGATATTCGTTCAATATGAGGAGATGAATAGCTTTTGTTTCTATTATCTGTTTCTCGCTTTCATACATGAATTATTCATGGTTGCTTCTCCAAAACTGAGCTGTGCCTTTTAATGACTGTCTACAAAGAAGAGGCGCTATTTCCGCCGAGAACTGCGTTACAACACTTTAAACACTTTAAAACACTTTACTGTTTACTAAAAAAAAAAAACATGTTCTTTATGAGTCCATTCTTCTCTGAGAGTCTGTTTGGCCAATAAATTATGAAACAGAGAACTGAAAGAACAAAGAACAGAGCTGAGATAAACGTGTGTGTTTGAGTAAGTGTAGGTGTGGCTCACCTTGACTCCTCTAGAGGATGCTGGACCGTGAGAAGACGCGGGTGTCGTAAGCGTGTTAACTGCTGAACTCCTCGTTTGAGCGAATCGATGATCTGGTCCTTTTCAAACTTTTGATATCGGTCAACAACCTTCTTATCAAACACGAAGACTGCTACTTCCTGTAAGAACAAAACACGACTTTCAAAACAAAGAAAATTAAGATGGTCTTCGAGTTTTTATAGTAGCAGCAGCAGCAGCAATAATAGTAGTGTTCCACCTTTAGCCCCTCCACCGAAACAGAGGTCACATGACAAATGGAATCCAATTAACTAAATATGCACAAATAAAAAAATAAATAAATTCGAAACATTTGATTTGTTACATATTAAAATAAAATACACAATTATTTATCTTTACTCAGATCCTTTTCTGTATCTGAAATACAACCCTCCTCTATACTCCAAATACATGTTTGGCCTCCTGTTAGGCCTCTAAACAAGCATATGTGATCTTAACATTCAAAAGTGGACCTTCTGCTTTTGATAATCACATGTTAATTAAATGGAAATTAAAGTCATAAATGAATTTTCAAGCAGCCACGATTTGTCAAGGCTAAGTTCGAAATATAAATATTCAACAGTTACTCTGTAGACAATGCGGTACACTGCAACGCCACGCGACGAATCGGCAGAGGTGCTTTCTTAGTGTGTGAAGCGATATTATCCATTATTCATGCTGTGTCACATTCATGTCACAGTTGCATCACTTCTTTCTGTTGCTGCACATTTAACCAACAAAACACAAGTCTCCATGCAGCCTTATCTGTGTGTTTCAGATGCTCTCAAAAAGTGTGTTAAATAAAATTACATTATTCATTGATTGAACAGGATTGAACTACTTCTAATAATTGGATTATGCATGCAAAGCTTTTAGGATGCTTTCACACCTATTCATGTATTCAAATTCTTTGGCTTATATTTTTCTTTTCTTTTTTACATTTCGTTCACATAATTCATCATCCAGTAGCTATTTTCTACACCCTGTGTTCACTTGTGCTACTTCTTGTCCGTCTCCTATGAACATGTGAAGAATGAATTATTATACTGTAATAAAGTTAAAACTTGTGCAAACTAGTCGATTTTTTAGTTATCAGACATTTTATTTGTACAATTAAAAGAATGGATATTGTTCCAATGCAGCTTCACAGAAATAAATCCCAATAATATAATAAAATAATAATTATTCCCAAAGTAAGTCCCTATAAGTTTATCCCTAATGAATGAGCCAGTGGTGACAGTGGCAAAGAAAAACTCCCTGAGACTTAATAAAGAAGAGACCTTGAGCAGAACCAGCCTCAACAAGGAACCCATCCTCATCTGGGTAAATGGTACCATTTCATCAGGAAACTTGCATGTAAAACAAGACACGTCCACTTTAAAGTCTCAAGATTCTGCGATTCACATCTCGATGCATAGCCAACGACACGATACATGTGAAGCAGCTACCGATGTGATGCGCTACGATTTACCCGTATTACGATGCGGTGCAATCCGATTCCGATTCCACTCAACACAACACGATTTAATGGAAAAAATATGATGTTATGAAAATAAATATGGCACAAATAGTTTACTTTTATTTCTTGGGTTCAGACAAACAGCAAATCATAAATGTACTTAAGTACATTAACTACACTTAAGTACACTGCACATGGCCCTTCTAGAGCAAAAAAACAACAACAAAAAAGTAGGGAAAAAAGATTAAATAAAACCAGATGGTTTTTTTTCCCCAGTTCTATGTCTAAGAAAATCCAGCTCTGCCTCTGCCATGTTAATCTAAATTTTATGTGAATCTCAGCACACGACTCGGTCTCCTTAGTGTTGCGATACTTTATTCATGTAGCGGCAGTGGTGCTGAGAGAACACGCCTGAGAAATCAATCTACATATAAAGTACTGGCCATTTAAAATCAATGGTTATTTTTATAAACAATAAAAGTAGAGCACATTTATTAATAATTATATATAAATATACAAATGCTTGTATCCGATGCACACTTTTTTTAAACTGATGCATCACTCTGTGTGTCGCTGCTACTTCCTTCTGAACTTTGTTTCCCGCAATGTCTGTGTGCACTTAATGAGAGCTTGTATATGACAGGATGAGGTGTTATATAGTGAATAAAATCAACTAAATATATTTTTGTTTGTAGCGCTTTAAAGCATCATGCTGATATTGATGCCAATACTAAAGTCTCACTTTGATCAGATTATCATGTTACACATGTTTAATAATTCTCATATAAAACCTTCAAGTTACATGTTGGCAGGAAATCGATCTAATTCCACCCCAAAACCCCTCATTAACCATTTCTGGTTCTAGACCTCGAGAAACTAATCACAGAACACCGATGTGTCAGACACCGGGCCCTGGTTGTTGAGATTTGACCTGTTGCTCACCTGCTTGGTGGACTTCTTCGTGCCGTTGTAGATTCTCCAACTCATGCCAGGTCCTCCGCTTGCGATATGGCGTCCGACTTCGAACTCCCGCGTCACGGGGTTTCCCATCACGGCACTGGTGACGTCGGCCGTCACCTTGGTGACGGTGCTCTTTAACTTATTGAGCATGGATTCCATGGTTTGGTCGCCTGTCAACCTACAAGGATCAGAAAATAAAAAAATACAAAATCCATCACAGAGCACCGGGTGCATGCACACACTCGTTAACGGATGTGTCCGTGTATACCAAATGAGTCAAGACTAACTACGTTTGGTAAGATAGACAAGGTTAATTAGCACAGTCACGCCGTCGCCCTGAGGCGCTGACACCCTGCTATGTGTTCTGCACTCACGCTCTTCTCTTCCTAGCCAAATATTTCGCTCTCACTAACTTGTGTTCTCCTTCATGCCATCACACACACCCATCTGCTTTTTCTCACTCGCCTTACAAATCACTGAATGTACAAACACCTCACTGCTGAGAGACCTCTGAGACTGTGGAAAGGGGGAAAAAAAGCGAAGGGTTCAGAGTTTCTCGAACTGACAAGCCAGTGAGACGAGTTTGTGGTTTGGGGACAAAACGAAGGAAATGGATGAATCCGGCAGTGTGATACAGACTAGGGAGAACATGAGAAAACAAAAAAAAAAAAAACGACCAAGATATCTTCCTCTTCCTGTACATCATCATTACTTCTGTGACCAAATCACATTAAATTAAAGCCATACTTTTTATTTTATTCATTCAGAATTTCACCCTTTCGACTCAATAAAGTTTCCTTCTTCAGTTTTATACTAGAGATCTAAAGTAGCCTGATAAACCACACAAATAACCGTCAATTCTTCATCAGGCCGAGTGATTAAGTACCGACCAAAGTCAGGAAGGTCATCATTTATTCATTCATACAAATGAATCAGGGCTCCAGACAAAATAAAATAAATCAATTAAGGAGCCATTGTCTCCTATGAGAAAAAGAAAAAAAAATAAAAAATTCGGTTGCCAAATTATATTTCTAACTGCCACGCAAAAAAGAACTTTTAAAAATGTAAAACGCATACTTCCAGTCGTCCTGTCACGTGTATATTTTTTGCAAATTAATTTGCGACCTTTTTAGTCGCAGCCTGGAGCCTTGCGACTTACAGATCTGATGGGAAGTGTTTTGTTATAAGAAAATAATCCACACCAGGAGAAAAGCAGAAGCCTGGTCTATATTTGATGAATGATATTGTATGTGCATTGGGGGATTTAAAAGTCACATTAATGAAACAACTTGAAAGACCCGAAACCTCCCTGTGTATTAATTCACAGGTCAATCTGAAACATGTTTAATGATTTCAGGCACAGTGATGTGAACCACGCCGCACTGACGAGTTCGGTCTCAAAGGTTTTAGCTGTCATCGTGACATAAACCGAGCCTCGAAGCATTTTGATCTTACTTTTAAAAGTGTTTACTAATCTAGAAATTTCACATGTACATCAAACAAAGCTACATGAGAAGTTTTTACAATTCAAACACTCATGTAACAGGAAACCAGTTAGTGTGAGTGCTCAATAATGGTTTTGCAATGTTTTGAAAAAACATTAGTTTAGCAGTAGTCGACTTACAAATAATTTAAATAAAAGTAACACCTAAAAAAATCTAACGTAAGTAGCAGCTACATACTGATTTAAAAAAAAAAAAAAAAAAAAAAAACATGACCTGTACATAAAGCACTGATTGGATATATGCCGCAGTACCCAAGTGAACTTTTGGTTGATAATGATCCGCCACACCTACTTCTAGGTGCAGGTGCAGGCTGTTTGTTGGTACCTCGAATAGTGACGTCTACAACAGGGGGCTGATCTTTCTCTTACGAAGCCCCAGTTATGAAACAGCCTTAGATTTCTGGAATAATCCGTCCTAAATAGTTCCTGAGATTAGAATTTGGGTTTTCCAAACCATAGTATGTTGAAATGAATATACTCTTGGTACCCGAATGGTCTAAGATCTCGAGTAGACACTTTTCATTATGCATACCTTTAGTTCATAGTTTAAGTAGGCAAACTGGGTGGCAGCAAACTGACAAGCTGTCTACACGTATTTGCCTGAAAGCACATCTGTCTCAGTAACAAGCCTGTCCGAATATTGCCTCAGGGTAAAAATATATATTAGGCACATTGTTATCAGTAGTGTTTTTGAGTGTTATGCTTCTAGATCCAAGTTGACAGGTCAGTTTGTAGACATTTGCACAGTTTACACCAGAGATGGCAAAAGTACACACATCGTTCACTCAAATAGAAGTACAGATACTCATGTTTTAAAATACTGTAGTAAACGTTTAGGTACTGACTACACTTTTTCACTCAGGTTAAAGCAAAGTGGTGAGAAGAAAGAAATATCGATCATGTTGCCAAATAGATTAGAACTAAAGCAACGTGCCTGGTTTGAAAAAGTAAGTAGAAAGTACAGATAATTGTGGGAAAATTTTTATGAGCGAAAGTGAAAAGTTCTCAGAAAAATAAAGAGTGAAGTGAAATAGTGACACCAGAAAAATCTCAAGTGCAGTAACGAAGTATTTGTACATCATTACTCCCAGTCTCTGGTCCACACGCACTCTTTTATCCAAATCTGATTGATCTCTTACAGTTGGAAATGAACCAATGCAATGACTACGGTGTCTTATATTTCAAGCAAACCTGTGGTAAGATTTTAGACTAAAGAAAGTCAGCAGTTTCTGTGTCTACCTTTCTGACACACCTAGTGTCTGCTAAAGTGGAATCAAACACTACAGTAGGATTCTGTAGCAGATCAAATGGCTGCTGTCACCTCATTAAAATACAGCAAGCGTTTATCAAGATGACAGCCAAGATACAGGACATACAGTAGCCGTGTGAGACGATTAAACACATGTCCACTGGCAAATTTTGAGTCTTTTATGGCATGCAGCATAGTGATACATTCACAAATGCAGTGTTTTTAATCGCTGCCAATCGTCATAGTATGAGTTTGCCAGTAGTCGTTTCCTAATACTGCAACTTAGGCCAAGTCACTAATAAGTTTTTTTAACACGCATATTTTTCTCTCCATTTTGGTCTTCCGTCCACAGGGAGGCGGTGTTTAAGTGGACGAAAACGGTGGTTTTTGAAAACGCTTTCCAAACAAAGTGGATCCGTGTAAAAACGCCTTTTTTGGCGTGCGGAAATGACGCGGGTCGGAGCGTTTTACGTTTTGTGCGGTACAGGGACGTGAGTATCTTCAGACACAGTGGCAGAGCATCCGACTGAGGATTAAGAGGTCCCCGGTTTAAATCCGAGTGAACCCCTGTTTAGCTGTTTTTTGTGTTGTGTTTCTGAAAGCTAGGTCAAATTTAGGGCCTGTTTGATTGTTTTGCATTAAAAAAGGTTCCAGTAAAAGCACTAGTGATAAGGTACTGAGCAAACTGCTTTGGGGAATATCTAATGAGTAGGTGGTAGCTTATTGGTTAAAGCAGTTAGGATCTGAAGGTAGTGAGTTCAAATCCCAGCCACACCAAGCTGCCACTCCAGGGCCCCTAAGTAAGGCCCTTAACCCCATAACTGCTCAGTGATATGCATGAGAAATGTTAAGTTGCTCTGAATGAGGGCGTCTACCAAATGCTATAAATTTAATGAAATTAAAAGAGGAACAAATCATTCGAGGTGGGATCAAAAAATTTGAGACTAGTTTTGTAAAACGCCAGCAGATGGCAGCACAAGGCTGCACGCACAGTCACAGTGAGCACCGACCTTCATAAGTCAGTGTGCCAAAAACATTGTCCCGTGTACATCAGGAGCAGTGCAACTGTGCAACTGGAGAACTTCGCCCTCTTCTTGAAGAAAATCTGGAACCGCGGACCGCAAAAAATGCTTTGAAATGAAGACTTCCAGGACATATTCCAGAAGTGGCAGGAATGCCAGAAGTGCTGTATTGCAGTGCAATGGGACTATTTTAAAGATGATTATGTGTAAACAGATGAATATAGTATTTTCTTGTTAACGGTCTCGGAACTTTTTGATAGCACATCAAAGTTTTTTAAAGCTGGAACGTTTTTGGCTGATGGGAGGAAACCTGAGAACGTGAAGGAAACCCAGCAGAAACCCAAGTAAGTCCAAAAGTAAACCTGGCACCTTGGAGGTGTGAATCCAAAAAAGACTTTTGAAATGAATGGAGGGGTAGCGCGGAGCCCCGCCCCCTCCCCATTCCAGCCATCTGATTGGTTCACGCCCTTGAACAGGAAACTGTAATCACGTGATTCGGTTGCGTCACGGCTAACAAATGCAACAGAAGTGGCATTTGTGATGTGGAAATGTATTATAGAGCTGAAACTATCTATTAACCACTGTTTCTAATATATATCACATCACAATCACGCAATCAGATCCAGGATTATAACTTTGTAAATCAGTCGAGCCGCATTTAATTCTTCTTTTATATTACAGGACTGAGATCCAGACTGGGCCTCGAAATGTAATTCAGGTCTCTTAAAGTGGAAAATAAATAAGCAAAAATAAATAAAACAATAAACAGTAACCGGGGGGGGGGGGGGGTATGAAATCTTGGGTAAATAGAGAGACCCGTCAGGGTTAAGGAGATTCCCCACCTGCTGTACTGTGATAATTAACTACAACAGTCTCATAAGCACAAAGGCAGAAAAAAAGACTATACACAAGTTATTTAAACCGTGTTATTATAATTATTATTATTATTATTGTTATTAAACCGTGTTGTACCAGTGAGCTTAGCTTTTAGCCTCCACTCTTATCACTGCGGAAAAGGCTAAGCTAACCAAGCTAGCTCGTCAAACAAGAACGCACAAGCGACGAAGTGGACTTTATTTTGTTTATATCCAATATACTCACTCATTCACTCACTCTTACCCTTTTATCCCTCCTTGGGTGACAGTAAAATTATTTCCAGTGAAGATAATAGAGAAATTCTCAGCAGTGCCCGGAGAAACCCAAGCCTGGGTCAGTTACATCAAAACAAGCAGTCATTCTGTGAAGCTACAATCACTCGGGCTGTGTCTCAAACCTTTTCGAGGCTCCCTGCACTGCATAGGGGATGAACTGATGCACGAGAGGAGGTTTTACACCCTATGTAGGACACTAGATCAAGAACAGGATGTTATTTGAGATATGGCCACTAAGAGCGCTTTATTTCCGCATTTGGATTCGAGTGTTAGAAAAGTCTTACATTAAATATATAATAATAATAAAACAGGTTACAGCATGAATAATAATAAATAAATAATAAATAAATTAGATGTGTATAAATATAAATACCATTAAAAATTATTTTTACAAATAGACCTAAAATAAATTTGATAAAATATATCTGGAAATAATTCTATCAAATATACCTAAAAACAATTATATAATATAAACATAAAATAACTATATAAAATAGACCTACAACTAATTCAATGAAATATACGTCAATATAATGTATACAATATACCTAAAAATAATTTGATCAAATATACATAAATATAATTTTATAAATATATACCTAAAATAAATTCTATAAAATATGCCTAAAAATAATTCTATTAAATATACCAAAAATCTTTTTTATAAAATATGCCCACAATAAATGCCATAAAATATACCTAAAATAACTCTATTAAATGTACATTAAAATATTTCTGTAAAACATACCTAAAACAAATTATATAAAATCTATGTAAAAAGAAACCTCTTAACTGTCAAATCTATAGGTAAGTTAATAATGATCATACGATACATAAAAATTGTTTTATTTTAGCATTGTTTATTGAAAATCATGTTCCAGCACTGTTTCAGCATAAAAAAAAAAATTAATTTTGTGAGCAAAGTGATGCAGTAAATCCGAGCTATCATAGGAGACAGTTAATGTGCTTCTATATAGTCATATGCCCAAAAGTTTTTGGACATAAGACCTGTTCTTTCCCACAAATTTAGAAGCATACTATGGGATTCTATGGGATGCCTTGGTATGGTGTAGCTTTACACTTTACTGACCTCATTTACCAAAGCACCAGTACACAAACCGAGCTCCAATCTAAGCAAGTTATAAAGTTTCAAGTAGAAGAACTCCTACACAGAGCCCCGACCTCAACCCAACTGAACACCCAGGCCTCCTCAATCAACTTCAGAGTCTGGTCTTACAAATGATTACGTATCCGATCACAAATAATTACGGTCCAAAATCTAGTGGAAATCCTTCCTAGAAAATCATAATGGCAAATGGGAATTAAATCAAGGACAAGAAAATAAAGGTAAAATGATAGACATTCCTATAGCAATATAGAATAGAATAGAATAGAATAGAATAGAATAGAATAGAATAGAATAGAATAGATGGCACTCCTAGAGCACAGAGAGTTAAGGGCGTTGCTCAAGGACACAAGAGTGGGCTCTTGGCGATACCGGGGTGTGAACCCCTGACAGCCAGAGATGTTGGGAATCTGGGGTCAGAGTGCATGGTTATAGCACTGGAGGGTTACACACTGTTCTCAAGGGCCCAAGAGTGGAATCTTGGCCATATTCAAACATGAAACACCAACCTTCCAATCAGTAACCTACAGCCTTACCCACCAATGAGCTGCCACTCCCCCCCCCCCTTTTTATTATTGCTTTGCATAATAATATAATTTATAGTATAATATAATCAATGTGTGTAGTTTGCAATAAAACAATTACAACCTAGTTGGATTGTAGTTGAACAACACATTGAGGTCATGTCATAAAGGTTTTCTGTGATTGTACTGTTTAATAAGGGGGATCTCCAGTGCAGCTAAAGGTTAATTTAAAAGACATATACGCTGCCCATCCAAAAAAATAAAAAAAAGTCGCCACCTGGATTTAACTAAGCAAAGTGGTAAGAGTCTCCCATTGGATAATTACTGCATGAATGATTATGTTTCAGCTGGCAACAAATTATTTAACTCAAACTGATGCAGTGAGCAGCTTGTTCTAAAACAACCATGTCGGAAGACGCATCCTGTGGTTGTAGAAAAGATGTTAATCTGTTTAAGAAGGTTTAAATTATTGGCATGTATCAAGCAAAGAAAACATCTAAGGAGATGAATCACGAATGATCGTGATCGGCGATCAATTAAACGTTTGGTGAAATCTAATCGTAAAAAACAACAGTAGAACTCACGGCTATGTTTAGTTTGTGAAAGTAAGAGCATTTCCACATGGACAATGCGAAGGAAACTCAACCTCTTATCGGTGAGGCTAATCAGAAAAAAAGGCTTCAACTTGCTAGGAAGTATTAAGATGGATTCTGGAATAATGGAGGGTGGTCATGATGAGTCCAGATTTACCCTGTTCCAGAGTGATAGGCACATCAGGGTAAGAAGAGAAGTGGATGAACTGATGCACCCATCATGCCTTGTGCCTACCATACAAGCCTGTGGGGGAAGTGCTATGATCTGGGGATGCTGCAGTTGGTCAGGTCTCGGTTCAGAAACGTTATGTGCCCAAAGAATGAGGTCAGCTGACCACCTTAATATAATGAATGACCAGGTTATTGCATCAATGGATTGTTTTTTTCCCTGATTGCACAGGAATTATTCAAAATGGCAATGCCAGGACTAGGTTTAAATTGTGAAAGAGTGGTTCAGGACCCATAAGATATTTTTCACACATGGAATGGCCGCCACAGCGTCCAAACCTTAACCGGAATGAGAATCTTTGGGATGTGATGGAGGAGACTTTGCGCAGCGGTCCGACTCTTCCATCATCAATACAAGATTTTGGTAAAAAATGACTGTAACTCTGGACAAGAATAAATGTTGTGATATTGCAGAAGTTTATCGAAAAGATGCCACGGTGAATGTGTACTGTAATCAAAGCTAAAGGCGGTCCAACGAAATAGTAGTGTGTGCGCCTTTTCTTTTGGACAGGCAGTGTATTATCAGGATATAGATGTTTTATGTATCTTATGGCTACAATTAGCCAAGGGGTTGTTTGGTTCTTGGTTCTAAAAGTTTGATAAATTGGGCACAATTGTGTGTATTTAATTGTGCAATAAATGCATTTTGGGGTGATATTAATACACAAAATAGAGCTGGCAGAAATGTATTGTGGTCTGCTCTGAGAACATATCTTACTCCTCCAGTGATGTAGCTGAAGCAGAGAGCAGCTTTTCAAAGCTGAAACTTATTAATGAGGGAGACTATGGGTCATGGCGTCTGTCACCCAGGACGTCAAGCGAAAACCGCCACTGTTGCTTGGTGGTATCTACTTAGCACGAACATACAGTTCAGCGTCAGCAGAACATTTTGAGAGGAAAAAATGATAGAAAAACTGAAAAGAAAGCTTTTGGGCTCATGATAATTTATTAGATATCAATCAGTGTTTAACTCATTAATATCATTCTATTAATCGATTGGTATGTAAAGAATAACAGTTTTGTTTTACATAAACTGAGTTGATTAAGCAACAGTCTTGTGATAAAAATGATAGAAACATTAGAGCCATAATACATTTTAGTACTTTGGATACTGAAGTAAATTTAAAGGCAAATACTTTTGTACTTTTATTCCAGTGAATGTTTAAAGGGACACTTTAACTTTTACTGAAGTCATATTTTAGTTTAGTGTATCTCTACTTTTACTCAACTACATGCTACAGATTAAAACTCGCTTTTTCAATCTCAAAAATAATCAGATTTCTCTGTCTGAAATGTAAGCAATAGTGTTATGAGAAGTTCAAATAAATTAAGCACTAGATCTCCTCACATAAATCATTTTTTACATTAGTAAACCATTAATTGCCCATTAAGATCATAAGGCATAAAACCTACATTAACCAGCAAGTCCAATACAATCTGACTCAACTATATATATACTGTAGTTTAATAAAAATCATTTGCGAGAGTACATCCCTGAATATTTGTACCTACATCCATTCAAGTAATTCTCAGCTGTGAAATTTCTGAGGTAAAAAAGAATCGAAACAGTAATAAAGGGCAACAGATAATCATAATATACCCCAAAAAACATCTAAATCCAGTGAACAAGTGCAATTAAATTTGTTTAGAGCTGAAAAAAATTAAAATAATGCAAGAGCTGGGTGTTGAGAATGATTTCATCGAAAGATCTCATTCAGGATGGAAATCCAACGAGGCCACGCTTTATAATATATTTCTTCTTTTTTGCTGTCTCTTAATTTTCTTGTTATCACAACCCGAATTTTTCCACATAACAAATGTAGTTTTCTCGTTATCGTGAGTTTTCTCGTGATCTTGACGTAAAAACCTGTTTTCTCACAAGTCAGTCACTTATGTGCAGTGGTGTACTTTTAATTAACGTAAGCCGCTTTTTTCACGTATCTGTAACTTTACTGAAGAATTTCCATTTGGCGAGACTTTTACTTTACCTTCACTACATTTCAAAGCCAAATGTCTTTGAACTCAACTAGGTTTTGTGAAATCGGTCGTTTCTTTTTATTTGTGAGCGAAATAAAAACTTAACTGGTCAAACACGAAGCGAACCACCAATCGGGGTCTGTTCCGAACTTGTTTTGATTGCCGCTTGGTATCTATGTAGCATGAACATACAGTTCAGAATCAGTTTGACAGCAAGCAGACACATTTTCATAGGAATAAATGATGGAAGAAACTCCTGACTCTGACTTGGTTTGTGTACTTTATCCACCACTGCCTATGTGTATATTGTCAATCGTAGGCACAGAGCTGTTCCAGTTTGAGTTGAGTCCCTGATCAAAGTAAAAGCGAATGCGATCATTCGTAATGCTGAGATGATGCATCTACGAAAAAGATGTCGAGATCACAAGAAAATGGAGTCGTGATCACGAAAAAACAAGGAAAGAAAAATGTCGCAATGCTTGGCCTCTTAGGACTTCGTACGTTCGGTGTACTTCCGCGAAATCTATTTTCTGTCCAAAGACTTATGCGACAGCAGCTATCAATATTGCCAGTGTTACCTCTACTAAATTAGGTTTGCCTGCTAGAATCTACCGTACGAAATCTACCAAGTTTCTAGCACAATAACCAACGACGATGTCGTCTTGGAAGAGACGTTCAAAATGCCGCATGTTCTAGAATGTGGAGGAGAAATGGTGGAGAAACACTGCTGGGTGGTGCTTCTGAAACTCCTTGATGAGTCGCCTCCTCTGTTTGATCGACAGCTCGTTGCTAAGCGTAATGTGCTCGATGAGCTGCTTCAGGCTGGCGAAGGTGTTCTTCTCTCGCTGCTCTTCGAACTGCTGTGCTGACATCTGCTGACAGAACGCGAACACTAAACAGCAACACAGAGAGCGGGTTTTAGTGCGCGCAGTCGATCCGGAGAGCGCCGTCGGCTAATGCGTTCTGAGTGCGGACTTACGTGCGACGTTATCCGGATTCCGGCCTTGCTGCAGGGTTTGCAGGGCCTTCGTCACCGCCTCGATCAGAGACAACGGGGTCTGGTATCATTGTGTCAAATCAAAACAGGCAGGCGGTAAGGTTTGCTTAGAAATGAAAGTCAAATAAAAGCCAGGAGTGGAGTGGAGTAAAACAGAAGTACCTTGAACAGATGTAAATGGTGATCCATGAGAAACAGCAGGAGCTGCTCACATTGAGCACGAGACACATCTTTACTCTGAAGCATAGCCTTCATAAAAGTCCTGCTGATTAGAGCCCTGTTCTCCATCTGCTCACAGACACAAACAAGACACGTTTTTTGTTCTGAAATTAGGCTTAAAGAAAGCAATACATATCCAAAAAGAGTCTGAGGAGTACTTCGGTCACAATTTGGTATTTGTAGTTTGCTTATTGGGGTTTTTTCATAAACAACAAACTCGTTTATTCGGTTTATGCTATGAAAATAACAAAAAGCATGCTTTAAAAAAAAAAAAAAAAGATATATATATATATATATATATATATATATATATATATATATATATATATATATATATATATATATAATTTTCTCTCTCTGATCAAAGCCCTAGAATATTTGGGGGTTCCATGTGATGTTATGGATTTTGTGTTTATTGTAATTAATATTTACGGCAGGTCTCCTTATCCAAAGGTTTATACAACCGAGCACTTGAGGGTTAAGCGCTTTACACAAAGGGCCCAACAGTGGAAACAGATTTAAACTCACAACCTTTTCATTAGAAGTCCAGTGTCTTAACTAATGAGCTACTACTAGTCTTAAGGTTTTTATCAGTCTGTAACGCAGAACTTGCAACCAGTTTTGTCTGGAAAACCCTCATCAAGAAAACAAAACAAAATGGTGCTTCCCTATACAATGTCAAAAACTATAAAAGTATAATGGTTCATATGACAGGGGAAGGAGTAGCTCAATAATTAAGATGTTGGACTTCTGTTCAGACGGTTCTAAATTCATATCCCGCCACCACTAAAGCTACTACTGCTGGGCCCTAAGCAAGACCCTTAAACCCCTTAACTGCTGCTCAGTTGTATAAATGAGATACACCAGTCAGACATAACACTATGACCCCCTGCCTAGTATTGTGTTGGTCCCCCTTTTGCTGTCAGAACAGTCCTGTGCAGCATTACCGTCCTCAGCAATGTGACGTCTGTTGAACCACACAAACTAGCCTTCGCTCCCCACGTGCATTAACGACCCTGTCGCCGGTTCACCACTGTTCCTTCCTTGGACCACTTTTGATAGATACTGAGCAATGCAAAAAATGCAGGAACATCCTATAAGAGCTGCACTTTTGGAGATGTTTTGACCAAGTCGTCTAGACGTCACAATTTGTCCCTTGTCAAACTCACTCAAATCCTTACACTCTCCTATTTTTTCTGCTTCTAACATGTCGACTTTGAGGACAAAATGTTCACACGCTGCCTAATAATATCCCACCCACTAACAGGTGCCATGATGAAGAGATAATCAGTATTATTTAAATAAGCAACGAAACGAATTATATATTAGAATTGAACTGTAATAAATAATAAACCTGGTAAACACAGAGTCAAATTTCAGGAACTGCACCGTTTTGTGTAGCTGGAAGGCTTTGGGGTCTGAAGCTTCAGCCATGAAGGTCAGTAGTCTGCGCAGTTCGTTCCTACAGTTGGTGTCCAAAAGCCGCAGCCAAAGCTGAGATGCCTTTAGAGCATCCTCGGTCCTACCCGAGTCTGATCACAATTAAATGCATTTATACAAAAAAAAACAAACAAACAAAAAAACATTTAAGTATTTTCTATTGTATCATCAGTATTAAGAACAACTTTTTCCTCTATAAGGTGTTCAAGCAGGTGTTCAAGCCAGAATCACGAAAAGCTTTATGCTTAGCACAATTGTATTCCGCATCAGTTTTACCAAGTAGCTTGAGGATGCCCGCGTGGATGTCCATGTACCGTCCAGCCAGCAGGGGAACTCTCTCCTGACTGCTGTAGAACTTGGAAATAGTGTCGAACAATAGTTTCTTGTAGGCACCCAGCTTCTCGCCATCATCCGCAGCATGGACCTGAAGCAGCTGCTCTCCTGTCGACACGATCGTCTCGTCTGGAAACAGCTCCAGACAGTCTGCAGCCGCCGTCAGCCATGCGTCCAGTCTTTCACAGACAAAGAGGGTGGCTGTTTAACAATGCTAATATACTAACATGGACAGGTTAAATATAATGACAAACCTACAAGTCTATAAGTGACAATCAGAACATGATCTGCTCCTGTTTGACTTTCCAATAATCCCTAATAATAAATTAGTAATTCAAGATCTAATCTAAAACTAAACTTCAAATTCAGCTTTTGTTTGATTCATACAGCCGCCGTATTGGACACTGACTCTGGCAGGTTGAGGACTTGGGACACTTCCCGGTCCACACAGGTGTTAGAGATGACCAGGTCATGGTTCCTCAGCAAACGCATTCGAAGTGGAGCGGATTTTGAGGGTGATGCCAGGATGCAGTCCAACACAGGAACCTCCACTAACTGCAACAGCTGCAGAAGGGTTTGTTGTTTCCACACTTCTTGTATGACTGCAAAAAAAAAACAACAACATGCAGATGATTCCTGAGTGACTATGGTTTGACGTTCGATCTTACAATGACGATAGCGATACGAATACAAATATTTTAAGTTTGCGTATTGCGCCGACTGCTACATACATATATACTGTACAGCACTATAAATTGACCTGTTTTGATAAATTATATACTGTTATTTGTTAAATTATTAACAAATTACATATACAATCCCATACTGATCGATTAAAACTCCTAGGTAGGCTGGGCCATGTCTCGAATATTTTCAAATTACGACATGGTCTTCGAAGCACATCTCCATCGTAAGTCGAGGACCACCTGTGTATTCGAAATGCTTCAGAAATAAAAATCCTACGTTTGATTGTTAACAAACCTAACCAGACTGTGACTGTAAGGAGCTTCTTAATTAAGAAAGCAACAGAATGTCTGCTTTTGGTCTAATTATAAAATCAGAAAGCAAATTTTACTCATGTCCAAAAGCATTTCCACTCATCAATCTACACCGATCGGTCATAAGTTTATGACCACCTGCCTAATATTGTTTTGTCCCCCTTTTGCTGCCAAAACATTACAGCATTAACTTCTTCAGCAATTTAAACTACAGGAGCTCGCCTGTTAGATTGGACCACACTGACCAGCCTTCTCTACCCACCTGCATAGCCTCGGCCGGCCATGACCCTGTCGCTGGTTCACCACTGTTCCTTTCTTGAACCACTTTTGATAGATACTGACCACTGCAGACCAGCAACATTGCAGAAGAGCTGCAGTTTTGGAGATGCTCTGACCCAGTCGTCTAGACATCACAATTTGGCCCTCGTCAAACTCACTCAAATTCTTGGACTTGCCCATTTTCAAGCTTCTAACATGTCGACTTTGAGGACAAAGCTTTCATATGCTGCCTAATAATATCCCACCCACTAACAGGTGCCATGATGAAGAGAAAATCAGTATTATTCACTTCACCCCTCATATTATGTCATAATGTTATGCCTGATCGGTATATACGTTTGAAATAAAATTCTAGGAATACACACCCTCCAAGTATTTTATATAGTCGATTTACACAAGGTGTTTGCTGAACTAGGGTGAAATATGAGGTAACAAGCGGTCATGAACGTCAGGAGTCTGCTCCATTAGTTCCAAGAGCTGTTCAGAAGCTGCGGCGCCTCATAAGCATGTTCGTATGTGTGTCGATAGATTTGTCTATTTCACATCAATTTTACAACATCAAAACCCTATAAAGTCCGTGCACACACATATGTGCAATTTAGGATTCATTTCATCAGTGCCTCACTCTTCTGGGAAGATTGTGGTCCAACATCTAGTGGCCCATAAGAGCATTAGTGAGATCAGACACTAATGTTGTGTGAGGAGGTCTGGGGTTCAGTCAGGGTTGCATCTCAGTAGGGTTGAAATCAGGGCTCTGTTTAGAACCCTCGAGTTCTCGCACTCCATCCTTGACACACCATGTCGTCATGGAGCTCTGTTTGCATACTGCCTACGTCTGATTGGTGAAAAGTTCATGGATGTGGTAACAGTTCATGGAAGAATTATATATGGGCGTGATGGTCAGGTGTCAGCATGTACTTTCGGTCATATAGTGTACATATGAAATGTTTTATGGATAGAACCTTGGCTTATCTTAGCTCTATCAAAGCCTTCACCTGTCTATCATCAAGTAATTCTGCATAAGAGCAGCATGTCCTGGACTAAGACTTTTAATTTATTTTTGCTCTTATCAAAATCAAAGAGATTAAAGGTGTAGCACCACGAGAATACAGTCGAAATTACTAGAATAAGGTAGTAGCAGTAAGCGTCTATTTTCTGTTCCTGGATCCTTAGTGCGGGTTACAGTAGAAACGTAGCATCTGTGTTTAATTTCCTCAAATTCTGTGAATTTTTTCTTTATATTACAACTTTAATCTACTATTGCTACGACTTTTTTTTCCCCCGCAAAATATTTATTTTCGTGATTCCGACTTTATTCTTAAAATATTTCGACTTTATTCTCGTAATTTTTACTTTATTCTCGTATTGCTATGACTTTATTCTTGTAATCGCCGATATTATTTTATTTAGTTATTTATTTATTTATTTTTTACATTGGCACTAAACGGATGACAGATTTAGGATAAAATGATATGTACACAACACTACAACGTAATCCGAGTGATTTTCTCCATCTCACCTTGTTTTGAGAGACAGGTAGTGGATAAACCAACACGATTCAGGCCAGAAGGCATCGATGGTTGCAGGTTAATGGTTTTCAAAATTCTCTCCACCCTCCTGTCTGAGGATCCCAGTGCCAAGGGATTGGAGATTGTCCTTATATCGTCAAACCTTTACAACACACACACAATTATCAGCAAAATCTATTATTTTCAGCTTGATACAGTATCGACAGTTTATTTTTCTGACCTGGAGCCCTTCTTCTCCTTTCCATTTTCTTTCACGGATCTTCCATTCTCCTGATCAGCAACGCTCTTAGCCGATCCAGGAAGACCGTCGGCATCTAAAAAGCGGTACAGGCTGCAGCCGGAGTCCTCGAAAGCCAGCTCTTTTTCCCTGCGAAAGAGCTTCACACCGACCGGTTCAAACACTCGGGCGTCCATGAGGGCCTGGCACAGCCTGACAGCTTTTAGGCGGGTCACGTCACTGGTGCAGAAGTAGATGTTCTGCATGAGGTGGCTGAGAACCACGTCAACGGCATCTGAGCCGGTGAAGCAGTCTTTATGTACTCGCAAGTGCTGCCGGCGACGCCTGACCTCCACCTGCGTCTGTAAGGCCTCGATGATGTTACGCCACAGCTGTGTAGCTCTAAACGGTCCTGTCACAGTTCAAAGAGAGAGAGAGAGAGAGAGAGAGAGAGAGAGAGAGAGAGAGAGAGAGAGAGAAAGAAAGAGAAAGAGCAGCGTCAAAGCCAGAATGCATTCTTTTCCTATCCTTAAGCACTCATTTGGGTTCATTCAATTTCAGTTGTAGTTCTATAGCGTTTTTTTTTTCTTTATAATGGTCATTGTCCCCAAACTGGATTACAGAAATAAAAATACAAATATGCTTTTTTAATTCATAATATTGCGCATATAAGTTTCAGAATCAGAATACCTTATTGATCTTACAGAGAAATTGTTGAGTTGTGGTTGTTTATGGTCAAATTAAAGTTACGATTAAAGCAAAATAAAATATAACTAATGAATTAAATAATATTATGACATTATAACATGACCAGTGAGTAAATAACACTGATTATCTCTTCATCATGGCACCGGTTAGTGGTTGGGATATATTAGGCAGCAAGTAAACATTTTGTCCTTAAAGTTGACGTGTCTTTGTGGGATGTTTCCGGTCTGTAGTGGTCAATATCTATCAAAAGTGGTCCTAGGAAGGAACAGTGGTGAACCGGCGACACAAGTCTCATTGATGCACGTGGGAAGCGAAGGCTGGACTGTGTGGGCCGATCCAACAGACGAACTCCTGTATCTCAATTTGCTGAAGAAATTAATGATGTTCAATCTCGACGAGTCAGAACTGATTTAGCAGCAAAAGGGGGACCAACACAATAATAGGCAGGTGGTCATAATGTTATGCCTGATCGGTGTATATTAAGTAAAGATGCTGCACAATAAATCAATTTCCAATCTTATTAAAATATTTTGCATGAAATGTGTGGCAGATGGCAGAAAAAGTCAGACTACCATGATACAGTTATACGGGTTACTGCGAATATTTGTATTATTTATCTATATTTATATATTATCAATATATTATCAATAGTATCTATCTATCTATATTTGAATTATTATTGCACTGCAAATTAGTGGTCCATTTGCCAGAATTAATAATGAAAACTCCTTTAATGTTCACCGTTTTAGAGGATCATAAATTATATATCTAGTTACTTATCACGCTAAAAAGTTTAGGAAAACTATTATTTACAAAATATTTTAACAGATTTTCTTAGAAGGTAAGTTTCTTAGAAGTTATGACCTAGTGAATGAACGCTGGCTTGGGATAAACAGATGCACAAGGGGAAAAGAGACGGTTCCTATTCACATTAAAAATATACATTAAACTCACTTTTCAGCAAAATCACAGATGGGATCGATATTTAACATTAGTATCGCAGATATCGATATCGCAGTATCGACTCGCCCTTCCTTAATTCACGCCCAGTGAAAGACAGAATGATTCAAGCGCACTCAGTTATGCTAAAGTTAATAACTTATTATAGATCACTTAACCATGATTTTCCGAATATATGATCATCTCTGAAGGAAGACAATAAAATTGTTTAAAAGATGTTGTGGTTTATTGAGTATTCAGAGCCGGTTAGCTGTAAGACTTATACCGCCCGAATTCCCGTCAAACGCAAATATAACACTTTATACCTTTGAAGTTATTAATGAAAGAGAGAGAGAAATAAAATAAGCTGGACACCTGTTGGATGTCTCTTTTCGTTAAAACATCTCGATTGACTGTTCAGTCTTCTGAACCTTGGAGTCAAATCCACCGCCATCTTCGCCAAACAGGAAGTGACGTAGTGGCCGCGTAAAACTGCGAAAAAAAGTTGAGAAGGCTGTAAAACTTAGATTAGAATTTTTCGGTTTTCAACATCACACAATCATACAATAATACTGAACAGTAAATATAAGCATAAAATGAAATAATAACAAATTATTAAACTACTACTACTATCATTATTATTATTACCACTACGTCCACTACTACAATTATTATTACTACTATTACTACTACAATTACTACTGCTATTACTACTATTACTACTACTATTACTATTACTACTATTACTACTATTACTACTACTATTACTATTACTACTACTATTACTACTATTACTACTGCTATTACTACTACTATTACTATTACTACTACTATTACTATTACTACTACTATTACTATTACTACTATTACTACTATTACTACTACTATTACTATTACTACTGCTATTACTATTACTACTATTACTATTACTACTATTGCTGCTGCTGTTACTACTGTTATTACTACTATTATTACTACTACTATTGCTATTGCTACTATTACTACTGTTATTACTACTATTACTATTACTATTGCTGCTATTACTGCTACTATTACTATTGCTGCTATTGCTGCTACTATTACTGCTGCTATTGCTGTTGCTGCTGCTATTGCTGTTACTGCTGCTATTACTACTGCTATTACTGCTATTACTGCTACTATTACTACTGCTATTACTATTGCTGCTACTGTTACTGTTACTGCTGCTGTTACTATTACTGCTATTACTACTATTACTGCTACTATTACTATTGCTGCTGCTGCTGCTATTACTACTGCTGTTACTACTACTATTGCTATTGCTACTATTACTACTGCTATTACTGCTGCTGTTGCTGCTATTACTACTACTATTACTATTACTACTATTACTACTGCTATTACTACTACTATTACTATTACTACTACTATTACTATTACTTCTGCTATTACTACTATTACTGCTATTACTACTATTTCTTCTGCTATTACTACTATTACTAATATTACTACTGTTATTACTACTATTACTATTACTTCTGCTATTACTACTATTACAATTACTATTACTACTGTTATTACTAATATTACTATTACTACTATTACTACTGCTATTACTACTTTAATTAATAATAATAATTATAATAATAATAATAATAATAATAATAATAATAATAATAATAATATCTGCTTGCATATAGCCGAATAATTAGCTGAATAATAATATAAATTACTTTGTAAAATACAGTTTAGCTTTTTTATATCCAGGGATAATGCAGCTGCTCAGATTTATTATTATTATTATTATTATTATTATTATTATTATTATTATTATTATTATTATTGTTGTTATTATTATGATTATTATTATTATTTATTTATTTTTATATCTGCTTACTGAGTAACGTGACTCGTTTATTTATTTTAATGTCTATATATATTTATTATTATTATTATTATTTATTATAATATATATTATTGATATTTATTGTATTCATTTACATATTTATATACGCGAAAGAAATATGATAAATCAAGCGGAAGTGACGTCTTTTGGGCGGGCTTTTCATGTTTGTTTACTAACATGAAAGGAGCCGTCGAGCCGTTTCCAGGGAAACGCTCGCCCTTGCCGCTGATAGGAAGCCCCCGTAGTAGGGCTGCGGGGTTTTTGTTTTTATTATAATTTTCATTTAATTTTGAAATGTCGCTTGTAGAAAAACGCGTTAAACGCGGCGGGGTTTGAGAAGTAAAATATCCTATAGCGGAGGGGGAAAAAACGCCGGCCTTTGTCACCGCATCGCTTCCGCGCGACATGACGTCAGCGGCCCTCGACGTCATGTCGCACACCACGCGACACTTCGGAGACAAGATGGCGGCGGCGGCGGCGGTGTCGGTGTCCGATCCGTGAGATCAGATCGGTTAGAAAGGAAAAGATAGAGAGAAAGAAAGAGAGAACGGGTATGTACAAAAAAAATGTCCTCTTATTTTAGAAATAAAAAAACAAGGGAATTATAGCGGGCGTCAGCTGCTGCTGGTGAAGAGAGAAATACAGTCACAATCAGCCTTTAATCCGAAAACCTCCAAGATCAGAGTTAGCGCCAGTTAATACCCGGGAGGAGGAGGATGGTGGTGGTGGTGGTGGTGGTGGTGGTGGTGGTGGTGGTTGTGGTGGTGGTGATGATGATGATGATTGTGATGATTGTGATGATTGTTGTGAGTTAGCCGCTCGCTAACTTTAATACAACCCGGCAGGTTATAAAGACGTCTAGCTCAAAGCAACCCCCAAAAACACCATAGAAGTGTGCAGTGTTTTAACTGATCACAGATCACCATGAGCTCCAGTCTCACCGACAACACTGTTAGTGTTTATTCATCATCATCATCATCATCATCACCTTCATCATCATCATCACCATCATCATCATTACGGGAAAAAACTGCGCTCCATTCTCCACTCCTTCACTCTGACAATCAGAATCAATTCAGTTCAATTATTCTGCAATGGATATTGTATCAAAAATCTTTACACATATATAGAGGTTATAAAGTTATAAGTTTAGCGCCTATAAGTATGTTCCTATCATTGTTTATGTTTATGTTCCTATCACAAGTTTATCCCTAATGAGTGAGCCAGTGGCAAATGTTGTGTGGAAAAACTCCTGACTATTGAAGTGTACTGTTCAGGGATAGAAGCTCAGATACAGAACTGTTCGGACAAATCTGCAGGCCTGAGCCATTGTGGTAGACTGTTGATATTAATTACAAGTCTAAATCCATCCTTAAGTTCTTGAGTTGCTCAGGAACTTCATATATCTTTAGGCTGTTGATGTGGAACCTTCATGATCTGCACAGATTATTGAAAAAACTAAATCAAAGAGGTAGGGTGTCGGGAGGAATCTTGTAGATCCGGAATAAGAAGGTCATCACTGGATCACTAGATCACTGTTTACGGAGGTGTTTGGATGTAAATGAAGAAGTCTGTTTTCAGGAATTCGTAGTAAGCAGCATGGAAATGTAGCTGCCTCCTGTTTGGACTGACGGTTGGGTATCGTTTCACCACCGAACTCAAATGCACAAACTTGTCAGCGTGATTTGAATGCACTGCGACGGCTATTTTAAATCCTATATCACTTTCGAAGCTGTCTATTTTAAGGTGATGGGTTGTTGTTGTTGTTGTTGTTTATTGGAGAGTAAGCAGATGATCGAGCCTGGTGTTTTCCCAACCCGAGATTCTTGCGCTGTAAGACGACTACATTGGGGTCACTTCCTGAACACTTATTACTACCTGATGGAATGCGTTTATGCCAAGATTTATCTCAAAACCTGATGCAATATAAAGAGGGTCTCTATAACTATGGGTGGAAACTTCAGTCTTTCCTCCAACTCCTCACTTCCTCCAGGGTATATCCTGTACCACATACACTTCATCTTTTTTATTTCTATACACACACTGCACATATGCACCGTCCACCTCAAAGCTTTGATTGAACCCCCCCTCTCTGGTCTAAAGTAAACGACGCTCTCAACCTTTATACCAACAAGTCCCTCCCCCTCCACGTGCCGATTGGTTAAATCAAAGGCAAGTATTAACGGCGAGGCCACTTCCTGGCCAATAGCAGTGCAGGAAAGGGAACCTTTAGCTAATATGGAGTTAGGATTGTCAGAAGCGAGAGGGAAAAAATGTCAGCGCACAACCTTTATTAAACATACGTAGAACGTACACGTAAAAGAAAAGATTTCAGGAGTAATCTTGGTAACTAGTTAACAAGCCATGTGCCGAGTTCATCATTAGCACTATGATCATGGGTTATACGCCTTTTGTGTGTGTCAAGTCAAGAAGCTTTTATCGTCATTTCAACCAAATAAAGCCGACACAGTACACAGTGAACCGAAACAACGTTCCTCCAGAACCCTGGTGCTACATAAACAACATCAAGCTACATAACAGAAAACACAGAGCTAAGGACTAGAAAGTGTGTGTAAGGACACTAGTGTCCAAAAAATCCAAAAAAGCTGGGACACTGTGTAAAATGTAAATAAAACCATAAAGCAATGACCTTATTCACAACAGAACAAAGAAAACATATTCAATGTTTAAACTGAGATTATATACCATTTTAAGAGGAAAAAAAATAAGGCCATTTTAAATTTGATCACTGCAGCAGGCCTCAAAAAAAAGTTGGGACAAGGCCATGTTTATCCTGTACAGCATCACGTCTTCTGTCCGTATACGTCTGGGAACTGAGGAGACTAGTTGCTGAAGTTTTGGAAGAGGAATGTAGTCAAATTTAAAAGACTTTATTTCCTCCTCAAAATGTTTTTACAATGTATTTTTGGTTGTATTGTGAATAGAATGTCATCAAATGCAAATAATTTCAATTGGTGTGTGTGTGTGTGTGTGTGTGTGTGTGTGTGTGTGTGTGTGTTTATATATATCACAGTAGGCGTTTGAGATTACGCGGGTTGCATGAACAGTTCTGCATTTAAGGCCCTACCACTGAACTTTACACCTCAACAGTGATGAACTGTAATCAATGGACATTCAGGGCCACCCACATGAGGACAGGTTCCTTTTAGAGTCTGGTTTCTCTCAAAGTATCTTCCTCTTACAATCTCAGGGGGTTTTTCCTCTTCACAGTTGCTACTGGCTCACTCATTAGGGATAAACATATAAGGAACAAATTTATTGGCACTAAACTTGTACATTGTTTTATACAATTTTATAACCTCTTTATCTCTATAAAGCTGCTTTGGAACAATGTCTTGAATTCTTGGCTGAATTTTACAGTGTGCCTGAAAAGTCCTCTCTGTTTCTTTGTAAACACACAGCGTGTGGTGGGATGGGATGTACCCGCATGTGTGGTTTTTAGTGTTTTCTTAAAGTACAAGCTCTGATCACGGACCTGGATTAGCTGGTTTTCACCAAGACGAGATAAAAACACGGCAACATTTCCGAGGTGGTATCAAGAAGTTTGGAGACTAGCTTTGTTTACAAGAAAGTACTTTTATTTATCTATGTTTACTCACTATCACCTTCAGCGCTCACAGCCTTCCTGCCACTTCTGGTATGTGTCCTGGAAATTTTGGAAGCATGACCAGCACGTTCTGCGATTCGAGTCAAAAAGGCGACCCTCAAGCTAAATCTTCATCTTTGGGAAGAGGGTGAAGTCCGCAGGAGCCAAATCTGATGAGTAGAGTGGGTGCGGAAGTCAGATCGTGTTGTCTCACGTGCTGAGAATCGCAGACGTGGTCAGAATAGCACCAGTTGCACAGCTCCCGATATACACACGACAATGTCTTTTTGCATACTGACTTATGAAAGTCGGTGCTCCCATCTATGGATGTCCCACCTCGTATATAGGACTTGCCATTGAGTCTTAATCCTGGCTTTTAAAGAGGTTCCTTTAAGTGCTTAACTTCATGTGTTTGACCTCGGAGTTTGAATCTGACCCATGTCTTTTTTCTGTCCTGCCCCATCAGATGAAGCATGGCCTGGCAGGAGGTAGAAGTGCTGCCGACTGCCTTCGCCACGGTCATGTGAAGAGTGCGTGTGAGCGACCGGGATGGACAAGTGTAAGCACGTGGGTCGACTGAGGCTCGCACAGGACCACTCGATCCTGAACCCACAGAAATGGCACTGTGTGGACTGCAACACCACCGAGTCGGTGTGGGCGTGCCTCAGCTGCTCGCACGTGGCCTGCGGACGCTACATCGAGGAGCATGCGCTTCAGCACTTCAAGGTAAAACGTGCTTACCGGCAAAGTGTAAATGGTGTCATTCAACTAACAAACACACACACAATTGATGATTCTACCGATTATTCTATGTATTAATCTAGTAATCTGATAATCCAATACTAAATATACAAGAGAAAAAAAGACGGGTGTCTTAAAATGAACTTCATTTGTTTTTATAAAAAAAAAAATTATTGCGGAGTTTGCACACAAGAATATCTGTAAAAAATAAACCCATTCAAAAAAATCATAAATAAAAATATAAAAATCTATTTCAAATTTTGGTAACCGCACTGTGGTGGGGGGGAAAAAACACTCCTTGAAAAAATTTCAAGGTGAAATAAAGACATTAATTCAAACTGAAACAAAAAGTAACACTCCAAATAAATCCAAACAGTTACATCTAAAATAAATGTAAAAAATACACTTTAAACAAACAACACATAATTCAACTTTAGAGGCCGCTGTCGTACTGGAGAACGCAATCAGTATGGATTGTTGTCAATAGTTCCAGCAATTAACTGATGAATCGGTCAGCCTCTTTTATACACGGTCACACTGTTTTCTTTGTTTTAGTTTGAAATGATTTCAAACTTGGGAAACTTTCTGACATAAATTTTTTTTGGCCCGAATCTTCTCCTCACCCCTCGCTGTTTTCTCCCTGTTTCCTTCATTTTTCCTTCTTGTATGGAAGCAGGTTTCTGCCACATAAAAAAAAAAAAAGTTGAAACATAATTTCTTGTGCATCCACCGGTAACCATGTTGTCGGCCTGAAGTTGTAAAGGCTTAGTTTTATATCATGCGATTCTCTTGATCGTAGACTATTTAATTTTCAATGTGTAAAGCTTTCTGGCACTGAAGAGGGGGTGACTCTGCCTGACTGGCTCTTGGAATTGCGATTAATAAAGTCAGAATTTCCAAAGTGGTATCAAGAGGTTTGGAGACTAGCTCTGTTTACAAGAAAGTACAAGAAAGAATTGTGATAAATAAAGTCAGAATTACAAAAAAATGTCAGAATTATGAGAAAAAGCGGCTTCCATTTTGTTTACCTGTCCAGAGCAGTCCAGAGTTTAGTGGGTGGTGCGTCAGTAATAATGGTCCGTGGGAGAAACCGTGATCCGTATGTAGTTAAATGGACTAAACGACACATTGAGGCAAATAATTTGCCTTGGTGCATTTCTGTATTCTAATTACTCAAGGAATTGTTTCAGCCCCAGTTAATTCTCATATGGAAGTTTTTCAGTCTTAAAAATGTATGAAATTTTATAACCCGTATCCGGAGCGACTTACATTTATACCATTCTCGCAACTGAGCAGCTATAGGGGTTAAGGGCCTTGTTTAGGGGCCCATGAGTGGCACCTTGGTGTTGTGATTTGACCTCATGACCTTCAGATCCAAAGTCCAATGCCTTAACCACTAAGATACCACCTCCTTTCATATTCTCCTTTTCAAATTTGAATTTCATGAGATTAAGATTTTTCCTTGTGTTGTCCTATAGGAGCAACGCCACCCTCTGGCCTTGGAGGTGAATGAACTGTACGTGTTCTGCTACCTGTGTGACGACTATGTGTTGAACGACAACGCGACAGGTGACCTGAAGCTGCTGCGTGGCACTCTGGGCGCCATCAAGAGCCAGCGCTATGAGGTGACGACACGCAGCGGTCGAACCCTGCGTTCCGGAGCGGCGCAGCTGGAGCACGGAAACGCGCAGGAGCTGCAGCTGCGTGGCGAAGACCGCATGTTTACAGCACTGTGGCACCGGCGCAGAGCGCTCATGAGCCGGGCATTCCGCACCTGGTTCGGCCACACGGAGCGTGGCAGGAGGTTCCTGGAGGAGGAGCGGCTGCGCGAGGAGGAGGAGGAACGCCGAAGGGAGGCGCGCGAGAGGAGACGGACGCTGAAACGGCAGCTCCAGGAAGAGCTTGAGAGCGCACCACCGCGGAAAAGCAGCCGCATCCGGAAGCAAAGCCAAAAAGCAGTAGCTGCCGCATCCTTAAGGGACAGGAAACGGATCCGACACAATCCGCCTGGCTCCTCGAATGTTAGGACTCGAAAAGACAAAGCACCTCAGAGACGGTCGGCCGCCTCAGCCAAGACCAATCAGACTCCGGTTTCGCCTGCCAAAACTGGCGACTCCCCCATTAAGAGGCGGCCCACGGTTACGCCAGGCGTGACCGGTTTAAGGAATCTCGGCAACACCTGCTACATGAACTCAATACTGCAGGTTCTGAGTCACCTACACGTGTTTCGGGAATGTTTTCTTAGACTGGATCTGAACCAGGCCCTGGAGCTGCTGGCGTCTGCCGTTAGCCGAAAGCTGGGGCTCTCGGTTCAGCATGGCACTCAGCCCAAAGCCCCAGGTCAGGGGTCGGGACTTAGCGGTGGAGCCTCACGCTCACGCAACATGGAGCTAATCCAACCCAAAGAGCCCAGCTCCAAGCACATCTCCCTCTGTCATGAGCTACACACACTCTTCCAGGTACACACTTCATGCATAACAAATTACAAGCCCGTGTGGTGTTTTAAAAATTTCACAAAGCTGCTTCTTTGTCCATATGAGTGTCCATCTGGTGTTAGTCTTTATGGTGCCATATAGCGATCCAGTTAAACACGGCATTACTATTTAACAGCACAATTTGCACAACAAGCCAATATAAGTGCTTATTATAATGTCACTTTAACAGTGAGTATGATTTAAATTTTACTTTCTGGGACCAAATTATTGAATATCCTTTAAGAACCGTGACGTTTTGACTTGGTCGATACAGCTTATACATTAGAGGTCAACCGGTTAGTTTTTCTGATAACCGATTAATCAACCAGTTTTAAAATTCTTCTTCTTCTTCTTTTGGCTGCTCCTATTAGGGGTCATCCATCTTCATACCCCCCTGTCCTCTACTTCTGCCTCAAACCAACTACCTGCATGTCTTCCCTCACCACATCCATAAAGCTCCTCCTTGGTCTTCCTTTTTTCCTCCTTCCTGGCAGCTCCATCCTCAGCATTCTTCTTCCCATATACCCCATGTCCCTCCTCTGCACATGTCCAAACCATCTCCCTGACCTTGTCTTCAAAACGTCCTACATAAGCTGTCCCTCTAATAAATCTCAACATCTTGACCCCAGGTACCTGAACTCCTCCACCTTCTCCACCTCTTCTTCCTGCAACTGCACCACTTCACTGCCCTCCCTTTCATTCACACACACGTACTCTGTCTTACTCCTACTGACTTTTATTCCCAATATCTCAAGCCTGTACCTCCAGCTCTTCAGGCTCTTCTCATCCTGCTCCCTAATCTCACCCCAAATAACAATATCATCCGCAAACATCATAGTCCACAGAGACTCCTGTCTGACCTCGTCTGCCAACCTGTCCATCACCACTGCAAAGGGCTCAGAGCTGATCCTTGATGCAGTCCAACTTCCACCTTGAACCAGTCTGTCGTTTCTACTGCTGTGACACTGTCCTCAAACATGTCCTGCATCACCCTCATATACTTCTGACAAACCTGACTTCCTCACACAATACCACAACTCCTCTCTCAGCACCCTGTTGTACGCTTTCTCTAAATCCAGGGTTAAATACACAATGCAACTCCTTCTGACCTTCTCTATACTTTTCTAACATTCTCAAAGCAAATAATGCGTCTTCCTCGGCAAAAAAACATAATGTTGCTCACAGATGGTCACCTCTTCTCAGAGCCTGGCTTCCACTACTCTTTCACATATCTTCATGGTGTGACTGATCAACTTTATTCCCCTGTGCTTACTGCAGGTCTGCACATCTCCCTTATTCTTAAAGATAGGTAACAGCACACTCCTTCTCCATTCCTCAGTCATCTTCTCACCTTCCAGAATCTTGTTAATCAATCTTGTTAAAAACTCAACTGCCATCTCTACTAAACATCTCCAGGCGGTATGTCATCTAGTCCAACCGACTTTCCACTCTTCACCTTCTTAGTCATTGCTTTCACTTCCTCCCTACTAATTCTATTCACTTTCTGCTTCACCATCTCCACACCATCCAACCTTCTCTTTCTCTTATTTTCCTCATTCATCAGCTGCTAAAAATACTTCCTCCATCTTCTCAACACACTCTCCTAACTAGTCAGCACATTTCCATCTTCATCCTTTATTGCTCTAACTTGCAGCACATCCTTCCCAGCTCGGTCCCTCTGCCTGGCCAATCTGTATAAATCTTTTTCTCCTTCCTTAGTGTCCAACTTCTCATACAGCTCTTCATATGCCGTTACCTTGGCTTTAACCACATTCCTCTTTACTTACTGCCTCATCTTCTTGTACTCCTGCCTACTTTTCTCATCACTTTGTCTATCCCAATCCTGTTTCGCCAACCTCTTTCTTCTTATGTTCTCCTGCACTTCCTCATTCCACCATGTCTTTTTGTCTTCCTTTTTATTTCCATGTCACACCCAGTACCTTTCTAGCTGTCTTCTTTATCACTTCTGCAGTAGTTGCCCAATCATCCAGCACCTCTTCACCACCACCGAGCCCCTGTCTGACCTTTTCAAATCTCACACTACAGTCTTCCGCCTTTAGTTTCCACCATTTTATTCTTCTTTCAGTCCTCACTCTCCTCCTCTTCTTCTTCACCTCCAAAACCATCCTACAGACCAGCATCTGATGCTGTTTATCTACACTGTCCCCTACTAACACGTTACAGTATCCAATCTCCTTCAGGTTTCATCTCCTACATAGAACATAGTCCACCTGTGTGCACCTTCCTCCACTCTTATACGTCACCCTATGTTCCTCCTTCTTCTTAAAATAAGTTTTTACCACTTCCATTTCCATCCTTTTAGCAAAATCTTCCACCATCTTCCCTTCCACATTCCTCTCCTTCAGGCCATACCTACCCATCACCTCCTCATCACCTCTGTCCCCTTCACCAACATGCCCATTGAAATCTTCCCTAATCACCAATCTATCATTCCTAGGTACACCTTCCAACACTTCATCTAACTCACTCCTGAATTCCTCCTTCTCCTCCATCGTACAGTCCATTTGTGGAGCATAAGAACTAAAGGCATTTATCATCACCCCTTCAACTTCCAGCTTTGCGTTCATCACTTTATCAAAAACTTTCTTCACCTCCCCTACACACTTACTATACTCTTTCTTCAGGATCACCCCTACACCATTTCTCTTTCTATCCACGCCATGAAAGAACAGTTTAAACCCACCTCGAATGTTTCTGGCCCTACTCCCTTTACACTTGTGTCTCCTGAAGGCACAAACTTTCTCTGCTCTATCATATCAGCTACCTCTCTCCCTTTACCAGTCATAGTACCAACATTTAATGTTTCCACCTGAAACTCCACTCTCCTCCACTTCTAATTTTCTTGCTGTCTCTGTAGACATCTTCCTCCTCTCCTTCTCCTCCTTTGGCCAACAGTAGCCCAATTTCCACCGGTACCCTGTTGGCTAACAATACCTGTGGCAGTCGTTGGTAACCCGGGCCTCGACCAATCCTGTATGAAATTCTGATTCGTGATCTGCATATTTAATTTGGCACATGTTTTACACTGGATGCCCTTCCTAACTCAACCCTTCCCGCTTGGGACAAGAGTGCACTGGCTTGTGCAACCCTAATTACTAATGGTTGTGAGTTTTTGAAATGGATACTGGAAAAAAAATAATAATAAAATTTTAAGGTAAAATAAAGACATTAATTCAAACTTAAACAAAAAGTAACACTCCAAATAAATCCAAACAGTTACATCTAAAATATATTAAAAAAAAAAAGACACTTTAAACAAACACACATGATTCGACTGTAGAGGCCGCTGTCGTACTGCATAACGCAACCCGGAAAAACTATTAGTATGTTTTTTTGCCAATAGTTCCAACAATCAACTGATGAATCGGTCAACCTCTTTTATACACAGTCCTTGTGTCTCATCAGATACAATTTCATAGAGCAATGAAAGGCAAGAAAGATGCAGTTGTATAAGACACAGTTATAGAGAGACTGGTGCACAATCACTCTCACTTTCACTCGTTATTTTGTCCTAAGGAAGAAACCCGGCAGATTTGGCTTCTGTGATTACTCTTACATGTTGCTCGTGTCTAACCACGGACAAGAGGAAATCGGCATGGCAAATTTACCGCCATTAATAAAAAAAGAATTAAAAAATGTATTGAAAGATTTTACACACACAAAGTTTTTGAAATAGCTATTACCCCATCTGATTGCTTAATTGGTCTTAAAACAATTTACCAGTAGTGTGTGTATGTGGCAATTATACCACCTGATTCTTTCATTCCTAATGCTTTCAGTTAAAAAATCCATATGAAATGTCTTTCATATGGATCTAAGTTTTCATATGGATCTAAGTTTACCAAGTTCTCTTTCGCAACATAAAGCAGTTGCTTTTGTAATAATTGGATTTAAGTCTATCAAGTAGAACACTTTTAACAATGGACATTGTCCCAATGCAGCTTTACAGAGATGAAGAGGTTATAAAGTTGGAGTGTATAATAGAGCTGAAACAACTAATCGATAAAATCAATAATAATCAATTAGTTGGGCTGCTCAAGTTACGGGGTAGCGGCAAGATAACAGCCACCTGTGAAAATAGTGGAAAATACAGGGTCAACCGGCAGCAGGAAAAATGATTAAACGCAAGGCATGGGAGCATTTTATATTAAACGCAAAAAAAAACTGTACCTGGAAGTTATGCAAATTGGAGCTTGTGTGGGATGAAAGTACCACAGTAATGCACATGAAAAGAAAACACTTTGGTTTAACCGATGAAGGCAAAAGAAGCAAATCAGCACTGTAAGCAAAAACTGTAGAATCCTCATCATGTGAAAATGGTATATTTTAATGAAATGCTTTTGTGTAAACTGTTTGCTAACTTTGGGAAAGTCGCACTGGATCTTTTCGACATCATGATGGATTCAATTGAAACAGTGCGAACAAATACTAAATCTAAAAGCAGCAAATAACAGCAGCAGTAAACGATTACGTTTTAAAATTTGTCAACTTGCCATCTGCAAAAAACAATACAATAATCGTCTGATTAATCGAGTAACAAAATAATCGTTAGTTGCAGCCCTAGTGTAAAAGTCTAGTGGCTATAAGTTTGTTCCTTATCATTGCAAGTTTATCGATAATGGGTGGCAACTGTGGCAAAGAAAAACTCCCTGAGATGGCATGAGGAAGAAACCTTTAGAGAAACCAAACGCAAAAGTGAATCCATCCTCATCTGGCTGACACCGAGTGTCCATTCATTACAGTTCCATCATTGTTGAGGCTTTCTGTTGAGTAGTAGGCCCCAAAATGCAGAACTGTTTGTGCAAACTGGAGTCCTAAGTAGGGCTGCAAGTAATGATTATTTTGATAATCGATTAATCAGATAAATATTTTTTTCCAATTAATCTTATTTTAAGAAATTAAATAAAATGTTTTGCTTATTATAACTACATAAATCCCTAATTCAGGGTACTTATGTATAAAAGTGTACTTAAAAAAATGCAAAGCCACATATTGACTTTAACTATCTTTTATTTTGATATTTTAGGGCTTATAGTAGCTGCTTGTTGTAAAAAAAAAATGCAAGCAGGTGAAGCAGTTTGTGTAAATCAACATTTAAAATGTTTTTAATGATATTTGAATAAATATACAACTATTGAAAACAGCATTTTGAACATAGTAATGCTGCAGTAAATCACGTTTGAAAACAGTTTACAATTGTTGTAGACAAATGCGATAAAAAGAGAATGAAACGGAGCAAGCTAACAGGCTTAATTTTTTATTATTATTTTTTTATTTCTATATAGGAAAAAATATGCATTGTACAAATTTGTAATCAGTCTCTGAAAACCACAGCAGTGGGTAAAAAGTGATCTTTTACTTCTGCTATTATTTGCTGCTTTTAGATTTGATAATTTTTCTCACATGCTCGTGCATCACTGTGGTACTTCGATACCACACAAGCTCCGCTTTGCATAACTGGTAGGTTACAGTCTTCTTTGTTGCGTTTAATATAAAATGCTCTCATGACTTGGGACGCACAGTTTTTTCCTACTGCTGGTTGACCCTGCACTGTCCGCCATTTCACAAGCGGCTGTGTTATCTTGCGACCACAGTAAGCCGCAACTTCAGCAGCCCAACTAATCGATTGACAACGAATTAGTTGTTGCAGCCCTAATCCTAAACCACTGTTGATATCAATTACAGTGCAAATAATTGTGTGTTTAGGTGATGTGGTCAGGAAAGTGGGCTCTCGTGTCTCCGTTTGCGATGCTGCACTCAGTGTGGCAGTTGATCCCTGCGTTTCGAGGCTACGCTCAGCAGGATGCGCAGGAGTTCCTCTGTGAGCTCCTAGACAAAGTGCAACGTGAGCTTGAGCGAACCGGGACCCTCACACCAGCCACTGTACCAGCCAACCAGAGACGCCTGATCAAACAGGTGCTCAGTGTGGTCAATACCATCTTTCATGGGCAGCTCCTGAGCCAGGTAGCAGCACAGACACACGCTCAGAGCGATTCTTGGATGTGTACGTTGCGTGTTATAATGCGTTTTTGTTTCTATTTTTCTAGGTGAGGTGTTTGGCATGTGATCATCGCTCCAACACAGTGGAGCCGTTCTGGGATCTGTCGTTAGAGTTCCCCGAACGTTACCACAACAACAGTAAGGATGCCGCGCAGGTGCCTTGTAGGTTGACAGAGATGCTGGCCAAGTTTACAGAGACTGAGGCTTTAGAAGGAGCCATTTACGCCTGTGACCACTGCAACAGTGAGAATTAGTTTAGTTCCAAAGTTTATTTAAATGAGTTGTCTATTAAATCGCTTTATCCTGCATTCACACCTTTTAATCGTGACATTTCTCAGATAAACGCAGACGGTTCTGCTCCAAGCAAGTGGTCCTGACAGAAGCTCAGAAGCAGCTGGTGGTCTACAAACTGCCTCATGTCTTACGGCTACACCTGAAACGGTTCAGGTATATAAACACACACACAGATTAGTATAAAAGTGCGTGGCGTGTGTTAACGTGTGTTTTGCTTGTGCACGTGGCTAGGTGGTCCGGTCGTAATCACAGGGAGAAGATCGGCGTCCACGTCAAGTTCAAGCAGGAGCTGAACATGGAGCCATACTGCTGCAAAGAATCTGCCTCCAACACATCACTCCACCATCAACACTTTCTCTACCAGCTCTCTGCTGTCGTCATGCACCACGGGAAGGGCTTCGGCTCAGGGCATTACACCGCCTTCTGTTACAACACCGAAGGAGGTAAGGGACTGAAATAAATATATATATATATATATATATATATATATATATATATATATATATATATATATATATATAAATTAAAAAAACGCAACACATTTATTCACGACGTGATTTCTTTACTCAGATATATATATAAAATAAAATTAACTCCACCCAAAAATCATTTCTAATCACTAAACGTTTCTTTTACTGATGCAAATCAAGCACCAAAATCCTCCATGAAGCACACATCCGGCAATTAAAACCGTCCGTGTGGAAACATAGAAAGAAAAAAAAAGTTCATTTTGGTGTCCTGATCATTTACATGATTTGAAAGACCATAATTACTTTAAAACATTTAAAAGAATATTTTATCTTCATGCTCTATATTGAGTTTGGTTTCACTTATAATAAACATACATTTGCACAAAGCAATCCATATTTGTTCATGCCCATGTTGGTTACAGTATTAAAAACTCAAAGTATTAAGGTACATTTAGAACAAATAAAAATGGGCGATTGCGTTGCATTCTATCACGATTAGATATTTTAATCGATTGACAGCCATTGCTTGTTTTTTTTTTTTTTTATTAACACAGTTTATTATTAACATTTATTAATAAAATCTAATAAATCAAATTAATGCAGTACACGTTTATTTTACTGATTCGATCGAGATTAGATTGGCACAAATTAAATTGATTAAATAAAATCTTAATAAAGGGGGGGATTTATTATTAAATAATTTACATTTGTTAGACCCCATTTGAGTAATACAGATGTGTATATAAATGTGTAATATTTAATTTTCAAAAGACATGTTCTACTTATTTCAGCATACTTTAACAAATGTCTTCATTTAAGAAACATGCAAGGTATTTATTTATTTAAGAATTATTTATTTATTTATAGATTTATTCATAAATGAATTAATTCCATCCATTCTTCATTCATTTACTCCCTGGATATTTTGTGAGGAATTTCCCCTTTTAAGAAAGACTGTAAAAACGTTGGCGATGACGGAAGGCAGCAGCGATTTCACACATGCACAAAACAAAACAATGTTTCCAGTATGGAGTGAGGAGCCGCACTTGCACTCAAAGTGACGGAGACTAAACAAACTTAATATGTTCGTGAGGGAACTCAGATTTTAATAACTATGTTTTGCACGTAAACAGGTTTGCATTCATTTATCCATTGATGAATTGATTAAATAGCACAAAATACGTTTCACTTATTTTAATTGCCCTTATGGTCAAATTTAAGGATACAAATGGCTTTCCAAGATAAAATGTGTTTTGTTACCTTTTGTTTGTAAAATATTCTCTCTCCGGCCGCAATAAACGAAAAAACACGATAAACTGACACCACCCCAAAAACCCTATTTTATACATAAATATACAGTGTATATTTACGGTACAGGATTGTATACAGTATTAACATTTTACTTCATTTTATGATTAATAATTATATTTTGAGCATAAATTTCATTATTTCAACATAAAACTTCATAAAAACAGTTCCCTATAAGTTTTTTGGTCTCTGGTGTTATCCGCGAGAGACCGGGAAAAATCAGCCAAACTAATTAGTTACAGTGAGGAAAATAAGTATTTGAACACCCTGCTATTTTGCAAGTTCTCCCACTTAGAAATCATGGAGGGGTCTGAAATTGTCATCGTAGGTGCATGCAGAGACATAATCTACAAAAAAAATCCAGAAATCACAATGTATGATTTTTTAACTATTTATTTGTATGATACAGCTGCAAATAAGTATTCGAACACCTGTCTATCAGCTAGAATTCTGACCCTCAAAGACCTGTTAGTCTGCCTTTAAAATGTCCACCTCCACTACATTTATTATCCTAAATTAGATGCACCTGTTTGAGGTCGTTAGCTGCATAAAGACACCTGTCCACCCCATACAATCAGTAAGAAACCAACTACTAACATGGCCAAGACCAAAGAGCTGTCCAAAGACACTAGAGACAAAATTTTACACCTCCACAAGGCTGGAAAGGGCTATGGAAAAATTGCCAAGCAGCTTGGTGAAAAAAGGTCCACTGTTGGAGCAATCATTAGAAAATGGAAGAAGCTAAACATGACTGTCAATCTCCCTCGTGCTGGGGCTCCATGCAAGAGCTCACCTCGTGGGGTCTTAATGATCCTATGGAAGGTGAGAAATCAGCCCAGAACTAAACGGGAGGAGCTGGTCAGTGACCTGAAAAGAGCTGGGACCACGGTTTCCAAGGTTACTGTTGGTAATACACTAAGACGTCATGGTTTGAAATCATGCATGGCACGGAAGGTTCCCCTGCTTAAACCAGCACATGTTCAGGCATGTCTTAAGTTTGCCAATGACCATTTGGATGATCCAGAGGAGTCATGGGAGAAAGTCATGTGGTCAGATGAGACCAAAATAGAACTTTTGGGTCATAATTCCACTAAACGTGTTTGGAGGAAGAAGAATGATGAGTACCATCCCAAGAACACCATCCCTACTGTGAAGCATGGGGGTGGTAGCATCATGCTTTGGGGGTGTTTTTCTGCACATTGGACAGGGCGACTGCACTGTATTAAGGAGAGGATGACCGGGGCCATGTATTGCGAGATTTTGGGGAACAACCTCCTTCCCTCAGTTAGAGCATTGAAGATGGGTCGAGGCTGGGTCTTGCAACATGACCCGAAGCACCCAGCCAGGATAACCAAGGAGTGGCTCTGTAAGAAGCATATCAAGGTTCTGGCATGGCCTAGCCAGTCTCCAGACCTAAACCCAATAGAGAATCTTTGGAGGGAGCTCAAACTCCGTGTTTCTCAGCGACAGGCCAGAAACCTGACTGATCTAGAGAAGATGTGTGGAGGAGGAGTGGGCCAAAATCCCTCCTCCAGTGTGTGCAAACCTGGTGAAAAACTACAGGAAACGTTTGACCTCTGTAATTGCAAACAAAGGCTACTGTACCAAATATTAACATTGACTTTCTCAGGTGTTCAAATACTTATTTGCAGCTGTATCATACAAATAAATAGTTAAAAAATCATACATTGTGATTTCTGGATATTTTTTTTTTTAGATTATGTCTCTCACAGTGGACATGCACCTACGATGACAATTTCAGACCCCTCCATGATTTCTAAGTGGGAGAACTTGCAAAATATCAGGGTGTTGAAATACTTATTTTCCTCACTGTATGTGGCAAATGCGATTCTGCTATGAACCAGGGGCGCCAGATTCAAACCCGGTAAAGCGGGGGATTAATCTACAACAATTGTACAATAAAAAAGGGTAACAAAAAGCTAGATAATCGATTACAATAAAAAAAAAGAATAGTGCAATCAATGCTATATAATTAAAAAAATTTTAAAAAGCTGAGCAAAAAGACCCTAAGTGAAAAGTCAGCTATAATATATAGAGCAATCTTGAGCCTAAAAGGAAACACATGGTCATTATACTGAGGCATATTGTGCTGCTGCTCTTCAGTACCAAGTTCTCTGTTCGATTAAATTGTCACATTTTGTGTGTTTGCAGGATTTTGGGTGCACTGTAACGACTCGAAGCTGAGTGTGTGCGCAGTGGAGGAGGTGTGCAAGGCACAGGCCTACATTCTGTTCTACACCCAGAGGAACTCTCAGGACAAAGGCAAAGCCAGCAACCTTTGACCCGTACTTAGCAGCCAGAGACATTGTATTGTATACTCATGTCGATATGGGTTACAGCCGAGTCTGTGTGTTTATCTGACACTGCATGAGCGTGACTCACACTCATGCCTTACACAGATGGCGGGCAGTAGGCACTCTTGCTGTGTGTGTGTATGTGTGTGTGTGTGTGTATATGTCTGTGTGTGTGTGTGTGTGTGCGCGTTTGTGTGTAAAAGAGATCAGTCCTGGCCAGAAGCATTAATGTGGCTCTGTATAAAAAGGAGGGATTTTATCATTTCTCAGTTTGGATGCCCACAAACCAAAGTAGAAAAACAAACCTGAATGTTGACTGTTCCCTGATTTTACCCTTAAAAAGGGACGGATGACACGACTGTGATTTCATAGTAATAGTACGTTGTGTGTGTGTGGGAGTGTATGAGTGAGTGTGTAAATCAGGTTTTTTGTTTTTTTTATCTTTTTTTTAAGTTCACTTCAAAGTGCCCTGTTGATTTTTTTCCTCAAGGTTAAGTTTCTTAAGGCTCTTCTAGTGTTCCCAGCTCCTTTAGGAACGTGATTTGAACAATTCAGGATTTTGTTCTGTTTGTTTAGACTTTCCCGAATGTACTTTTATATGCTGAATATTTGGTTAAAACAAGATTCCTTTTTTATTTTTGTAAAAAAGTAGATGAAAGAAAAAAAACAATGTTCTCACCAGCGAACACAACACACACATGCTGTATGTACAGTATCCACCTGTGCGTGCGCATCACAGAGAGTGCGTCTGTGCACACGAGAGTGTGTTCAGAGCGGATTGGACTCATACTGTGACTGTATTGTGGTTAACACATTCTCCGTGTAGGTGTGTGTTTGTTAGAACTGAGGTAATCTTGTCGTTACTTCACACACACACACTTGAATCTGCCTCTTTCCGGTCGGTTCCAGTTTGAGTTGCTGCACTCTTCAGCAGGTATAGATGTAAAACTATGCAAATTGTTACCTCAATTTATAGAGACAGTTACCTCAATAAATGAGACTATTTTTGCATTTTTCTAAAATATCACCCCAGGAGTATGTCTTTTTTTTTTTTTTTTATCTTGTCTATTATTTTTTGAGTCTTGCGTTCATCTGTCATGATGGATCCACAGCCAGGGTGAGTGAATTGTGAATTGAACACGAGTCGATTGCAATGGTCAATTTAGTTTAAGTCTGTTTGTTTCGGGTGTTTTTGAAGAACATGCGAAGAAACTTCAGATCGTAAGTAGGTTTAGGATTGTACCAGATACGAGCCTGTATCAAAAGGTTTCGAGTCTAGTTTTGTAACACGCCAGCAGGTGGCAGCACAAAGTTGCATGCACAGTCACAAGGAGCACTAACCTTTATAATTCAGTTTGCCAAAAGACATTATCCAGTGTACATTTGTAGCTGTGCAACTAGTGCTATACTGACCACGTGCGCACTTTCTCACCAAGCTCTCCTCATGAGTTTCTCACCGGAAACTTGATCTCACTTCTGCACCCACCCTATTGGTCACATTTGGCTCCTGTGGACTTCACCCTCTTCCCAAAGATAAAGATCCGGCTCAAAGGTCGCCGTTTTTGACACGAGTTCCAGCTCGAATCGCAGAAGGTGCTCAACACGCTTTGAAAAGAAGACATCCAGGACACCTCCCAGAATTAGCAGGAACGCTTGGAGTGCTGTATGGCTGTGCAAGGGGAATATTTTGGAGGTGATCGTCTGTAAATGTAGATAAATAAACTACTTTCTTGGAAACAGAGCTAGCCTCGAAACCATTTGATACTACATCGTATGAGTGAGCTTTCAAACTACAAGACTGCCAGTTAGAAACTGATCATCTGATACATTCTATAAATTAATAATAGTGATGAATTTATAATAAGGTCATCCTTTACTTTACATTTATGTCATTTATCAGACACCGTTATCCAGAGTGATGTACAAAAGTGTTTTGAAGTCTCGATTAATGAAGGTCAACACTGGTTCACTAGGTTGCAAACTTAGGAAATCACCCTAAAACTCTGTTAAGAGGAATTATGCACACTTTTGTTACATTAAGACAAAATAATAAGGGGCAATTACTGCTAGTTTTAAGTTTTTTAGTAAGGGGTAGGTCTTCACCTGCCATTTGAAGATATCCAGTGGTTCAGCTGTTCAGACATCTACGAAGTTCATTCCACCACTTCGGTGAAAGAACAGTAGACCTACCTCTTACCTTGAGTCAAGTGGTGCTAGAAGTTCTGAGGGAGAGTGGTGCAGTGTGAATTAGTGATAAAAAGGGGGTGCAGGTCCATTTTTGGCTTTGTAGGCAAGCAACTACTGGAAGCCAGTGGTGGGAGCGCAGCAGTGGATTGGTGTAGTAGAACTTGGGCAGCGTGAAACAAGTCACACAGCTGCGTTTTGGAGTTTTCAGAGGTAGACCTGCCAGCAGAGAGTTGAAGTAGTCCAGTCTCGAAATGACAAGAGACTGAACAAGCACCTTAGCAGCCTGCCTGTTTAAAAATGGCCGAATCCTTCTGAGAGAATTGGACAGGAACGCGTCACATGTTGCGACGTGAGGAAAAGGACAGTTGATTGTCCAAGGTTACCCCAAGGTTACAAACAGTGGTTGAAATAGAGATCAGAGAGTTATGTTTTATATATATCATACGATCCTGACCTGGAGATGAATCACCCTGGATGGCCAGCAGTTCAGTTGCTAAGTTTAGTTTTGTTCAGTTCAGTTGCTTTAGTTAGAAAATATTGCATACATGACAGGTTTTAAGTCAAACTAGAACTTTATCAAATAAAAGAACATATTTCAAGAGGTGGAAAATTTTATTTTTCAACATACTTACTACATTTACACTTGTCCCAGTGTTTAACTAATATTGAAAAGATTCAGCATAAAAAGATTAGTAAATAAGCCTAAACCATCCTAGGACAGCCTGCTTCACTTCGTCATCAGTGCACTTCATCACTACGCCGCTCATCAGTAAAAGGACACACTTGCCATTTACTACTTTGGTAGTCCTGCTACGCTAGCATCCATTTTTATACCTGGAAAATTAAAAGTCCCAGTTTGACTTGAACGTGCCTTGAAACCACTGTAAAGACACGAGAGACCTCTGAAGCACTTACACACCATTCTAAATTATTCTCAGAGCATTTTCCTGTTTAACATTTCAACATTTACAGTGATTAAGAATCTGAGAGTAAAAGGAAATGAAAAGCAGAGCCAACAACCAGTTTGTGTCTGTACATTTTTATATTTATTTGTATTATACAACATATATATGGAGAAAATGTACCAAGTTAAATGATACAGGTTCTCTTGAAAGTCTTAGTAGCAGGAAATTGTATTTTGAAGGTGCTTCATCACTCATACAAGGGATTTTACAGGAACCCACCTAAACTTTAGAAACACTTGTCTAAAGAGGTGTAAAGGAGTCTATGTGAAACTCTAACATTTACACTATATGGGCTATACATACAGTATATATTCTTCTGGGATGGCTTTCCACTGAATTCTACAGAAGCAGGGAGTGACGATGTGTGAGGAGATTTGGGTTTCAGAGTGAGTTCCTCTGATTCAATTCCTCTGATTTGGGCCTCTTAGTTTCAGTGAATGGGAAATTGTAATCCTACAGTATATAAAGGCATTCGATACAATCGGGGGCTTTTACATTTGTGGCAACAGAGGAAAATCCATGAACAAGAGCCATAGTCAGGTGTCCAAACCTTTAGCCATATAGTGTCTGCTACACCAAGCAATGTCTACTTGTTAATGCCCTAACATGTGTTTACATTATTAGCACTGGTTCAGAGAAATGGCTGATTTTTAAACAGGAGAGATATTTATCCAAAGCAAACAGAAATTGTGGAAACATTGTCTTTTATTGTTTTTAAGAGACACATGCATGTTAGTTCTGTTTATATGCGACCAACTAGGCAATTTAACAGTTTAACTGTCACCTTAGGCAATAACAGTAGGTTTTGGATAAAATTAGAATTCGACCAATACATTGGTTTTGCCAAATAATCAGCACCGATAGTTGATTGCTGAAACTATCGTTTATGAGAAAAAATACATACCAATAGTTTTTCCGGGTTGCACTATAAAGAACAAGAGCGGCCTCTAGAGGTAAATCACTGACACCACATGCTGATATTTGAAGTGACATTTTATTAATTTTGCATGTAACTGTTTTCATTTATTTAGTGTTACTTTTTGTTTTAAGTTTAAATGCATGTCTTTTATTTTCTTCAATATCTATTCAAATTTAGCAAGTATGATCTAACCAAGCTATCTGTTTCGGTCAAACTCTAAATAAAATACTTGTAGCTAAGTCATTTTCCACTTTTATATATATCTTTTAGCCATATTCCATTTCTGCTTATATTTGGAAAACTTATTGCAAACTCATTATATACTTGGACAAATGGTGAAAGGGATACTGAACCAACATGGCTACCATTCCATACTACAACGCCACACAATTCTGTCTGGACTGCGGCTCATTGGAACTGAATTCACCATACAAAGACATGACATGAAGCTTACAGTATGCCTGAGAACTGTAAGTATCAATTAGTGAGCAAAATGTTGACTGGAGTGTCATCTATCATGGAATGTCCTGCCCAGTCACCACACCTAAATCCTATTACAGTAAACTGCTCTGGGATAAACTGGATCTCAAGATCAGAAAGAAATCTATAACTAGTAAAGAACACCTTTGGCAGGTTTTATAAGAGGCACAGCAAGGTATTTCCAGATGCTAAAAGTGTGTAAAGCAGTTATTAATGCTAAGAGAGGATTTTTCAATGAAAATACAGTAAATCTTCCTACCTTGACATTAGCTAGTTTTTTTGCATATAAAAAAAAAGGACAAACGTGTGTCTCTCAATAACCATGAAGACCAGATGTTTCTATAGTTTTGACAGACTCTGTAAAGGGATTGAGGTATTTGGAGGCTGGGGTTACCTAAAAAGAAACAATTCCAGGCTTAAACATATGGACAGTTAGATTGATGACTAACCAATAAACTCCACTAAGCATACATGTCTAATAAGCTTATACATGACAGTAGATAAGAATTTAGTCTGTGAAGGAATAATTATGAAAACATGCACAGATCTGGTAAATGAATATAGGTATTCAACTGACTTACAAAAAAAACATTTCAACTCAAAACATGGAGTTTACAAGTCTAGAGATTGTAGATACCAACGTATCCTAAATGTGTGTAGCAGATCGTCATGCCATGTGAAGCCAAGCAGCCATACTCTTTTAACCTCAATTATTTCTCATTTATTGCTAGGCACTAAGAAGGAATAGATAAAAGCTTTTTTTAAATTCCACTCAGATTTTCACATGCCATATCCATAAAATCCAAAAAGCCCTTTATCATTTGAATAAAAATACTTCGGATATGAAAAAAACCCAAGTAAATAGTATGATTACAAGATTTCCAGAACCTGATTTGAAAGCTGTTTGCTGTCAGTATCTAAAAATTTAGATCCTGACTGGGCCTTGTTTCCCCAAAGCACTGTATCCTTAAGGAGAATTTAAGTGATTCTTGCATAGAGACTAAACAGTAGGTTGTGCATCTTGATATGGGATCAAATATTTAAAAAATAAATTTGCAAGAAATACTCTACATTAATTCATTTTAGCTAAAGTCTAGCGAGATATTACATTATTATAACCCCAATTCAAAAAAAGTTGGTAGAAATGTAAATAAAAACAAAATTATTTGCAAATCTCAATAACCCAATATTTTATTCACAATAGAACATAGAAAAATATTAAATGTTTAAATTGAGGAAATGTAAAATGACAGAAAATTCCAAGGTCATTTCGAATTAGATGGCTGCAACACATCTCAAAAAAGTTGGGACGGGGCAACAAATGGCTGAAAAAGCAAGTGTTATTAAAAAGAAACAGCTAAAGGAACATTTTGCAGCTAATTATGTTAAATGGCTTGAATGGGTATGAATAGTGTATCTTATTGCGGTGGAGTATCTCAGAAGTGTAGCTGGGCAAAGCTTCACCAATCTCATCTACAGCAGGGGTTTTCAACCACCAGACCTTGGAGTGGTTCCAGGCTGTGAATCATTTGGTACAGAAAGAATAAAAACTTAAAAACATTCATTTTATTTCCACTTTATTGACTTTTATGGCCTTCGGCGTGTTTTGTTTTATCCACCTTTGCCAATTTCCCACAGCTAGACATGAGCATTACCCCCCAATCTCTGCACAATCACTGCCTGTCAACACAATTTGCCATTTTATCCACAAACATGGGTTAAATCTCTATCATGCAAAGAAGGCGGCATGTGGGAACATGATCCAGAAATGCCGCCATCATCTTCATCTTCATCTCGTTTAAAATCTGGTCTGTCGTCAGGTAAATTGAAATTTGAAAATTATGGATAAACAAAAATAATTGCATTTTGTTTTAGTTTACGTTTTACATTTTCCCCAACTTTACTGGAATTCGGGTTGAATAATATCTCGTGCTATAGCTAAAATATAAACCTGCTGTTAGAGAAAGTTCTGATCAGTGCTAATACACTGTTCAACAACTTCTGACCAATTCTCAATGGAGAATTCAGGAGCACTGTGACTGAACTCGGTCTGCATTTGTTTGCAAAAACACTTTTGTATCTGAATAATTCTTAGTTATTTCACTTTTTCATTTAAAGTTATTAGTAAATTATTGATATTGATTATTGAGTATGAATGTTCATTCGTTCTTGTTCTGTTTATGTAAGACTTATGTCTTACATAAACAGAACAAGAACGAATGAACGTCCATTTATGTGGCATCAGAAAACGTGGTTGTGTGCGCAATTCTGCACGAATGCCTCAAATCCATGTTCACTCACATTACTTTTGCCTCTGTACACCACCAGAGGAATTGGATTTTAAATAAAGTAAGCATGGTTCGAAGGGAAGGGGGTAACTCAGAGGCTAAGATGTTGTGATTTCAAATCCCACCACCACTAAGCTGCCACTGCTGGGCCCCCTTGAGCAAGGCCTTTAACCCTTAAATGCTCAACTGTTTGAATGAGATAACTGATTTGTCCTATAAAGATCTGAGCATTTAGAAAAACAAGGCCCAGGACAGCAGCTACAAAAGCCTCGTTTGTTTTCCTGCATAGTTTAGAATGTATAATTCATATAGCTTTTCATGCGAAATGTTGCAGCATCCGTCTCTTTAGCCAGTTAGTTAAATTTTCCTACTATTAGTGTGCGTATTAGCGTGTGTCCCTTTCGGACTGTGTAGTTTCTTTTGTACAGTCAGTAGTCATCTCCTCTGCTCACCACCTCCTTGCACGTGGGCCTGAGCAGAATGGTATGCTCATATTGAGCTGTGTAAGAGCCCTTGGCATCACAAAGCGGCGGGTAGGGGTCGATGATGCCCAGGTCACATAGGTTCTTCAGTGCCATAAGATACTTGCTCTCGCCCAGCCGGTCCAGCCAGCGGCGACAAAACGCCAGCGTGCCGAAGTTCTCGTTCACTACGTTCAACAAGTGTTTGGCTCTTGGTAGCCTGGGGTAAAAAAATTATCAAATACAAGTCTATGGTGTAAGGAGAGCTAATTATTGAGCAAATAAAGTGTATATGAACAATCTTGAACAAACACCTTTATGAAATTGAAAGACAGTCCAATTTCGTGTTCAAGTCTTTGCAAATTTACTGCTAATGTTAGTTTAGAAAACGTGCCTTGGAACATCAACACAAAGGCTTTAAGACAAAAGGATTTGAGTTGTATATAGTGTGAACACAGATTATCTATAATTAATCCAATACCATAAAAAGGCGAAATAGTTTAATGTGAAAGGTGCAGGTGACCTCGTCATCTTTTGAAATTTGCTAAGACTCGAGATGTGGATGAGTATTCGAATATCTGGGTAACTCAGAGGTGCTTTATAGCTCAAATATTGTTCAGCCATTAGCTTTGTAAGGAATATGAAACAGAAAAGCTGTGTATGGCTGTGTTTTTGATTCAGATTTGTAAGCTGCCATTTGTAAGTTAGAGGTATGAATGAGAACTAAAAATATTAGAAACAAAGCTTTTTGTGTTTTTATATGCAGTGGTGGACAAAGTACAAACAGCATGTACTTGAGTTAAAGTAGAGATACACTATGTAAAAAAGTATTTGCCTTCAAATGTACCTGAGTATCCAAAGTACTATGATTTATTATGGATATAATGTTTCTATTATTATTTCCTATCATCATTTTACTCAGTTGATGTGAAAAGACTCTGTTACTCTTATCACACAGATTTTTTATAGAATTATATTCAGGAATTAAACACTGATTGATATCTAATAAATGATCATGAGCCCAAAACCTTCTGTTCAACCAATTCAAAAAAATTGAGCAAATAAGGCCACTGGTGTTGTTCGGTCTGGAGTTTCTTCCATCATTTATTCTTCTCAAAATGTTCTGCTTGCTGTTGGACTGATGCTAAACTGTATGTTGGTACTAAATAGATACCACCAAGCGACAATCAGAACAAGTTCATAACGGAACACATGCTTGACCCTGATTGGTGGCCTGCTGCTTGCGGGTTTGAACAGTTTATCCGCTCAATAATAAAAAATGAACGACTGATTTCGCTAAATGTAGCTCAGTAAAACGATATTTGACTTAAGTACAGCAAGGTATTTCATTTACTTTGTTACTGTCCACCACTGCCTATATGTGGGTTTGGTATAACTTCATTATACAGCTTAAAAGCAAAATCTGTCAAAAAGAGGTGGATTTTAATAGGATTTAAAAGCTTCTTAGCTCCAGAACTAGCAATATTTTAGTCAGCCTGTAGTTCCAAATATTTAAAAGTATTGCTTATTTGTCTAATACTGTTATTGTTTTAATTTAGACCACTTTTGTAAACAAATTAAGCAGTGGGTCTCAATCCCATTAGTACAAAACGCTGGATTTCCCACGACATCCCCTTATCACACACATACACACTCCTACCTGATTGGGACGTGTCCTACGTCAAAGTTCTTCATGTAGTGTGAACAGTCCATGTCATCATGGACAACTCCCTTCCCTGTACTACCAAATGTCTCAATAGCATACACCTCACCTTCCTACACACACACACACACACACACACACACACACACACACACACACACACACACACACGTCTTATATATATATATATACCAGGATAAAAACTGTTAAAGAAAATGTATAAACCAAATTTTTCCTTCACTTGTACTATGACAAACACAGCCCTGTTCCAGTATAAGAATATGCACAAATCCAGCTCCATGAAGATCTGCTTTGGTTGGAGTAGAAACTCTCTGGCTATAGAGCTCTGACCTCAACCCTATTGAAGACCTTTGGGATAAATTTAAACCCTGACTGCACCTTAGGCCTCCTCACCTCACCTACATCAGGTGTTCATCAGAGTTTACTAACACCCTTTTGGCAGAATGAGCACAAATCACCACAAACAAACTCCAAAATCTAGTGAATAGCCAATAGGGACTAAATATGGACTGGGACTTTAAAATAGCGTTTAAGAGGTGGTATCAAAAAGGTTTGAGACTAGTTTTGTAACATGCCTACAGATGGCAGCACAAAGCTTCACACACAGTCACAGGGAGCACTGCCTTCATAAGTCAGAGAGCTGTGCAACCGGTGCTAATCTGACCACATGCGATACCACATCTGTTATTCTGACCACGTGCGCACCTTGTCATCGAGCTCTCCTCACATGTGAGTTTCTCGCCTGAAACATGATCTCAGAAGTGGCAGGAACCCTGGAAGCGATGTATTGCTGTGCAAGGGGACTATTTTAAAGGTGATTGTGTGTAAACGTAGATAAATAAAGTGCTTTCTTGTAAATAGAGCTAGTCTCTAAACTTTTTAATAGCACCTCGTACGCATCTTATAAACAGGTGTCCACAAACCTGTCCATATAGTGTTAGAGAGAGTTAAATGTATATATTTATAATATATTTTATTTTATATCAATTACTTGTGTTTAACATTTATTCCCCTACATTTATTCCATTTATACACCTCTGTCTGACAAATGGGTAAACACCTAACTGTCCTATATAATCAATATAAACTGGATTATGAAGAGCTGAGTGAACATACCTCCATTCTGGTGGCTTCACCACCCTTTACAATAGGAACTGTTTTGCCAGCATGAATCCGGTATTGACTAATTGAGTGACCATTCAGGTTGCGGATTGGCTTTACTACAGAAAAAAACAAAAACACACAGACAGTATTATTAATTTATTCTGTTCCAAGAGTCCAAAAACCAATGTGATTCATACTGTACCTTGATATGTTTTCCCATCTAATTCCACCTCGTATGACTCCATCACTTCCTGAATGGACTCTCCAACATCGCAGAGACGCACATCAATACCTGCACACTGAGACAATCAGTTTTACATGGTCAGTTAATGCTTGACACAAAACAGCATGGAACGCTAGAGAGGCATAACAAAATCCTAGCATGACATTCCCTTTTTTATTTTTTCAATGTTACCTAGTAAGAACAGGAAGTTCAATCAAATTCTTGGTACTGAAAAACTGTAATATCCACAAGCAGGCTTTTTGTGAAGTGGTGCTCTACATCAAATTTCCCATTCATAGAATAGTTAGTTATACTGCCATAGTTAGTTTTGCAAGTCCCAAGTTGCACCCTGATCATAATGTAAAGTGTCTTTAAACATTTATATAACAATGAGTATAAATAACCATCCTTATTTCTCTCTCCCTGTCAAGTCAAGTTTATTCCTATAGCGCTTTTCACAACAGACATTGTCTCAAAGCAGCTTTACAGAAGTCAAGGTGAATGGTGTGCATTTATCCCTGATGAGCAGCCGTGGCGACTGTGGCAAGGAAAAAACTCCCTTAGATGTTATGAGGAAGAAACCTTGAGAGGAACCAGACACAAAAGGGGAACCCATCCTCATTTGGGTGACATCAAGAGTTTGATCATAAATTTTCAACAATGCAGAACAATGGAGAGTGAGAACTAACATGAGTACGAGTTCTCTCCCTGTCACCTCTCATTTAATCTTCTTCTCTCTCTCCGTCGAGTTAAACATGTTCCTGAGGTACCAATGACCAGTGTTCCTGTCGTTTTCTTTTTTTTTCAGAGCTGCTTGATTCATTCCGACACCCTACCTTTGAATGGAGTTCTCTTCAATTAGAGTCCACTATGTGCAGCTGGGGATGGTTCCACATCATCAGCCTAAAGATTCATGAAGTTACTGAGCAACTCAAGAACTTTGAAGAATGGATTTGGACTGTAATTAATTTTAACAGTCTATTTCAGTGGCTTAGGATTGCAGTTTGCATGAAAAGTTCTGCATCACTGAACAGAAAATGCAACAATGATGGAACTGTAATGAATGAACATTGGGTGCCACCCAGATGAAGATGGGATCCCTCCCAGGTTTCTTCCTCATGCCATCTCAGAGAGTTTTTTCCTTGCCACAGTTGCCACAGGCTCACTCATTAAGGATAACATTTACAAGTATCAAAAACAAACTTATAGCCAGTAAATTAATTATATTATACATTATTTTATACAACATTATAACCTATTTATCTCTGTAAAGCTGCTTTGGGACATTGTCCATTGTTAAAAGTAGTCTACAAGTTGAATTAAAATTGAGTTGAATTATAGGTATTTCCTTTCCATTACAACCAGTTGCTTGTGCAATATTATCTTGAAATGCATAATAATGTACAAATATAATACTTATAATTGATTTATATTTGGTTATTGGTTGATTGCAATCTTAAAGAAAGAAATACTCAGTTCCAGTGACCACTGTTCCTGACTCTCTTCTCTCCTCAGATCTTCCCATTTCGTCCAGGCCTGCGTCTGGATAGTGTCCTCTTCGATTGGAGGCCACTTTGTGCAGCTGGGGACGGTTTCTCATCAACAACCTTGGGTGGTTCCATGAAATTAGCGATTAAGAACAGGAGCTTTGAGGATGGATTTGGACTGTAGTTAATTTCAACAGTCTGCTACATTGACTCAGGACTACAGTTTGCTTCTGATCACAATCACTGCACACGTCAACATTGTTTATCTGTAATAAATGGACATTCAGTGCAACCCAGATGAGGATGTGGTTCCCTCTTGAGTCTGTTCCTCTAATGGTTTCTTCCTTATGCCATCTCGGGGAGTTTTTCCTTTAAACAGTCGCCACCGGCTCACTCATCAGGGACAAACTTACTTATAAAAAAAACATTTTATTAATTCTTATCACCACATTATCTGTGTAAAGCTGCTTTGAGACAATGTTCATTGGTAAAAGCACTATACAAATAAAAATACTTTGAATTTAATTGAAATACTACATTCATTAAGAAATACTGACTTACACAGGTACACTGGTCTGTGCTAATTTTACTGTCCGTGAGCTGTAAAATCCACTGTCCACCCAAAAAAAACCAGTCATTCCTCAGATACAACAGTTTCGGAGCAATGCTCTGACAGGAAAAGAAAAGGAATGTGAAATACAGAGGTTAAGACCAATGCATGCACGTCGACTCATCACCACACCTTGATTCCAGTGTTGGTAGCATCTTTTACAGCCTCAAGCAGGGGATCATACTTTGGATTAAAAATGACAGTAAAGGCACAGTCAATAATCCTCCCTGCCAACACACAAGCATTACAATTAACATCCAAAGTACAGTGTGTTAATAAACAAAGAATTGTGAACACATTGCTTTCTTTGAGCTTGAACGGTTCTAATGCGTGTACCGTTGATGTGTGTGCCAAAGTCTATCTTGCACACATCGTCGTACTTCAGCACGGTGCCGTCTCCGGCGTTGGGTGTGTAATGAGCAGCGCAGTTGTTGAGAGAGCAGCCGGTGGGAAAAGCCAAACCTGCTTGCAGTCCATTCTCCTTAATCAGCCTCCTACTGCACTCCTCCAGTCGCTCACTGAGAGCGAGAAACAGAGAGATGATGAGAGGTAAATTAATTGTATTCTCAAATGTAACTGGTCAGAAGGTGTCAATTAAGGCACAAGAGGCGAACGCTCTAGAAGATCTATAACTAATAAACAAAGGAACAAAGCAATTACATTTTATATGTACGTATAGCCCTTTTAACAGTGGGCATTGTCCCAAAAGCAGCTTTAATAAATAAAATAGATTGTGAATATACATTTAAGTGTCTAAAATTAGTCCCTATTAAAGATGATAATAATTATATATAAATAAATAATTTTTTACTGATGCAAATATGTTAAAAATGACTCAAAAGATTCATTACAGTTTCATCATTGGTGAGGTTCTCAACTGTTCACTGATGGGCCCTTGAGTGTAAAAACTGTTAATGGCAATTGAAGCCCTGACCCGTTGTAGCAGTTCATATCAATTACAGTCTTATTCTATCTTCGTGGGTGTTGTGTTCCTCCTAGTTACGTTGTTGAAAAATTAGTTTTAACAAAGAAATGCGTATAATATGGTAATTTCTTTAAAGTATTGTATGAGATACTGTTAATTATACTGCATAATATATAACCAAATTCTGATCAATGCTGTTACAATGTCTGATGCGGTCGAAAGGTTATAATAATAACCAGTCGAGAGATCACAATAATAACCAGTGAGTATTTTAGCAGTGAGGTTTTCCCAGCATGCCACATCTATGCAATTATATCACATATCGTCTTGTGCGTACATATAACATAATCTGATGCTGCAGATGTCATAAGCTCACTGTGCAAGAAATGAAGGATTGTGATTGCTCCTCACCAGATGTCGATCATGGTCAGGCCCGGTTTAATCCAGCTCTTCACGTACAGCCGTACCTGCCGATGCGCCTCTGCGGCCAGCCGAAAATCGTTCCACATGTCCTCCCTGGCTTCGTCCAGGATGCGCTTCTCCTCGCTGCTCATCCGCCACACATCACTACGCCTGGACACCCATTCCCACATGTATACATGAACACTGGTGTGTACATTTCTCAGTGATATGTAAATGCAGAAAACGGTTTGAAGCAAAAAGCCCTTGGAGGTCAGAAGGCCACAATCAATACAGAACAGTGTTTTCATCAGCACTCAAGCAGGAAAATAGGGGGCAAGACTCCTTAAATAGTACAGGAGTATGCAAGTGACCTTTGTGTCGGGTACCTCCGCGATATAATACAAGATAATATTACACATCGCACAGGGTAATCTGAGGTAGAGCAAATTTCAGGTAGGACAAGGTGGTCAGAGGAGAGAGGGAGAGAGAAGAGAACATAAACATCAGTAGAAGAAGGGAACGATAAACTTAGTAGTATCTTACCCATCCTGAGAGGAAGGATATTCCAACTCCTCTCCGACAGGAAACAGTCCATTTGGGTAAAGCTCACATATCGGCACAGTAGGAGGATCAGTCTGTGTTTTGGCTGTAAAAAAGTGAGTTACCTATGTTAGATGGGATGTAGGTAGATGGATGCAAAGGGTCATATTTTGTGTGAGCATCATTGTTATCCAGCACTGCTTTAATCCTCCTGGGTATGGCATTCACCAGAGCTGCACAGGTTGTTGCCGAGATTAACTTTCACTCCTCCATAATTAGGTGCTGGATGTTAGACACACGGCACTTCTAAACTTTTAATTCAACTTTTTTTTTTCCGTATAGCACGTTTAAATGGACATTGTCTCAAAGCAGCTTGACACAGATAATTTGGTAAGAAAGAATCGATAAGATTCTTAAGATTGTATATTCAATAAGATTGTTTTATATAAGTGCAAGTTCGTCCCTGATGAGTGAGCCGGTGGCGACTGTGGCAAGGAAAAACTCCCTGAAATGGCATAAGGAAGAAACTGTGAGAAGAACCAGACTCAAGAGGGAACCCATCCTCATCTGGGTGGCATCGAATGTCCATTTATTACAGCTAAACAATGTTGAGGTGTGTAGTGATGGTAATGAAATGCACTGTAGTCCTGAGTCAGTGAAGCAGACTGTTTAGACTGATCAGAACAAAGTTTGTGGGCTTTCTTGTGAGCCAGCTACAGAAGAGGTTTCCTTCTGGGGCGACATCTATTAGGGGTGTACCGCTACACGTATTCGTACCGAAAGTTTTTGGCGTTACGAATTTTGTAGCCGTTTTCATGCATGTGCAAAACAATTATTTTTTCCGGTACATAGTGAGTAGCTACAATGATACTGCGCTTATTTTACTGCTCTAGGTAAAATTGTTGTGCATGTTTTTAAGTTTAATAATAATTACTAATTAATTTACTATTTCCGCACATACAAAAGATTGTATTCGGTACACATGTTTACAAGATCGACAGCCTTATATCGAAACATTTTGGTACGAATACGTGTACAATTACACCCTTAATGTATACATATATAGTCAATAATGTAACTCTAATGTAATTTAAAATGCTTTGTTTCTATACTGTAAGTTTTAAAGCTGTGAACTCTAATACAACAAGTTTACCGATTTAGAACCCCTTTAAGCTTTACTGCCCTGTCCCTCTAAATCTCTAATTTTATTGTGAACGTTAAGAATTAAACAAATTGTACGATATTGTGTTGATCTGAGAAAAATTGACTTCGGCAAATCTAATGCCTGTCGTTATTGTGCGTGTAACTGCACTCATGCTGAAACACACAACTGCATTTTTAGAGGCAAATGCATGAAAAACAGATTCCTTAGTGTCCAACTTTAATTTTATATAATTTTAATGTAATTTCATTTAAGACTAAGAAATTTGCCCGTTCTTATATGGCACTAGTGTCAGGATTATGACCCTGAACTTCATTTCCCATGTCACTCATCACTCACACATCAATCACATGGTCCTGCAATTAGCACTTGTATATAAGTCTCAACCTTCATGGCACTTTTTGTCTCACATTTGTCTTCCATAGTTGATGCTGTTCGTCTCAGTTAAGGTTTTTCATATTCATGTTTTGTTTATCCTTGGAGTTTTGATTTTATATGTATTAGCTTTTTTATGTTTGCACAAAAAAATAAAAAGCAATATCTTTTATTTAATATCTACGTGACTATTAAATATACGCTCAGATTTCTTAGCATACTAAATGATTATCACTATATGACCAGAGTGACCCTTGTGATACCGCACTCATGCATATGACTAATCACTTGGCTGGGTTCCTGGGTTCCTGGGACCAAAAAAAAAATCTGTCAATAGAATAAATGTAGATGTATTCATTAATAAGAGTCCATATTGATGAGTGAGTTGTGACTGCATAGTGTAAGAGGGCAGCAGAGCGAAATTTACACTGCAGGATTTTCCCAGTAGTACAGAATGCTTGGCCCAGTGCCACTTCACTTTACTGCCCTGCCAGGCATGAACTCATCCACTGGGCCAGGAATAAGAGCAAAACCTTACTGTAGTAAGGACACCTGAGAAGGACAAAAGGGGGAAACTTACGGCCACACTTTTTCTTCGTCTTCTTCTTCTTTTTTTTCCCAGCAGAATTGTCTCCATCATCACCATCTGTAAAATATTTTATCACAATCAATACTGTAAATAATGAATGTTCTGAGCTACTGTTTTCTTCAGAATCCAGGATTAAATTAGGCAAGTTTTGTTGCAAGACGTATTTGCGTGGACTCGAGTATAAATGTGTTTGTGTGCTACACCTTCTTCCCCGTTCTCGTCTCGCTCTCTTTCCTCCAAGCTCTGCTGCTCCAGTGACTTCCTCGTGTCCTCGACAACGCCGTCCTCCCCCAGTTCAGCTTGTCCTGCTGCAAAGTCACACACATACATGCGTGAATGAGCCCAAAAGCGAAGTGCTAATGGCATATATTCAAATCCAAAGCTATTTCCTTAACCAGAGCTATTTCCTTATCAACTATACCCATGGGATATCAAAGCAATGACTGAGTGGCCTAAATGGGAGTCACAGAATGCATGGATGGGATGGAGATCTTGGCAGAAAAAACAGGGAGGTGGTCTTGGCAGAAAGCACGCAATCTTCG